>NC_052135.2:71653765-71972453 GCF_016086655.4 Lepeophtheirus salmonis | reverse complement strand
AAAATGACCCACACTCCCCAACAAATAGTATACCCCAATGTGGAAGATAAAGTGATAAACTTGGGTTCAAAAAATGTGTTTTACTTTAAGGTGAATATTTTAAAATAGAAGGTTTTTTTTTTTTTTAATAGAGACTATTCCAATTAATAATATTAAAACTTTCATAATCAAATATTGTCAGAAAGTAGGGAAAGAAAAGCATAGGGTATTTGTTTTTTTCCGTGCGAAAGTGAGTTTCAAGCAAATCATGAAGGTAGTCGGGTGCTCCTTGAATCTTATTGATAGTATTAAAAACATGTTGGCTTATAGTCAGAGCCTTAATAAGTCCCCTGGCAGCGTTAGAGACCGGAAAACTAGGATCCTGGTAAACATGAATACAAAGATCAACATAAGTCCGACCAAACCGATCAGGCAGAATGCCAAGACTATCAATGTCAGTGATTGGGCTGTGAGAGAAGTTTAAGGATTTGGGGAATGTCTCTTATGCACACGACATTGGCAACTGTCGTCCAGGTCAAGAGAGGCAAGAAATTGTTGACTTAATTAAAGCATAATGAGTCAGTTTGGCCACCCTCCCCGCTACATTGTTCCCTTTGGACATAGTGAGGAGCTACCCCTTAATGAAATTTGGATCACCTCAAGTCTTCCGATGAGCAGAAGTATATGACCATGTCCTAGCCATTCATCATGAAGTGCTGCAGTGGCTTTAGACCCCAGTTGTAGGCCATGGTAGCCGCCAAGGGATATCATTTTGAAAAATAAAAAGATATATCAATAAAGAAGTCTGTGATAAAGCCTAAATGTTGTACACCTTTTCATTCATTCAAAAATTTACCCCGTTCGTTTTTTTATCAAAAGTCCACCGTTTACCTTGTTCACTGTAGAACCCCAATTCCTTAAGTCTCTTATATTACTATTTGAAAAGATGTATAAATAAATATTGTTCTCAATAACAAACAAATTTTATAACACATAGGTTACTTACGTTATCCGACACTTGACTGACACACACAAAGTAATAATATTTAAATTGAGGAAGTAATATAAAAAAATGATACATTATGTATATATATTGTATACCGTCTGTTTGTAAAGTAAGAGGATAGGTTTTCATATGATTCCTCTTTATAATGTCAATTGTAGAAGCAGAAGAAATAATGTGCCCCTCATTATCACGAATTGATACGACTTTTAGGTCCTCTTGACTTGAGTTTTCACTTTTGACACGATTTTTGCAACTGAAAATGTATACAAAAAGATAATGTTTTTAGTTAATTATAAAAAATCATGAAAGTATTACAAAAAGAAAAAAATTAAGAAAAATAAATATGTCAAATATAAATTTTTTTTTTCTAGCGGTTGTTCCCAACATTGTTCAGAGTAATTAGTTGTCGAAATACAGACTGACAAATTTATCTTGAATACCTTTGTTATATCCCCCCCCCCTTTTTGTTTTTTAATCTTTTTGTGGTCTTTACTTTATTTAAAGATCCCTTGCCATGTTTCTTGAATGTGTCTTAAAGTCATTCGAAAACTTGCCCTACTACTTTCTCCGTTCCAAAGGCCAGAAGTAGTCGCATGACAACATCGATATAGATCTGCCAATGTAAATAACCTAATGAAACTTGAAGTACAGTCTTATGAATGGTTGTCGAATGTTCGACATACTTTCTCAAACCTTTCGAGTTAGTCATTTTCAATTTTTTGAGTGATGTATGTTCAAAACGTTGAAAGGATCTCATTCAAATGAGCTATGGCATATCTTATGGATCTAGGATTCATTGTTTTGATGTTATGAGTATAATTAATAACCCTCTTTCTATTTTTTACTACTGAGAGCCACTAAATCTTAATATATTTGCGAAGAAGACATCATATTTAGAAAGAAAATATGTTTTCTTCTTATGAGGATGAGTCAAATATTCATCAACATCATCTTATTTTGATGCATCCCCTTCAAACTCTAGATCTTGCAATCCTTTCTTATCAAATACATATTTACAAGTTACTTTTGGGAAGAGTTTTTCTACGTAAATATTGCATTTCAAATATATTTGTCACTCTAAATCTACTGATACGAGAATTAGAGAACTACATATGTATTTGGTATTATACAAGAATGGTGTATTTTTATTCCTTCGAGGTTTCTAACATCTGCATAGATTTTCAAAAATTGTTTATTATGTAAAATATCTTTCATAATATCCTGGTCAAAATTCTTTTTTTCTAAAGTAGATGTCTATTTAGGAAAATACAAGTAATTTCAAGTCTGAAAAAGGGTAAAAAGTAGAATTTTGCGTATGTTAGAGCTGAAAATAGGTCATTTTGACCTGTACAACGGAACAAGGGTTAAAACAACGCATTGAGTCTTTGATTCATGTTTAATTGATAAAATTTGCATCGACGGGACAGTGGTGTCCCGTATTGTGACTTATTTGTCATTGCTTTATTTTTCATGATATTTAGGATATTTTTAAATTATTACAACGAATAATAGTAGATATCTAAAATTTATGTATAACATTTTATGATAGTACTAAATATTCGTCCTATATAAATCTTTAAACTTTTTCACTTCTTGGAATTCGATAAAATATATTTTAATTATTTTAATTTATGTATGGATGATTTAAATTTTTGATTGCTTGTTTAATATTTTTCTAGTATAAGGAGTAATTGTTAATTTTTTTTAGCTATGCTTTGATGAAAAACGCAAATTTTATTGCAGTTTAAAATTGTTGGGACACTGTTGTCCCTCTGGGTTATAAAAGATACTTTTTTTCTCTTTTAATTAAATTTTAAATTTGTTCAGGATGACACATGTATCCTTGGTTTTTGTCACTTTAGACTATTCTTATTAGGCTATTCTACATTAGTAGATAGATTAGCATGTAATATATATTCATAGAAATATTTTTTATGAATACTATATTATTAAAAAGTAGAGTAATTCATAAAGGGAAAGAATACAAAGAACAAGATACTTTAAATCTTTTAGCTGCACTATTGGTGATACTGAAGTTATAGCTGATGAAGAGGTTACAATAGAAACAAATTCAAAATATGCTTCATTGACTACTGAGGCTGAAATTGTTATTATGATACTTTGAAATTATCACTTTGATACTAATATCAAAGATGATAAGAGTGAAACATAAAATAAAGTTAAATCACTGAAAGTCTATCTGAACAAAAGGTTCACAAATTTTCGTCCTACAATTGTAAAGCTCTGCAACAAAAGCATGGGAAAGTCGATCTCCTGGATCAAAAAACTGCTTTATACCACTAACATACCATCAACACGATTTTATTCAAGAATCTTCTTTGATCTTCTAGATATAGTATATGTAAATGGCTATATCGTTTTTAACATTAAATATCCAAATAAATTATCGATTCTTGACTTCAAATTTGTTATTGACAAGAGTCAGATTAGATATTATAAAAGGCGTATGAGTGTTACCCAATCGTCTAGACCAACAAAAGGAGAAATGTATCTTTAATAATGGACAATCGTAATGGACAGTTTCCGGAGTTTAAACGAAAAGAAAAAGATGTGCAAGCAAAAATATAGAAAATCAAACTTTAGTCATTTGCATGGCTTTTAATCTTGCTTGGTAAGTTCTATAAATTGCTTTGTCATGCTTCACATATAAGCACTTATTATAAAAATATTGATCAATTTTTCATTGTAGAATTATTACTTGTTTGAATGATAAATAAATAATTAATACATGTTAAAAATTCAACTCTAAAGCATAAATTTAGTACTTTGTTTATACATATTAAAAAATTACGGGGTGCACCCAGAGAAAAATGATCTTTTATTACCTAATACTGATGTAGAATAATTTATATTAGGATTTTCGAATAAAAATATATAGTTATTGTATAGGTGAATTAATCTAAATTGAGTGATCATTTTAATTTATTCCAATTGAAGAGAATTCATAGCAGTCATATTTAAAAATAAAGTTGTGAATAATTAACAGGATGTAAAAGTTGAATATACTGTCAAAATAAATTACCAAACTCTATTTGAAATAAAGAAATATCAATCAATTTTCATTATGTGCTGTATTTTTAGTTTGAATTGTTGCAAAAATAATGACTTGTTGCATTAATGTAGAAAATACATCTACGAACTCATGCTTAACATGTTGAATAATCCACACTTCCGTTTTTAATCAATCAGACAGGGTAAAAATTATATAAGTTAAAGGTATGTACATATTCAAACAAATATCCTCTCTCTATAAATAAAAAGAAGAGAATGAGTCGTGATTGTATGTTGAAAAACCACATATATGGAACGGACAATAACTATCTATGAATAGTAAACGACGTTGAGCTTTCACCTTGCAATTTCTATGTCTCACTGCTTCGTATTTGATTAATATCTTCTCTAAATAAAATGCTCACTGTACATACTTATATTGCAAACATTTTTTTTTTTCCTGCAATAACTCAACAGTTATTTAAGTTATATGGCATCGTTATAATTTACATGTATACTTATGTCATATAATAATATGTAATCATATGTATTTTTTATTTATTTTAAGGCATCCCCAAACTACGAGTAAATGTACCATTAACATATATTTGTTACATGTATTGTTATAATATACATTGTAAGTTTATTTTTTATGATCTACTATTATAATCTTGATTAAACTTTCAAGAAGCTTAAGCTTGAAAGTGTTATGGGAACTTTGTTCTACCATTATTAACAACTAAACGTTGGTTGACTAACTTCAAATTTTGTCGTAGAGACAGAATGATGAAGAACGCAATGGACGTCCAAATGAGAATTTAACAAAAACATTAAAAATTTAAAAATGTTGAACAAACTATTTTTAAATCAAACCAAGCTTTATAAAAATGTAAAAAATTAACTATAACCTAATAATATTATCTTTTAATTTGTCAACTTTATTAAGAATAACTGTAGCTCAGTTTTCTTTTAGTAGTCAATTTAATTCATAAAAAAAAGTTTCAGATATAAACATGTAAAATAAGAGCACCAACAGAACAACACTATCAAATCTCAAAAAATGATGGAATCGTTGTAGCTCATGGACAACGCGCTTGGGAAAAGTTATTCTCTTGAATTCAATGTGCATTCGCATCCAGGCGATTCCTAGAGAAAGAAATATATTTTCTGTTTATGGATTTTACAAAAAGATTCCTTAGTCAGATAGAGTAAATTTAATACTACATATAATGTTTACTTATACTAAATCAGTGCAAGTCCATCTTACCAATGAAGCTATGTTACTTTGCTAAAGAAATTTGGTTAATTTTATGTACCTGCTTTCATTGTTAAGATGGACTTGCACTGATTAAGTATAAGTATGAAGAAAAGTGTCTATGTTGGAGAATTAGGGGCATTTGATGTTAACCTGAGTAATAGCAGTGGAGTTACGAATTTATCCCGTTGTACAGATATGATAATAGAAATAAATTTCTTCATAATGGAAAGAGCAGGGAAGTGCATGTATTGCTGTATTAAATAATTTCCCACAATCTTTGCAAGGAGCATTAGAAAATAGACATTCTGTGGAGATTTGAGATTGAGAAATAGACCTTTTTCCATGATTAATTTTCGAAATAAAGGTCTTGATTCTCTTTTTCTACGATATCAGTAGGTTTTAATCTTTTCAAACTTGTTGCATATTTGTTCTGCATCTTCCTTAAAATTTGATTTGAAACACATTCTCAAATGTCATGAAATGGGCATTAAATAAAATTCTGCGACTTTCAAGAATGGGTAAAAAAATTACCATAGTTGAATATTGAGTTGTAGCCTAAATACTGAATTGGACAAATAATATTTGATAAAGCCATCCACTCCAATTTTCTGCCTTCTACAAGGTATATACTAAATAAACTTCCTTATGCAATTTTATCTCACCACGTCAATGATCGAGGACAATGAAAAATACGGCATTCCTTCCATAAAATCCTTCGAATAGCTGCTAAAAATAGATTTAAAAAAATACCAGATGATTATTTATGATATTTGTTCCAAGCATAAGCCAAGTGTAACAAAGACTTCATGAGATAAGAGATCGCCACTCAACGTTCAGATGTTGCGTAAGATCAAAACAACTTTTTGGTATATTTGAGGGATTATTCTGGTGAGTAGACATAGTTTTCCTCCAATAAGAGATTTAGGTCTTTTGATTAAAGATAAATAAAATCTATAAAACAATCGATTGAGCCAGCTAGATTCAATTCCAGTTGCTTTCTCAGCCAGAGCCAGGGAATAGCTTTTGCTTTGAAAGTTGTATGAGGAATTATTAAGAAGTTATACAGATCGATTCTCTTATGAAGATTAAATTTTCCCCTAGAATAGATTGCTGAATTAACATAATTATGCAGAAACGTCCAGTTCGAAACAGAGGCACTGTTTCTGTCCCATCCGATCCCAATCTGCAATATGATAATTTTTATCCGGATTTCATTAGCCAATAGGGGAATCGTGGTTTTTTTATTGTTGATTTTAAAACCGGATCTCTGTTCATATTTTTTGATTTAGCCCATAACAATTTCAATCTGTTTGGTTAATTGTCTTTCAGAATTGTCTTTTAACATTATCATGACGTCATCGGCATACATATCAATTATATGTTTTGAGTTCCCAAAATCTACTCCAAAACCTTTAAACTTTTTTAAAATAAAGGGAGCTGAAAAATAGCTTGACTGACAACTTTTTTTCAAAGCTATAGATAGGTTAACTCTTCCTATCACCCATAAATACTACTGATGCTCAATAAAAGAGAAGAGCTCTGACAGGATCAAAGTATCTATTAGGAAGGTTTTTTTACTCTGTTCATAACATGATCATGTACAATTGAAATAAAAGACTTGCTAAAGTCAAAAGCAAATAGAAACTCCAAAAGTTTCCCTTTTCTGCAAAATATCAATGGTGGATTGTACAGTCTTTTAATTGACCAAAAATCATTTCTTCCCTTGAGGAAACCTTTTTGATCCCTTTATATTTTGGAATTTAAAAAATTGGTTCGATTTCAGTTGCGAGAACACCAAAAACACCTCATTGAGCACTGTAATGAGTCTCCAAATATTAATGTCCGTTGCCAAACTTTTCTTAGGAGTAAGAGCAATCCGGCCTTTAGTAACTGATTTCGGAAGCTTCCCATATATTTTCATGGAATTTCCCAGTTGGGCGAAGTATTGAACTTCCTCATCCACGCATTGGGGAAAATTTTTCTACCCTTACCATGTGTTCCAGAAGCTTCATTACCATTAAAATGTTTTTTTTATTTGGAAATGAGATATTCAGTAAAATTGTATGCGTTCCTGATTAGGATTGAGGAAAATTAGCTCTATCACCACCAATAAGCCTTTGGAAGCGCGCATGATAAGTTTTTAAAATTACTTTTGGGTCAGTGATGTTTGGTCACTTTCAATAATTTTCTTGATAATTGTAGTCGATCAATCTTTTCAGACCAAATTTGTAAGTATTTTGATGGATTAGTTTCCAACATGGTTTGTACTTTGTATTCTGTCTCAGCTATCGCTGTGGTTCAAAATTGGTTTGCAGTATCTTTTGTAATTGTTCGTAAAAAGAAAAAACCATTATCTAAAACATGTTCAAACTCCTTTTGGAACATGGAAGTTTTCCTATTTTTCCTAAGAGTATGTTGGATCTAACTGTGTAAAACAATAAATAAGCGATCTTTTTGGGTTGAAAAGAAGGGTTATAAATCAGAAATACTCGTGTTTGCAGTATTTTGATACAAAATTTGTCTTCAATTTTTAGTCTGATTATGCTCAATATCGATGTCCATCATTTTGTGATCTGATTAAGGATGAGGGCAATAGCCTACATTTATTTTCTTTTTGAATTTAGAGGATCGAGCAAGTGCCAAATCGTTCTGTGAAGAGTAGCTCTAAGATGAGTTTAGACAGAACTCCAAGATTTATCTAATGAGTTTTTGAATAATACAAATCTACATTTAGATCACCAATAATCAAGAGACGATAAATGTCGTTTTTGCACATATTGATAATGACATAAAAGAAGGCACTTAACCATAGGTCCATAAATATTTAATATGTAAAATTCCCACTTATTGTCGGGATGAATATTTTATGCACCTCACTTGAGTTTGGTAATTCCTTTTTACACTTTGGGTTATTGATTGACTTCGAGACAAAAGGCAGAACCACATCTCGTATTTAGCAAGATTACTTTATTCACTCCTATATTTATTTTTTGATCTCTAGAAAGGGGTAGTTTGTAAAAATCATATATACTTGATTGATATTAAAAAGGCATTGAGGTCTTAAAATATAAAAACTAAAAATAAAACCTAACTTATTGGAATTTTATTTGGACATTTCTGCGGTGGAAGACCCGAATTCGTGGAATCTTTTAGAAGCCGAACAATTCCTTGTCTTTGAAAGTAGAATAAGATCTGGATTTAGCAGCAATTTTTTTTTTTTTTTGATTACAATTATTAAAAGTGGAACTCTCGTCTTTTGAAAAGACTAAACTACTTCGCCGTTTGTTTGAGCACACAATGACTTATCAATTATCTTAACTGTATCTACTGAGGAGGACTCCAGGGCATTGGTATCTCTTAGTGAAAGGATTTTTTTTTCTTTCAAAAATCGGTGAAATTTTTTTATATCCTCACATGGAGCTAATTTATAAATATATCTATATTTTTTTTTAATTTTCAGAACTGGTTTTGCAGATTTGCAGAACCACACCGTGTTCATATGATTACACTAGGCATATTAAGGTACAAAATTTATTCTCAACACATTTATTCTTTTTAGCAACTTTGGTAAAATAAATATTTATTTTTGATTAAATAGAAGAAAGCATTATATACAGAGGCTCAAACAACATAAAGAAAATCCTGTTGGAACTGTTTTTTTACAAAATTGTCCCTGACACCTTCTCCGACTTTTTAAACAACATGGCTAACATTGTCAAATCTAAAATCATTTTCTTCTGTTACAGATGTAGATTTTCTCTCATACCTTTTTTCATTACATTGGTATCTTCTTAAGTAACTCACTGCAACAGATCAACAGATTCTAATTGGCTTTTTGTTTAATTCTTTTTTGCTTCCTATAATCTATTCATTTTCGATGGAGGCTTCTATCATCCAAGTGAATAAAGTTCACCACCATTTCTTTCCTCTAATTCCAATTCTTTAACAATTAATATTTTGATCTATTCTATCTCTTTCTCCCACTGACTTGTTATACTCTTTGATTCCTGATGGCACGTCAATTTCCATAAATTTATTTTGCTGTTTCGAACATATCTTACTTTACCAGTAGGATGCTGGCCAAAAACAGTTGAAGCACCGACTAATTTTTACTTCGGATCATGTGGTTCAATAAATTTATCATACTGAACATCATCATTAACTAGTAAAGTATCCAGAATTTTCGTCAGAGTAAGACTTTTTTCCTTCATAAATAAAATATATTTACTGATATATGCCTTGTGTGTTCATATAATCACGCAAAAGTGAAAGTATAAAATCAAGAAGAATAAATTAATTTTACTCTTGTGTTGAATTACATTAATAAATACTAGTCTCCAAAATAGAGGGGTTTTTTTTTCGTTTGGGTAAAATGTTTTTCAAATTTTCAAATAGAACCAATTACCTTCCACAAGAATCCATGACCCATTTTTGTTGTTTGAAGTTGCACCTCAATAATGGTATGAAAATTAAATGCGTGATTTTTTTGTCAAGTGTTTAAAATAAAAACAATAAAGAAGTATACGAATTACATTGTCTATATAAGTTTATTAAGAATTGTCTTGCAACTATCAGTTAATATGAATGCAAACATAAAAACATGTACTGTGATAATATTTACACACTAGTCGTTAATGGGTTAACTTCTGAAGGAACGCTGCTTTTTTTCTCAGTTTCCATATCTTCATGATTTGATTGTTCATTGACGTACACATCAATATTTTCAATAATATTTTTTACTTCAGTCATCCAAACGATTTCATCAGAAGTTTCAACATCCAATCCAACTACATTGGCTGATAAGATTTTACTTGATTCATTAGTATTATCAGCGTCAGAGATACTTTATTCTTGAAGAGCTTCTCATTCTAAAATAAGAGATGGATTTGACGGAGAGTCAGTTTTTTTACTATCGCTAGAAAAAATTTGTGAAAAAATTTTCCTCTATATTCCAGAATATTCGTTCAGCATTATTACAACCATGTTTTTTATGTCCATGACCATAACAGTTTTGACACTGCAGCTTGACGCCTTTAAATTTAAGTCTTATTAAGTAACCATCCAAAGGAACTGTCTGTGGTATATTAGCAGGATCTTCAACATCTTCCACAACGTAGCATAGAATTTGCAGATTGAAAAATGACATTGTTATAACATTGCTTTCTTTGGCTTAAAACGTCTGACTTAATTATAATAACAACTGTTTCAATTAAGAATTATCTGTTTGATAAATTTTAGATACATATTTATTGGTGATAGGTAATGTGTTTTCCAGTAAATTCATTCCATTCAAGGGGGATATTTAGTGACGTCATGCGGCTGATATTTATCAACTAGTTAGCAGTTTTTTGTATCGTTATAAAAGGAAAGTTGAACACTGTGTAGTCGACTTTAGAAATTAGTGATGACTAGTGATAGATGTGAGACGGGCATGGTTGATTTATAGTATTTATGGATTATAAATGACGTCATCAAACATATTTTATAGGAAGCAGGAATTGAATCCAAATCTATTGAATTTAGAATTTCAGGCGTTTGGGAAAAGAATGTCTGCTGGACCTCTCATACAAATTTGTATTCACTCTGAGCTACCATCAAGACTGTGTGGTACGCCATTGACACTTTCTTCATTGTCCAGAACTGGCAATCTCTTTGGCGTAGTGTCGAAAACGTTCCTTGTAGAGGACATATTGATTAAAAAATGTAGTATTTAAACACATCACAATTTGGTTGTGTTTTGGTTTTCCTTTATTCCGTAAGAATTATTTCTTTAAAGTCAATCATGCCTGAATATTTTTTAGGTCCCCACTTTTTATTTGTAAATAAAAAAAATATATAAAATTTGGATTTTTCATTTTCTTAATTTCGGTTTCAGATTGTTTAATATTGACTCACCACATTTGTTAATGTATCATGCTTTAAAGTAGTATGCGAAATGCGATTAAGTATTATATGTATATATAAATCTTTGATAAGTTATATTTATTGTACATTTTCTCGAGTTACATTTATATACAACTAAATTTATGGATGGCTATTGTTTTCATAATGAATTGTCTACACTTATCTCGAAATAACAGCGTGTAAAAAATTACACTAGTGAACAAATTATTGCCCTTGTATTCAGACCTTGTATTTCTGATTGTTTTTATCAAAAAAAAACACGAAAAGAAAAAGCAAAAAAGTTATGGTTGTTTTGTCTTTAGAGATAAAAATTTTATATATACTATCTAAAAGTATTTATTGTGGTAGTACCAGGAATTGACCAACTAGGCATTTGTTAAATACAAAATTTTTATCATAATTTAGAAAAATTATTGATGTAAATCTTGTTTATTTTTGCCTTTGTTTTTGGAATTGGTAATATAAAAAATGATTTTTTTTTTCCTTAGCAGTTGTTTTTATTATTTAACTCCTGAGCAGTGATCTTTCCTTTCTATTTAAATAATATTAAAACATCATTTAACATTCGTGTGCTATTAAAAACAAAGATTAACCTTGATAATTTGTTGATCGACATAGGATAAATTATTATCATTGTCTTAGTTTATTTCCTTTCCTTTTCCCCCTCCTCCCATGTCACAGTAGTCTGTAGCTGATCTAATGAAACGTCATGACATCTATTTAGCTATTCTCCATAACATTCTTCAAATTGTCAGTATTACCATATTTTGTTATTTAAATCCCAAAATTACTCACAATTTTTATCTCTAAAGATATATCAACAAGAAATTCTCTCGGTTCTTCAGGGGCACACTCACACTTAACTACTGACTAATTATTTGAATACAATAACTTGTAATCTCCCCAAAAATAAAAGAATAATAAAAAGAGTTTGACAAAAAAAAAATATATTTCGTAAGGAATTGTGGTCAACCGTCCGTTCGAATATGCATTGGAAGCCCCACATCTTTAAACAACGTCAACATTACATCAGTAATAGACTTAGTTAAAGTCTTTCGTAACTTAGTTATGAGGGGTTACTCTGAATAGCAGTCCACGACGAAGATATATGTTTTCCTGTTGACCTACATTCGTCCTGAAGTCATGGATTCAAAGGGCCTTGATGCTAAAGATTTTTCAATGATTCTAAAGGTAATGAAGGGCCTAGCTTTAAGCATAAATTACAGCTAGGCATTAACTGTTTCATTTCATTTGACATTCCAGGGCAATAATATAAAGCTTTAGCTCTTTTTTCAAGTTCTGTGAATGCCTTGCTGTGAAGTATGGAGCTCTCCGTGGATTTTTTGACGGCGGCTTGAAGAGGGAACTACAATACGATAACCGTTATAAACTAATATGTTAGTAATTTCATCTATGTAGAGAAGATCCCACTGTTTGGAGAATAATCTTGTTGGAAAGGAATGAAGGAGTTGTTTAGGATTCATATTTTTTATAATTACTGATTTCACAGCTTGATATGATATTCTAGCTATACAGGTATAATTTAAATTTCAATATTAAAACTCCTGGTTGTGAAGCACTTAATGTACGAAACAGATATTTCCATGTATTTTTCATTTGCAGGATTAAATATTGGAGAACAAGATGAGCATAAGTTATTTGGTTCTCTTTCCTTAGGGCCTTCAATGTCAGAACATTATCTGGCCAAGTTCCGCAAAATACGTAAATGGTTTATATCAAAAGCAAAAAGTGGAAATTAATGCAGTGAAGCAAAAAAATCTAAACTGCCTTTTGTGGCTCGATGATAATGTCCCTC
This sequence comes from Lepeophtheirus salmonis, assembly GCF_016086655.4. Classification (NCBI taxonomy): domain Eukaryota; kingdom Metazoa; phylum Arthropoda; class Copepoda; order Siphonostomatoida; family Caligidae; genus Lepeophtheirus; species Lepeophtheirus salmonis. Next base: position 71,959,478 of record NC_052135.2, on the reverse strand, counting down.
AAGTAATTATAATTCTAAACTCCCTCTACATCGATGAGAAATACAAATTCGTATTATAGATTGTTTACTACCGAATATTTATCAGGTAATAAAAATGTCAGGGGGACCACATACAATTTTGGTTAATTTTTTTCAGCATATCATATTATTTCCCATTATCTTTATTACCATTGTGATAAAAAGGGCTTATTTGAAATTAAAAGAAAAATTTCAATTTTATACTATGAGGCAAATCTGAAAAATAATATTTTTTAAATTTTTAAATTTTTAAAGTTTAGCTACAAACTAGGTTGAATACTTTTTTTCTCTATTTATATTTTTCATACAAAAAATAACACTAACCCACGTTGATGTTCTCAAAAACTATATTTATGCAAAAAAACACTGTTTTTTTGAGTAATAAAAGTGATTTTCATGTTCCCTGACAGCAAATTAGTTAAAAACACACCGTTTTGGCAAAAAAAAAAGATGCAAATTTAGGAGTTATATCAAAAGTAATCCATTACATAATAAATAGTTATTTACTCACACTGCAAGTTTGTTTATACTGAAGAGGAGATGAATAAATAATCAATCCGATAAGTGCATGCTTCAGTCATTTCAAACTATTAATATTTAAAGTGTAAAATTTCACAAATACTTATTTATAGATACTAATTGTATTGATTTTTATTTCAACACAATAATAATAATACAATTGTTCAAAAATAAATAAAAAACAAAGTGAGCAAACATTACCTTCCATTGCATGTCATAGATTATTAGTTCAAGCTACCTATTCATCCATGAAAATAATATATTTATAGAGAGTTTTAAATAATATTTTAAGTTTGTTAAATAAAAAAACATGTAATTAATATGTTAAACTTAACATTTTGAATAATTTTTTGGAGGAGAGCTGTTATGACGTTTTATTAGATTAGCTGCAAGCAACTATTAAAGGAAGTAAATATATAAAAGGTTAACCCTGCAATAAGCAATAAAAAATGAAAGAATTGCTCCTTTGTTAATCTTCAATGCTTCTTTGAGTCTGACAGGGACTTACAATATGCGTCATATTTATGTTTACACATAAAGAAAAATGTGTAATATTTTAATCATCATTTGCAATTTTTTTAATATTAGCTTTTTGTTCAAAAAAGATAAAATGATTAACAAAAGAATTTATTTTGCTAGAAATGCTTATGCGCCAGAAGACCTTAACCGAGATTTATAATGAGTGTGTGATTAGAAAGGAATTTAAAGTACTAGAAACAATCACCAAAAAGTCTTGTCAAGTTTGGAAAAGAACAGTAAGTACAAACGCCAATATAATGCGTGTCAAACACTGCCTTTGCTAGAAACCCAGTGATGACAATTCGCAGTATGACTTATAAAATAAATGTGAGCGATGTTACGCTCTGAAAGATCAATAAAGGTAACTTGGGAGCAAAAAATAAAAAAAGGGTAAGAAATATTTCCTTACGACGACCCCAAAGAAAAGAGGTTGTACAGAACCAAACTTTTTTGAATGCGTCCAAGAACATGTGGCCTCCCAGCTACACTGATCTTTACCCATTTGATTATTCCATCTAGACAAAGATCGAGGGAGCTCTCTGCAACAAACCTTATGGGTTTTTTCAGATCTTTGCAGTCTGTCATCAAGGCTGTATGGACTGACTTGTGAAATGAATACCTCCATAAGGTATCTTCAGAATTCTGGAAGAATGTGTATGCCGTCATTGAAGCTGAGGGAGGCCATATTGGATAAAAAAAGTCAATTTTAGTTAAAATTCAGTGGAAATACTCATAGTTTTGTTTTCACTGTCTTAACAAACTTGTTTTTCATAAAGTTTAGAAATAATCTTTAGTTTAAACTTAAATATGACGCATGGTGTTCGCTTATAACTCTTTAACAAATTATTTATCTTACTTTATTTTTATATATGAGCACACCACTAGTGATTATTTTATACACATCTGTTTTCTTTGAAAGAAAGAAATAGTACTGATAACTGCTTTAAATAACAAAAACACACTTGCCAGTATACGAGTGTGGTCTTAGAAGTTTCCAACCTAAAAAGATTCAAAACTTTTTTCCGAATTTATTTTATTTTTCAACATATTCCCCTTCTAATTCTACAATTCTATTATTGTATCGTTTATCTATAAATATAATTGAGGATGCAAATCTTATGCTTTATTAAAATGTCCCTTTTTTGTATGGAATTCTTCATTTGAAGAATCACTTTCTTTTCATGTGCTGTTGCCATAATTTTTTTATTCATGTGTAGTGAACTTTATTTTCTACTAAATTCAATTTATTTAAAACCTGATTGACCATTAGTGTGTGCTCATAAAAGACAAAGGGTAAACTGGAGTATATGTGGGGGAGTTATAATTGTAAATCCCTGTTGGACTCAGAGTAGAATTGAGGATGGACATTGGAGTAATTTTTGTCATGTCTTTTTTTTTTTTTTTATACCTCTCCCAAGATACAGCCAATTATAACTGCTCTCCTAAAATACATTCTTCAAATTGTCAATATCCTAATTTATTTCCTTCTCCTCCTCCTCCTCCCTTGTGACAGTTGACTGTAGCTGCTATCCTCCCCAAATAATTTTAAATTGTCAAAGTTTGCCTTGATCATTTTTTTTTAATATTATTATTTGTCCTATAATACACAGGATTTTTGTAATTAAACATAATAATTTTTATTGATAAGTCCCATCAAACAATCTAAAGTTACTCACATTCATTTATGAGCAATCATGAGTATAGTAAATACTTTATAAAATTGCATGTTTTTTTTTGAAGAATTAAACAATTTTATTTACAGATTTAGAAAATTATAAACACCAAACAAAAATCTCACTCGAGTTGAGATTATATTTAATAATACTTAACCTATATTTTTAGATTTTTTAAATATAAATAAGTTGTTTGTATATCAAATATGTATAGTGTATTTATTTACTTTAATTTCACAAAAATCAATTACCAAATTCACTATTTAGATAAAAGTTTTGTTTACTTATATATTCAGTATCCATGTTACCAATTTATAAAAGAATATAACTTTTTTAACTACAAATATATGAATTTGATTGCACATCTTTAATTTAATCAACTCCTAGTAACTACTCATAGATACACCTTATGTACACTACAAACATGGATGTATATGTAAGTTGAATAAAGTATTAAAACATACATGAACTTAAAAATTTGCAATCACGATATTGATGCATTTTCTGTTTTAGTTTGTTTGCAAAAGGGAAGGAAAAACCAAAAATTATGGTACTATTATTGATTTATATATTTATTTCATATACATAGATATTTACATAATATGGTTTCTCATTTTGGAGGGATTTTATTTTTAGATTACTTGATCCAGTTAGTTAATAATTAATACTGTGAAATAAAAAATGTTATTATTAAACGATGGTGTTCTGAAAATTTTCCTACCTCAATGTGAATATGGCAGCACTCGTAAATGAAAGATATACAACTCTTTTGACAGTTACTCATGAACCTTTTCAGGCCCGTCTTTTTAAAAAAAAATTGTAATCCATAGAAAGAACTTTCTTTCCCTTGACTGTTGTCATTATTAACGATGTAAATATTAATATATTTGTATCCTGGCCTAAACTCCTAAGAAGTGAACTTGCTTTTCCACTATTTTCAATTATATTCAAACCCTGATTGAACATTCGTGTGTACTCATAGAAGACAAAGAGTAATCTTAAAGATTTGTTGCAGAGTTATTTTTGTAAGTCCTTGTTGGACTCAGAATAGAATTGGAGATCGATATCAGAATAATTCTTGGTTTTATAAAATATAAAGAATTATATGCAATATTCTACATTTATTTTATAGAATGACAAAAAGATCTTTGGAGTCAGAAAATACTCGAGAACAGAGTTAAAGAGTAATTCTGACTAGAAATTAGCATCTTTGACTGACTTATTGCAAATTCAAGTCAAGAAGCTATTTTTATATATATTGAGTTCTTGACATAAAGCTTTACCATTCAATGCTTAAAGAAAAACCTCTGCAGAAGTGATAATGCCTATATTTAGGATTATAGCACCCAAGCATTTTTTAGTGTGAGAGTTTTTTTGTTGTTGCCAATCTTTTTTGTTTTCTATAACTATCATTATTCTTTTATTTTCAAAAGAGAATATCTTAGTCACACTCAAATAAGAAAAATACCAGTGATCTTCGTTCCAACAGTACCTAATCTTCAAAATGAATACATAAAAACAAACAAGCATAGAGCATTACTTTTGTGGTAGTAATTCCAAAGTGTTTTTGAGCAATGTTGGAATTCATAAAATAAGTTCATTTAATATGAGAAGAGGAAAAAGTAGAATACCTCGACATGCTCTGATGAAAAATTTAATGTCACTAAAACCAGATTTGTTAATGCAAAATATTGAGGCAATTGTATCTTAGATATGTACAGTTAATTGCCCTTACTGTTAGGCTAAAAAAATTACTCCTTTTTTACTGGATCTGAATATGAAAGGAGAGTACTAACACATTTGTCTCCAAGAATGTCCCTAGTCCAACATGTACCAAAGAATTCTTTAGAATGAGTGATTTGGATAAGATCTTGACTTGGCTCCCAAATTTGAGTCTTAACTCGGTAAATTCTTACAAACAGAGATTTTTCCCATTCTTTCAAGCAATAATTAATCATGGTAAAAAACTGCTAATTCTTACCCTTTTAGGATATCTTAGCTTAGAGATATATAGTAACCACCAACTTAATACTAAAATCTTGAAAAAAAAGTTATATATATGCTTAATATGGCTATTTTAGCGTATGTCTTCAGTCTGAATGAAACTGTTTCCTTGAGAAAAAGCAAACCAATTTCCTGGATTAATTGGCTCTTGCCTCGAAATCCATCATATAAATCACAAAAAATGCGTATTACCACTCTGAGCTAGCTTCGATCACCAACAAATTGAAATCGATTTTCATTCTCCTTTTAAATTTTATGGTTTTAGGATTCCAAAGCAAACCTTCTCTTATGATTTTTTTATTTTAAAACTACGACAAAGCTTTCAGGGCAGCTACGTATCCATGACATCGGGAAAAGCTATAGCTAATCAACTCAATTAATTTATTTTTTCATCAACAAAAAAAGGTATTAATGCAAAGAAAAAAAAAAGGCTCAACTTTTTCGCAACAATCTAAAATAAATTCTCAAATATGGTTTTATATTTTTCCAAAACTTTACATTATACTGTGTTTCATAGATAGCTATGGATAAAAAAAAGGCTTGGAACCCAAAATGACCAAATTAAACGATTGAAACAGATTAAGTCTGAAACTTTTATCACACCTAGTGCAATTAAGAAAATTAGTGAAAAGGATTGAAATAGTCGTGAACTTCTGTAGAAAATTTGGAGAGAAATCAAGACAGGAAAATAATAGCGAAAAATCAGGATTTCTTCCGTTAGGTGAATGGTGTCCAGAAATAACATACAAAATTTATGGGCTGTCCTATTAAAAACCAAATTTAATTACTAGGTATAATATGGCAATATAGCGGACTCCAATTAATTGACCCTGAATCAAAAAATTAATCGACAATTAGAGGCTGATATCTTTCAATCTGCAAAAAAGAATCAATGTCTACAATAACCTGGTGATTACATAGGTTATTTATAAGGCTACTTCTCTACCCAGATTAATAGAAGTTGAATGAAGGAAGATGAAAAGTGCATAGTAAAGTTGTTTCATCGAAGGTGCATTGTAGCTATAAAACGACCTAAATCTCAAATGGGAGGAGGAAGGACACTTTATTTAGAATTTTACATAAAATTTATCAAAATATTTTTATTGACTTGTCGCGAAATTCGACAACTGAGTGACACTTGTCCTATTTACGGATGGTTGATGCTAGAATCTGAAAACACTTATTTATATGTTTCAGCCTTGTTTCCTTCCTGGTGTGCTAGCCATAGAGCTTGATGGAAGGCTAATCGTCGATTCAACTACAACTCTACAGTGGTTATTTTTGAGGTAATTTTGCAAAAAAAAAAAAAAAAAAAATTGTCAATAGAATCGACCCAAGTGTACTAAACTTTTAGACAAAACATAATTCCTATTCACTATACAAATGAGAATTGTCCAATTATGTATATGAAAATTCAAATTTTCTGTAAACAAGCATGTCCCTCTAATGCCTTGGCACTTGGAAATACCTTTTGTTATAGCTACTTCAGAGGAGGTGTTTGAAATTATCAATAGTTATTTAAAAAACTATTGATTTGCCGAAATCATGAAAATCAACCATTTTAAGCTCAACGAATCAAATCGCAGACGGTAGACAATTTACGGTCAGCTCCAAATTGCCAATGAAGATATTTATTTGGACTCTCCTTGCTAAAACATTAATATAGCTGATTGCTCATCTAATAAAATTTAAAAAAAATATTATTTCAAATATGAAATGCTTGAAGAAAAAAAAAATGCTACTATCAATTTTATTATTGGGACCTGCAACCGATAGTTCAATCAGAAGTAAGTCCGTAAATTATACTTTTTTAAATGGAAAAACACTAATTTTTACTAAATGAAACATTGAAGAAGAAATTTATAACAAGGACGTAAGACCAATTGTAATTTCTTCCTGCGCCCGGTATGTAGTGCTCATTATGAAGATTCCCAATTTTGGCAACATTGATTAGTCATGGGCAGGCGATTCCTTGATGAGGACTCTGCAATCCATGTCACAACCATACACAAGACTATAAGAAGATACAGGAGGTTCAAATCCGGCAAAAATGTATGTCAATTTTGTTATTTTTTATTTTTGTTACTTTTTTTTGAAAAGTGTACAGTTTGTACATTTTCTAGTTTCACAACTTTATCTTAGTTTTTATTTGAATTATATGAACTTTTTTTTAGATTTTTATACTTTTGTTTGATTATAAATATTTACATTTTTAGTATGATGTCTTTTGTCCTAAGGACTAAATTTAAACTATAAGGGTTATTTATATGGTATGTATAACAATGCAACTTCTTCGGATTTTAATATAAAAAAACACAAACACCCATTCGAACATTAAAAATGAAAAAAATACTTTAAAAGAAACCTATTTCCCTTTCAGTGACAGCACCCTCTTCTGCGGTCCATATCTTAAACACCCTATTTTTTTCTGACAAATTTATTTTCATATACTAAAAACTAAATACATAGAAAGTTTAGTGCTTGGGCAATATATATTTGATATAGTATTGACAATTTTAGTTCAGGGTGAAATCTACTTTAATTTTTATTTTCGGAAACAAAGTCAATTAATTTCTGCAACATTTCGGATAAAATTATCTACTTGGGAAAGAATATGCTTGAATAAATTACTGTTAAGGTTAGTCAATATATTGTATATTTAGTAAGTATATTACATTAAAAATCAGTCATATATTTATTTATATTCCTATCATTTTTATGTTATCTATATTTAATTCTTAATAATGTATAAATTTATTATAAAATCAAGTTGAAGTAGTTAGTATCCATCAGTCACTGTAAATCAAGATTCATTAATGAAGGATGATTCATTGAGTTATATGGACAGCAGTTATAATACTTTAATAAATTTATACAGTATTTTTGTTCAACTCTACGGAATCAGTATCTTATCTGCTGTCGAGGAGAGCAAACAACATTAATGGAAGGAAAAAGATTGTTCAATTAAAATAAAATTTGATAAAAAATGCACTGAAACTGATAAATATGTTCACAAGCAAAAACGATTGGTTTTAAGTAACTTGAAAGAATTGATTCAGTCTTTGAAAAAGACACATCCTGAGATTGAAATGGTCTAATCAAAAATTGTACATTGAGACCCAAACTGTCTATATTACCAGGAGTTAGTGGAACAAATTCACTATACATATGTTTGGACCTACAACCAGAAAACAAATCTTCTTGTTGAGATATTGAATTCAAAATTATCTGATAAAAATCTACTAGCCCAATTGGTATTTTTAAAGAGGGCAAAGAGCTAGGTAGATGTGGGAGCTGTATTGATTCAAAAGTGCTAACTGATTTTTTGTTTACATTCTTTGGCGATAATAATAAGGATCATTATTCATCTGTGAAGAAACACCGATAGATTTACCCTTTACAAAATGATTTCAGATGAACCATGCTTCATAGAGAAGCTTTTTGAATGACTGCAGGAACTCAGGTCTCACTTTTACATTTCGATAGTACAATCTTGCTACCTGTAGAAAATGAAAAGTAATCATTATGATTTACATGCAATCTTTTTCACTTATTTGGCTGCAAACTATTTCTTTCATGTGCAAGATAAAGTTAAGGGTTTTGACTGGACGCATTATATTTGATGAGATTTGATGACAACACTTAGGCTATGCGCTTTGCTTATAAAGCCATCGATGTCATCATAAAAGATTTGAAAGTTGTATAGCTTGGTTTGCGATTCTTCTGGGAGTTTGTAAAACACTAGCTTTCCTAAAGATTTGAACATGCTTGTGATGGCATTGGAGGCTCATCCTGAGATACCTAATTGGGAAATAGTCGTGGAGCGGATCTTGAACACAGAGAGGAAGCTTGAAGATAATACTTCAAGAGAACCTGAAAAGGGTTTAGCCACTGGGAGCGGACGCTTGCTCAAATGTTTTGCTTGGGGCAAACCTGGACCCAAGAAAAGGGATTGTTACCAAATGAGAAATTTTACGGGTAAGTTTCCCCATGGGTTGAAGAAAGGTAATAAAATAAACAAAGTGGCAACGTGTAAAGGCTCTAAATCAGAAGATTACAGACTTACAATTAACCAATTTGCATTATTAGATAAGTTTAATTTAAAGGAATGGATTATTGATTCAGGTGCAACGAGTCATCTGTGTTGTGATAAAAGTGTTTTTAAAGAGATAAACACAATGAAAGAAGAGTCCATGAAGATCACACTTGGAGATGGAAGGTCGTTGAGGATCATTGGAATTGGCAATGTAGATATTACGACTGATACTTTGGATAGACCATGCACACTTCATGATGTATTATATGTACCAGAATTATCGTTTGACTTTTTAAGTATTTCAAAAGTGTCTGAAAGAGGAGCTTCAATTTCCTTCATAGGAGATCAATGTTTTATGTATAACTCAGATAAAGTCGTTGGACGAGGCATTAAGAGTGATGGTCTGTATTATCTTATATGTCGTAAAAGTTATTCTCCCGATATCCTTTTATATTCCAACAATCCAACAGAGTCAACATCAATGCGGGTTGAGGTCAAAGATCGAAGTAACAATTTTGACAAATTCATTTTGGCACACTTTTGGCATCCAAACTCACCCAATCTGAATCTGTTGGAGTTTTGTGTGTGTGGGGTGTGATATAACTACAAATTAATAGAACCCCCTGTAATACTACATACGAAATCAAAAAATAATTTCAAGATTTACTAAAGGAACTAATTGGCCATGTTTTACTTATGCATTCGGCCTTGTATCGAGACGTAAATGTGTATGGAGGTGAATTTATGGAAACATTATCAAAACGAATGTTATACACTCAGTAAATAAATCAAAATATATCATGTTTTTTAATATTGTGTTTTTTTTTATCTGATAACTCGTTAGAGAGAAAGTTCTATTGAAAAAGGTCCTATTCACGGCACAGAAAGTTTGTGCATCCTGTAGATATTAAAACAAATTAAAATAGATTATAATTATCTAGAAATATATATAATTAGTTTTATGGAACATTATTAATAATTTGAAATTAAAAAAGATCAATTTTCTATATGGTAAGTAATCCCACAACAAATTTACTATTACAAACTATAATAGATCTGTGTTAATATAATATACATATTTCTCTTAATAAGATACTTTAGAACGCATGGGCTGAAAATTAGAGGGCTTCAACATATATGGAGGTATTTTTTTATAATCCAAATCATTATCAGTTTGTAACAGCCTTCAAAAGACAGCTGTCAAAATTTAAAAGACAATTTTTTTTTGTAGTTTATGAGTTATTTGGCTTTGTGTTACAGGTGTGCCTGTCTACAACTGAACACTCCTTTAAATTTTACGGCTTGAGGGCATGACAAAGGGTTCTCTTGTAGACCTTAAGGACAAGATCTTTCATAATTAGCCCGTCCATGGTCCTTGCGCTGACGGTGACCTTACCTCTCTTGTCCTCGACAGACAATTTCACGGCAGCAACCATTTTGTCCGATCTTCGAGGCCGTGACTTAGATCTTGTGGTCACCCCAGGAGTCCCTTTGGGTACCACGCTGTAAATATTGGTGTGGTTGCAGTTCAGAACCTCGGCAATTTCAGCGGGAGTATTCCCCCGCGTGGAAAGCTCCAAAATTGCGACTTGACGTCTCTCCATAATATGGGATGGTGTTTCACTTTTACTATTTAGATTTTGCTGGAGTTTTGTTTGTAACAAATCAAGACCCTTGCCTCAAAGTATGAACTGGTTTCAACTCAATAAAATAACAAATATGTGCATGGCGTAAAATTTAAAGGAGTGTTCGTTTTAAACGCTCACACCTGTATAGTAGGCACAATAAGATATTATGTAAAAAGAAATATTTAATTAAAAAATTGTTTTTCTTATATTAAATGATTTTTTAAAGAAAAATAAATGTACAGACGCAAATAATTTTCTTTTATGGGGTTTGATAAAAGTCAACTTTTTTATGTTTCAAAGCAAAAAGTGGAAATGAACTTTATTCCCAAAATAAGAATTTGATTTTTTAATTTTAATAAAATTTTCCATTTAAATAGACTGTTAAAAGTATTGTTATATTATAATTTTATTGAATCAAAAATTAGTACTTATATAATATATACAGATATGAAAACCATTTTGTAAGAGAAGTAAAGGACAGTACCATCACTTCCTTTTCTCGAACATCAATTAAGTTGTGAAATATAGTTTACATCTTAATTATACTTTAATGCCAACTATTATAAAAAGATCAATAATATAAAGTCAAGTAGAAATTTATAAGCGTTTAATGCTTTATTTCTTTATCTTACGATTAGTAGAAACATCAATTCAGAATCGAGCTTAGTCCACTCCTTCTTAGGACACTCCTGTGAAGAAAAAAACACCCTTTTCTCCTGGTGCAACAAAATAGAGTAGTCCAATGGGTTCGTGAATGGAGTGGAGGATGACCACATGTTGATGTCCAAAAATTCCTAGAATATGGTCTGTCAGGAAACTCTTAACCTTAGCGGCACCCATGGAGCTCTGTCTTCAGTGAAAAAGTGATGTCCTCGAACTTTTGTCTAACCCAAGGTTGCATTTTCTTGTCCAGACGTTTGATGTACGCATCTGCATTGAGCCATTCCTTCTTTCCACATAATGGCAGGGCATACTCTGCAACGCCCAAAACCATGGTTCCGCATGTATTTTTTGTTCTGGATATATTCTCAATGAGCTGAGACATTGTCTGGAGGTTAGGTAGTGAAGTAATGGCTGTTCCGATTATTTAAACTGGCGTCAATGGGAAAATATTTTTATTTGAAACGGGCAAAAGCTTACCAAAACATTTTTTATTCTTGAGAAAATTTAGAATATTCTTTGCTCTTTACAACCATTTCAGCTTACTCTGTTTGGAGATAAGATGTCTTTTTGGTCCCCTCCAGGATTTTGTACCAATGTTATTCCGGATTGTGAATAATAAAATACGTAAAACTAGATTAGATTTACCCTGTATATATTAATCTTCTTTAAAAAATTTAATTTAAATATTTCAACATCACGGAAATTCTATTTTTTAATTTATTATTGTGTCCAATTGTTAAAATTTATAACTCGAAACTGATATTTTATAACTATATCAATCGTCACTGGCTACAAGGGTAGTCAGGACATTTGGACTCCTACAAAGAAAACATGTTTTAAATCAGTGAACATAATAATTTGAAAAGGGAGAATTGCTGAAGTCTAAAGATTAGGGTACGATACGGTAACACCCTCTTACATAGGCCTTCTTAACTACTTATTTATTTTGATAGTTTTTATTTCTTTTTATTTATTCTTTTTGTATGAACTATATCTTTGTTAAGTTTCTAACTTTATTAAAAACTTTGATAGTTATAATTTAATTAATTAACAGATATATAATTTTAAATTCAACGTTCATGTTGAGGTAACAATAAACTTTTTATTTTTACTGATGATTTGAGTATGGTGTATTTGGTGAAGTATAACGGCGATTACTTTATAATTGATAACGTTAGAAAGAGAATATTTTGTACTAAATAAACTCATGAAACAGTTTAGATATTCTTTGAAAAAGTAATGTATAAGCACTCGTCAAACATGGATACCAGCAAAAAGAAATACGCCTTAAGTTCCAGTTTTTCTTCAAACAAATCGAAAACGGAAGCCAGACGGCTATAAATGGGAATAGTGTTTATGGGCCGGACGCTGTTACAGCCTATCGAGTGATATTTTCGACTGTCCCTGTTGTGATTACCAAAAACATGAAAAATATGAGAACATTTTATTTTTTGGCAAAAGTAAATGTCTTAGGAAAAAAAATGATTCCTAATTATCCCAAAAAAACACTTGAAAAAAGTTTAAACAGTTTTTAAAAATATTTAGAGGTAGTTCAATTTACATTTTTGTAGGAAAAAATGAATATTTGCTTGAATATTGTTCATTAAGTACAAATTAAAAGTATTTAATCTTTTTGCAAAAAAAAAAATCAAACTTTTATAAATTGCTAATTAAATATATTTTATTAGAAATTCTGAAAGAATTATTATATATTGTTAAAATTATTAAAAAGGTCATTAAATTTAGACAAAAATGAACAATTTTTAATAGAATTATCACTTTTTCAAGGAAGAGATAATTTTAATTCAATTATATTTCACAAAACTGAAAATCTATTCTATTTAAAATGTTTTTCAATTTTTTAATTTTAAATAGAATTTAAAATATTATCAGAATTTGCTATAATTTTGGCTGCACTGTGACAAAACATTTACAAAAATGATAATATATTCGTCAAAACAGATCAAAGAACACACTCAAAGAATCACATGATATAAAAGCAAATTGCTCTCTTGAAGCTTCCTCTTTGAGACTAAAGAATGATTCAATTTTTTTTCAAAACAGCTCATAGATAACTTAGTTTATCTATAGGAAAAGGAGTTGATAAGCTATTGTCAGTAGACAAACTTTCATCTGGTACAGGAAAAAAAACTTTATTTTAAGAAATTAAACAATGGGAAATTGGAAACAAAATTAAAGCAAGTAAATTGACATTAAAAATGCAATGAATAATAAAACAGGGGTTCTACTTGGTCATGATTAATAAAAATTAACATTTTTCACTTAATTTAATGTGATTTCAACCTAGCCGTAAAGTTTGATATTTTTTATTCAAATAGTGGAATTGTGATATGCCCAGGCAATAAAAAAGTGTTTAACAATTAAATTTTAATCAATTTTCCTTTACTTTATTGTAGACATATATTATAAATTTTTTAGAAAAAATGGTATAATATTTTTAATTGTAAGTTCAATTAGCAGAGTTGATTGTTTTTAGAAGAAATTTTCAATTTGAAGTATAGAAACAATATTGAAGCAAATAATCTGTCACTTTAACATATGAATGGACGAAGTATCGCTTTTGACACCTTATTTTAAGAGTCAGGATTTGATTTTCCATCACAATTATTCTTTTTGGAAACCTTATTTTTAGGAGTCGGGAGCTGATTTTAGATGACAATTATTATTTTTGGACAGCTTTGAAATTTGCAATGTCTCTCTTTTGTTTTAGCGTATAATGTTGCGGAAATTAAATGTGCCCCATCGTTGGACAAGGTGTCGATTTCGACACCTACGATGATTTTGGCAGAGTCAGTTTATTTGGGTATTATCTGGTTAGGAACTATGAAAAATAACTGTTCATGCACATCATTTACATAATTTGTTTCTTCAATTCCTTGCACAATGCAACGAAAGCTTACTCCTGAAGAAATAGGATCTCTTGCACTCTCTTGGGATTCTTCAGATAATTTGACGAGCGAGAAAGAATGACAACCTCCTTAAAAAGCAGCTGATGATACAGTTTCTTCTTCTGATAAGTAAAAACGCAGAAAGTGTCATTCAAGAAATTGTCAAAATAATACTGTTGCACAATGTCAAGTCTGCTAAAAACTAAACAGTGGAAAGTACAAAAATGGATAAAAGTCAAATTAATTTAAAAAAATGTCAATCCTCTAAAAAAAAATAAAGATTTTATATAAAAATGTTAAAGTTATGAAGTTTAGTATAAGAAACAACCGTATTCTCAAAATATTCAATCAAAATTTACTATTGCTAAAAAGAATTGGGTAATGTTTCCTGGCAGAAATCATCAAATTTTTTAGGTGTCCAAATGGACATCTCAGCCAAAAATGGGATATCAATTTTCTGGCCATTCTAGTGTTAAAAAGATAAATTTTCAGAATTTTATTCCCCTACTTATATATTTTTTTAAACTGTTTAAACTTTTCGCAAATACATATAAATTTTTTTTTTTACAATTAGGAATCATTTTTAACCTGTGCATTTATTTTTGAAAAAAAAGTTGTTGTCGTCTCAATAAACATTAATGGAAAAAACACATAAAAAGTCCATTAAAATTAATGGATTTATTTTTTATCCATCTGATATTTACTTAGAATCCAATAAAAAAACTACTTTGATTTTTTGTAATTTCTTCCCTTGTAAAATTGAAATCAAATTAAAATTACAACTAAACTATATAAAAAAGCTAACAAAAAGAAACTAACTCCAAAGGTAAAATATACTCATTATTTATAAGCCTGAATCCAATTTATTTTATGCATTAGGGGATTCTAAGTACACTTTCAAAAGTAATCTTGGCTTAGTGCCATAATACAACTCAGAAATAGAAAGTATTGACAACTTTAATAAAAGTAAAAGTATAATATATGAATACATATTATTTACCAAAAATTTTAATGATAGAATACATAGTTTCAATAATAAAAAAATGAATGTAATTTCTCATTTTTCCCTTAGTGAACTTGGGTATTATAAACCCCTATATTAATAAAAAGCTTTTTCTTACTCTATATTTACATTTTATCGCCAAAAAAATTTAGTCTGTTCGTAAAACATTACATATAATTACTGAGTTGTATATTTAAATATGAACATTTAGTATTTTAAACTTCAACAATATGTAATTTATTAATTAACAATATCATTTTTACAAAATTTATACTTTAAATAGATGTATGACAGAGCTCTGTTAATCATTAAAGTATCTGTACTTAGCGGCAAATAAGGTTTCTCAGGTGGTGAAAGGCCTGGCACTCACGTCATGGTGCCCCATTCTTAGGCTGATAGTGGCTTTGGGGGCATAGGTGTTTCAATGATGGACACTCTAGGACTTCCCCTCTACATTTAGCCAAAAAGTATAGTCGAGGGGGTGAGCAACAGGGCTGTGGAGAACCAAAAGTGTTAAAAAAACAGATTCAAAAGACTCTTGCAAAGGAAGAGATGGGTTTTCGTAGCAGGCTTCAAAAGTGACCACTCCACTCTGACAAGGATATTTCCTCCCCACATTTTTGATAGCTCTCTGGATGGTCTAGCTTAAAACTCCAAGATCTTTTGCAAGGGCCCTCATGGAATAAAGGGGACGGGAATTAGCTTTGTTTGCCTACGGATCCAGTTTGGTCTCTTTGACAAATCCCTTCTTCTTCTCAAACGTTTTGGACTTGCTGATGACTTAAACGGTGGTCCAAGAGACGTCCCACTGTTTTAGAGTGAGATAATCTACATTCGTCGATTATGTTCAAGTAATATTTTTTTCGACTTGCGTATACGCTAAAGGGCTCAAGTGTTTTTTTTTTTTTTCCTGCATATATTTTTGTAAGTTTTAATATATTGATACATGAATTCATTTCAAAACTTCATCTTAATTAATTAAGAAATGTTATGATATAAATGGACCACCTGTTATATTCATACAATATCAGATTCTCTTTTTTTCTATAAAAATAATTCTTTTTTACATGACTTCTTAATTGCCAAAATGTAAATGAGAGAGATTTAACAATTTTGTTAGCTTGTCACTTTTTTTTCTTGAATAGCTGTAATTGCTACTATAAATTGTAGTGTACTCGGTAAGCATTGTTCCTAGTTTTGTGTCAACCATTATTTATTCAGCTAAGTCCAGTCCATTTTTTGGATCGGTTCTATCAGTCCTTAAGACTTTCAGTCCTTAGGACTGTGAGTGCTAGAACTGACTGAAAAAAAAATAAAGTTGAGTGACGACTTCAAGGACCAGATGTTAAAAGTTCTAAAACTTATATTGAGTAAGACCTGTACTGAACTGAGGTTTAACTGGAGGGGACTGCATTTTTCAGTCCACAAAAATGTCTGATAAAAATGCTACCTTTATATTAATAAAATTAAAAAAAGTTGGAAAAAGAAGGGAGATAAAAAACTGACGAGTCATTTTACTTTTATTTAGATAAGAATGTATTGAAGAAATTACCATTTTAATAAATAAAAAAAATACTAATCTTATATAAGATTAGAAGATATAAATTCCCTCTCCCCATGAAACTGAATGAATTTCAAAAAACTCATTTAATTATATTTTTTTTTGTAAGATTACGTATTTTTATAATTTATATGAATATCTTAATTAGTAATTCGTTGATAATGGTTATGTTTTCCTGGTTGGTTGAAGATAAATAATAGTCTAAAAAAAATATATATATACAAGTATATCTATTATCAATAGATTAATGCCCATTTTTCTTTCTTGTTTTCCATAAAAAAAAAAGGTTACAAGATACACAAAAGGCTTACGTTTAACGTATTAGATCGAAGATGATTTGTTTTAATCCTTTTATCTTTAAGTAATCCGTATACTCTTACAATAAATAGAATGTAAATATATCTATGTTAAATTAATCATCAACTGCTTTGTCCTTCTCTCGGCCTCTCTGGATACTTGGATTAAATATTATTTTGTTTGCCTTATTATTTTCAGTAGTAGTCAGGATATTTGAGTTAAGGCCTAAAGATATTGACGTAGTACGTTTACCTAATAAGACCATGCGTATTAGGGGGTATCACTTCATCCCAAAATTGAGCTATCACGCATTCCACCCCTTCCATAGTTGCAAATGGTAAATAAAAATCTGTTAGCAAAAAAAATAATGGAGAAAAACATTTAAACCCACCCTTTTGTGTCCAGAAGTGTTTCTTTATTAATTGAAAAAAAAATTAGAAAATATTTTTTTTTTCTTATCTATAAAAAGCTATACGTGTTAAAAAAATAATATTGCAGTATATGTAACTTTTTGCAGAAAGTAAATCACTTACTTTTACATCGAGATAAACGTTGCACGCCTCCGGATTTAGTGTGAAAATAGACGAAAATGAAAAAAAAATACTTATGAAAAAGAGAAAATTCTGCCAATATTTTTTTTTTTTTCTACGTAAGTTAGTATATAATAATGTGGATAATTATCCGTAATCTTTGGTGAATGCTATTTTTAAACAAATAGTATGTACATATATCAAACTTGGTACGGACACTCTGTTTAAATTTCTTTAGTTTTTTTGTTGATTTTAATGTTGACAAAATGTATTTGTGTCTTTGGTTATGTTCGTCAACCTTATACGAAGCCTCTGAATCTAGTTTCACTGCCCTTTCTACAGATTGGGAATGGTATGGATATTTCTCTGATTTCAAAGGACCATTCTTTGCTTTCATAAGTTATATACCGGGCTGTGCAAAATTATTTACAGATGATGTAAATATACTTTTTAAGAGGTTTTGTGGCAACCAATCTGATTGTTTCGTATTTTTACTGTTAAAATAAACAAAAATCCTTCCTGTGAGAGCGTAACAACTTCCACACGTGAGACCATGTCCAATCAGGAAACAAAGAAGATCGAAATTGTAGCCCTTTTCCGAGCGAGAGTGCCTCATAACAACATTAAGGAACAGGTTGGGGCCTTGTTGAAGACAATTTACAATGTTTCCAAGCGCTTGGAGGCTGGGGGGGATCTCAAGCATTCCCCTGGGGTGGGCAGGAAGCCCACTGTCTCAACAAGGCAAGTAAAGGCAGTGTTCAAGAGGACTCCCAACAGGTCCATTGCCGACATGGCCAGAAAGATAGGAACGTCGAGATCAACTGTTTCGAGGGCATTGAAAAGGGCTGGAGGAAAGTCCGTGAGGCGTACTGAACGCCCTCTGCTAACTGAACGTCAGCGAGAAGTCAGACTTGACCGTGCCAAGAAAATCTTGAATGATATCAAGAGCTCATCTGGACGCATCATCATTTTTTCAGATGAGAAAACTTTTACGGTCGATCCTGTTTTCAACTGGCAAAATGACCGTGTTGTGAGCTTTGGAGATGTTTGGAGATCCAATGGGAAGGCCATGAAGCCGGTATAGTTCCCCACTAGCTCAGACTAACAGCAGAGGATTATGTGAAGATTCTGGCGTCCAAGATCCTTCTGTGTATCAAATCCATAGTCGGCAACTCTCCTTGGGTTTTTCAACAAGATGGAGCACCCGCCCACGCTTCCAAGAAAGCTCAAGGACAACATGAACTTTTGGCCAAGGACTACTGGCCCCCTCAGAGCCCAGATCTGAACCCACTAGACTTCCCTATCTAGGCGCACGTGGAGATAAAGGCCTGCAAAAAACGACACAAGAACATAAATCCCTTAAATATCTTTATTATTTTTGTTAATTTTCCTACAACAGGCCTGAAATTGACGAATGACATTTTTTGTAAATCTTAATTTATTTATCTTCAAATGAAGCCCTATAAATACTTGATATTTTTTGATCACCATCAATTTATTTTGTACATCAACTTTAAAGCCATTAAAGGGTCTTTGTAGGAAAAGTTAAAGCCTTCTTACAATGCCAGACCCAATTCATACATTTGGGTTGCAACCATCACATATGATAACAACTATGGATTCTAGGCTTTCATGATCTTTTAGAACCGATAGTATTTCTCTATTTTGATCTTCCGTTTTCCCACTTTTTGGTGAAAAATGGTCAATGTATACAAGTTGGGGTAATTAAATGGGGGAAAGACCAACATGAATATGTTTTTAAAATTTCAAAATTGAAAAAGAAACATTATTCTTGTGAATTTAATGTTTTTAGTTTCAAATCATGGAAGTTACAATTTAGCACCTTTATATAGTTTATAGGAATAAAAATTAAAACTCGTTCATGTTAGAGAAACTTTAATAATGACTATATGCTCCTCTTTTTCTCTGCAGAATACATTTTGGGTAAGAAGCTCTCATTGCTTTTCTCTTGATGTTCAACACTTTTAACCATTTTGGTAAGGTCGAACTTGCTATCAAAATCAATACAGTATTTGATTTTCATTGATTCTTCTTTTGAAGATTTTCCTTGAATTTTCCTGTACTTCTGTCTTTCTCTTTGAACTTTTTGCTTATTTAATATATTTGAAGGTAAAATTAATTCGAAATCTTTTAAAAATAAATAAATATAGCAGCTACTGTTGTATGTGACAACCAAAATGTGTCTGCCATTTTTGCATGATTAGGGTAACTCCCTTTATTATGGTCATATTTTTTTAATTGCTCATAGACTCTTTGTCAATGCCCAAGTTCTCAGCAGCATTTTCAGGCATAGGGAAATCTTCAACATCTGAAAAATTGGTTAAGGACTAATTATAAGAATTTCGGTCCATTAACCGTTTCCCTTTGTTATTTTCCCGCTCAATTTGACAGTCTCCCATACTGGCAGTATCCGAATTATTTCTTGTAGTAACACAATCAGTTATTATAGCATTGACATGAAGTAATATCCAACATTTTATCACATTCATTAACAAAATTTTTGACCCAAGGATTTTCCGTTATCAACCCATTTTCAGAAATCCTGTCAACTTTTTCGTCTATTTTTTTAAAATTTTAACATCAACAAAGTACTTGTTCATTGCAGGAATGCTGAATTGCTTCCATGGTGACAAAACTAAATCATCAGTTGTTAAATAAGATCTTTTAAACCATTTACCAGGACGAGTTTGATTTAAATCTTGCTTTACAATTAAAAGGGATTTATTGACATCCTTTGTAGATGTAAGAATTGCTGGATTTAGATCACTGGGCTGACAAAAAAGGAAATGCAGTGTAAAACTTCTTGCAGCCATTGTTGTTTCTGTTTGAATACTACTTTGTGAAAAATCACTTGCATCGCATTTATATTCAGTATTCTTGAATAATGGTTCTATTTGAAGTTGTTCTATAAAAGACACTTACTATTAAGTCTATTTTTTAAAATACAAAGAGGTAATAACAAATTTTGATTTCTTTATTTCAAATGTACAAATTAAATATAATTTACAAATATTTATGGTATCCACATTATTTTACACTAACTTATATACAAAAAAAAATAAGATAATGGCAGAATTCTTCCTTTTCATGAGTAATTTTTATATTTTTCGTTTATTTTCGCACTAAATCCGGGGAAAGTAACGTTTATCACGCTAAGAAGTGAGAGGTTTAACTTTTATCAAAAAATTATACATTGTGTAAAATCATTTTTTTAAGCACATAAAGCATTTTTATAAATAAGAAAAAAAAGTTTATGTATGATTTTTTTTTACTTCATACAGAAACTGTTCCAGACAAAAAATAGGGTGAGGAATACATTTTTTTCTCCTGGATTATTTTTTTTAGTAAAACGGATTTATATTTAACATTTGCAACCTTTGTGGGATCAGAATGTGTGATAGCTCAATTTTGGGCTCCTGTGATACCCCTAATGCGTATTATATATGAATAAATGAGCGTTGAAGTCCTTTTTTGGAGCAATTTGATGATTTTTTATTTCAAAAGCTTCATAGAATCAATTCCATGAAAAGTACTGTTTATCTAAACGTTTGTAAGATGAGTAACAAAGTAAAACGCTGCTGTGACCTTAAATTATTACTAATTCCAATCAAACATTCACAAAAATCAAGTTAACGGAATGTTTCATTAAAATCAGAACACTTTCAATTTTAGAATTTAACAAGATATAATTTATGAAATAATAAATAAATCTTCTACATAATTAATACTAAAAATATAAATTTGTATGCGCTCTCTTAATCATTCATATAGGCTCCCTTAGCGGCAATAATGGCTTCCAGGCGGCGGCAGAAGCCTTTGTAACCGCTGTAGATTTAGTTATCTTTCATGACCTCCCAATGCTGCTGTGAGTGGCTTTGAGGGCCTTGGTGTCTGGGTGAAGGACACTGTAGGCCGTCCCTTCAATAAGCACCTAAAAATTTTAGACGAAAGGGTCGCCATTAAGTTGTAGAGGGGTTGCAAGGGTAAAAAAAAAGAGTTCAAAAGAACTCAGAAGTTTCTTCAACGGAGGAGATGGGTTTCTTTCATTGCTGTATCAAAAGTGGCCTCTCCACCCTACAAGGCTCTTTCCATCGACTTTTATTTTATAATTTGAAAGACAGTCAATCGTAAAACCCTGAGATATTTGGCATTGTCCCTCATGGAATTGAGAGGAGTAGCCTAGTCAGTTTTCTGCTCGTGGCCCAGTTTCGTCTTTTGGACAGACCCCCTTGTCCTCTACAACGCTGGAGACGACCAACAACTTTGGGTGGCAGAATGGATATTTGTTGATCACGTTCAATTGTTTTTTTCTCGACTTATCTAAGCTATAGAGCTCATGTTTGTTTAGTTTTGTAAATAGTTGATTATTCTTCAATGTATGGGAATATAAACTAATTTCAATTATTCAACCTTAAGTCATTATTGAATTATATCATCGTTTGCAGGTCCAAACTATCCTGTTTGACACGTTTTCTGAGTTTTTAGGGTGAATGGATTTAGCTCCAAAAGTGTTGTTTATTTTTATTTAAATTGCACAAAATACACAAAAGTTTATAACGTTTGTTTCCTGATATAAATGAGACTTGTTAGAGTCACATTCGTACCATGTTTACTCTCCTTTAGTGAATGTTTCTATAAAATCTAGTTTGTAGGGGATGGAATGAGGCCAGACAAAATTGCAAACATTTCAAATGCCTTACTTTTATATTAGAATGAGTCGAAAATAACCGTCTCAGAATCAAAAATTGGGGTTTCTTGGGAAATTGGTAATACTATGACAGACTATTCCTTTGCGATATTTTAGAATGACTCATAATAATTTAAAGCTTCTCCTATTAAGTTAAAAAAAATTTATTAACAATTTCAATTATTACCAATTACTATCCAAAGTTTGCTTCTTAGAGAAACTTGACTGGTATTTGCTACTTATAATAACCAAATGGTTCAAATTTGTTTTTGTTTTTTTAATTTAAAGGTCTCAGAAATCAAATTTTGTATATGCAGTTCAATATCATTTCTATGCATCATGGATGGAAAAATATTATCATTATGTTTCAAACGTAGTAATTATTTATCATCATCAATACTTAATCGTCATTAAGTTTTAAATAGTGATCATTTTTTATGATGAAATGAATAAGGATAATCAACTTTACTCAATAATTCAACTACTGATAAATGAATTTTCTAGTTAATCCAAAGATTTGCATGTTTTTATGGAACCTGATGTGATATCAAGTATGAGTATTATCATGCAATTATCATGGAATGATAAGTAAATATAATATTGATTTGATTAAGAAAAAAAATTAGTTAAAGTCCTGCAGGTGCATTCATTTATTTTGATCGAAACATGACATGGCGAAGTTGCCAGGAAAATAAGTAATCACAAGAATTTCAATAAAGAAAAATTTAACATTACAAAGGATACAAACGAACAGCAAATTGGAAACTAAAATCAATTACATATGAAGCGGTTCAGAAGTTTGAAAAAATGACAAGTCAATAATCAATGCCTATATAAAAATTATCAAAAAAAATAAATGCAATATGAAAATTGATAGTTTATTAATAATAAAAAGTAAAGATAATGAGAAGGTCATAGAAGAAAACCCCTCAACAAGTGTTGGGGAAGTAAAAATCAATAAACCCAACACCTCAAATCGAAGAAGATATGAAAGTTTTAATAAAATATCAATTGGATCATTTTCATGTTTCAAGAGGTAAAATAACCCGAACAAGAACATCTAATCTCAATTCAAAAGCTAACAAAAGTTAAAATTTTATGGACTAGTGGCATTATATGAAATGCCAATTTTAGTTTTTGTAAAAAAAAAATTATGATTTTGTATCATAATATTTTAAAACTAATAAATGCGTATACACAAAAAATATGTATGTATTATTAAAGAAATACAATGCAAAATTGAATGGCTTCGAATATTTTAAAGAAAAATTAATTCGTTAAAAAATTAAATCCATACTAACTTATTGTGCTTTTATAAATACTTTAAAATTATATATATTCATTTATAATCAATTGTATGATAATATACA
Organism: Lepeophtheirus salmonis; assembly: GCF_016086655.4. Taxonomy (NCBI): domain Eukaryota; kingdom Metazoa; phylum Arthropoda; class Copepoda; order Siphonostomatoida; family Caligidae; genus Lepeophtheirus; species Lepeophtheirus salmonis. The sequence continues at coordinate 71,936,040 of NC_052135.2, read as the reverse complement.
TAAAATCATTTTTCTTTTTTCGAAAAGAAATATATTTTTTCCTAATAAAACGCATAGAAAATCAAAACAACGTTTTCGATTAGATTTAATAATCGTTCATGCATAAGTTTCTTTGAATTTTCAAAAGACCGTTTAATATGATTGGTGACAATAAATTAAAACCCTACATTGAAAAATACAATCACAATAACATTATAGAAATTAGATTATTTGATATCCTTTTATTCTGGCAGGCTTCCTGATAAGTCTTCAAAATTTAAGTACAGGGGAGAACCAGGTACTTGTAAATGACGAGTGAGAACAACTATTAGATTGATTCAAGATGCACACTGATTAAACTTGTTTAATGTGGTTCCATATATTACCGCCAATCTTTTTGAGTTTAATGCTTTGGTCTGTGAGATGCAGCTGTGATGATTATGAGGGAACGCTTTTTACAGCCAAATAATTTACTCATATGTGTAAAGTATTCATTGTATATAAAAGAAATTAATTACTTTTAATGGATTTTTTTTAAATATACAAACGATTTCCATCACTATTTTTAACAACTTGTTATATAATATTACACTAAATTTTAGAATTTGTTTGCGACTAAGTACATATGTACCCATAGTCGTGTTCATTTGGTATAGAGGGATATTTCTTCCAATACACTACACATCGCTTTAAATATATTAAAATTACAAATAAGCTATGTTTCAATTTTTGTATATATTGAAGGAAATTCTATAACGTTTATTCATAACTAATTTTATCGCAATCCCTCTTGATGTATTTTATAATTATTTTAATCTTTATATTATTGTATTAAATTCTAATAAAAGTCCAATTTAAAAAAAAATGATAGTGTAGTGGATTATAAAACAGCTGAAGAAAAAAAAGATTTTACATGCCTTAAAATTGCAGGAAACGACGTCCAGAAACATAATTTTAGTGGGATTATTAGATCTAAACTTGTGTTGGATAATAGCAAAAACATCTAATTCCCTCTTCGAGCCTAATTTTTGAGCTTTATTTGAAAATAAGATACAAATAGCCTTAATTGGTGAATATGGGCAAATAAATATAGTTTCTTTAAAAACATAATCACTTACATAGACAAAAATGTTTGTATTGTGCATATAAAAAAAAATTATTTTTGTTATGAAGTGGAATGAAATTACAAAATAACATAACTACAGTTTTAAAAAAAATCAACAGTATTCAACAGCTGATGTTTATTTATGTTCTTCTGAATTACTTTTTTCGTATAAGTAGTATATTTAATATTTCAATTAGAAATAAAATCTTACTATAAAAAACAAACAAACCTTAATAAATGATAAACAGAAGGAAGAGTCGTTTGGAAAAGGTTTAATAAATGTTTTCAAATTTGGAAATCGGTGTATTGTGAAAAGTTGTAAATTAGTAAAGGAATAACTGTAAAATTTAATGGGAAAAAATTCTAGAAAGCGGAATTTTTTTAACCAATTAAGTGTTTATAATTTGAAATAAGATTGTATGTGATATACAGAGGTGGGGAAAAGTATCCGAAAACCTTAATACTTGTTTTTATTAATATAGTGTGATTATCATACTAAGCTCTACCTTCACCTGAAAGAAATTTCCATAGACAACAATCTACAGTCAGTTCCACGTCATTATCAAAGCCGGTGAGTGACCTTCCAACATCCCTGACCTTAACCTGTGTTATTTCTAGTTGTGGTGAAATCTGAGAAGGAAGGTAAACAAACATCCACATAGTTCCTTAACATCCCAAAATCTCTCAGTGAAAAGGAACATATCCCACTTCAACCAGAAATATGTAATAACGGCTCTGTCAGCCTTTATGTCTCTTTTACATATGGTAATTATATTGAATGACACCACAAATAATTGTTCAATTTAAATTGTTATAAATATTGTTTTAAAATGCAATCTACTATTATTTCAACTTACTTGAAATATTGTACGGATACTTTTTCTAACCCCTGTAATATATTTTAATCAGACCAAACAAAAAAAACTATGCCTCGTCTTTGTTAAATAAAATATTTTTTTTCCAAATAAAGATATGTTCTTATATATTGCATTACAAAATTATCATCTGTTGCTAGAAATTGAAAAAAATGAAATATATTTTAGTAAATTTCATAACAAAAAAAAATCAATTTTTCATTAGTAATTAGGATGGAATAATTAATAGATATTAAATTATTAGAGTGTTTTTATGTTTATGATTAATCTGTGTACCTGAAATGTTTCTTTGATTTAAATTTACTTGATTAAAATAGATTTTTATTAGAACTTATACAAAAATTGCAACATTTCAGAAAAATGATTTTTATATATGAAATATTTCCAGATTAAATATGCTTTAATAAAAAAAATGACATTTTTTTGGTGTAATATTAAAGCAAAAAAATGAAATTAAGTTACTAAGTTATATTAAATTTAATTTATGCATAGAAGTTATCATTAACCTATCAAAATTTAGTTAAAATTAATACAATTTAAAAATTGGGAAGGTTATAAAAAATATTTATAAAATAATTATTTATATTTGTTAACCCAATGATGGAGAAAGCTTACAATAATAATCAAAAAACTATTATATAGATTACCAAAGATCAGAGAATAATTCAGCTAATCTACCAGATGACACAAAATGTATAATATGAAGTCAAATTTGTTTTTTTCTCTTACTCAGGCTAAAAACAACTTAGTTTCTTTTTTTAACTCTAAAAGATCCATTTGAACATAAGTATAAAGGGCGTAATGTGTAAACATGTAATGAAAGATGTTTTTACGCTCTACCGAATTTTAAACAAACAGAAAAATCTATCTCTTCCACTCTGAATACTAAACCATGGCTACTTTTCCGATCCATTCATCTTCCTATCCAAATGTAGACATCTTCAAGCAGATATTAATAATTGGATAGTCTTTGGAATTCTATACCTCCATGCTTTTCTCCAGGAAGTGATGCTGACCTCAGGAGATTTTTAGCTAATTCTCTTTTGTTTTGTGATATATATTCATATATACTCGTATATAGTTAAAATATAGGATTATTTGTTTTGTTAGTTTTTTCTTTGTACTTTTATGTAATTTTAAGAATATTATTTTTATTACTTTCATGATGTACTTTTACTTGATAATTGAAGAGTAAATTTGTTGCACTACTCCGATGAAATCCTCAGTTGTAGAAGATTATACAAATAATAAAAAGGATGGATAAATTGGTTAAAATCATAGCTTATTTATAATAACGGGTCATCAATCTCATTAGTTTCTAATAAATAGTTAAAGAGTAAATGTAATATTTCAAAATGCCAAAATCAACGCTCCAATTAAAGTCAATTGTGAGAAAAATGAAATAATTTAAGTTTAATTTCGATTGTTTATAGTACATGTTTAAGCCCTCAACTTTGCTATCAAGAAAAAAATGTGGTGTAAGAATTTGGTATCAAGTAAAATATATATTTTTTTTAAAGTACTTTAAAGTATGTAACAAAAGGTCAGCTACAAAATTCGCTGTTTTTTTATGTATGTAATTATTTTCTTATTCCTTTTTTGCTCAAAAAACTGAACTTAGAACATTATAATTTTTGGATTTTTTAGAAGACAATAGTCTTAATTATCTTACTGATGTTGAGGTTTTTCCACAGCAAGACCAAACTGAGTGATGAAGACGATTACCTAGATAAGATTGGCCGGGCTTTAGACGCCAACTCTATAGAGAAAAATAATTATTGGTCAATCTGCAGAATTGCAGAGTTCTGTTCAGGAAGAGGAATATAGAGAAGATGAAACCCCTGCTAATGTTGGCATCAAAAGCAATCAATAAAAGGAGCAAAGGCAAAGTAAAGTTGGTATAACTTTAGATAATTTACCAAGATTAAAATTTTTTGAACGGAAATAGTCAAGCACCAACAATCAGATGGGATCTTAAGTTGGACAATTATGATTCCAAATATATATTCAGGCGCTCAATATATTCCAGTTGATTTATTCGAAATGAAACTCTTCCTTGATTTTTTATAAATTTTTATTACAGACAAAATCTACAACAAAATTGTTTAGGAGACAAAAACAAAGGCTTTGATAAATAATGGCATCAATTACACTTTTCTGTAGACATGAATATAATCAGGGCTAGCCATGGTTGCACTTATTTAAGTTGCTATATCACTATTTCTTTCAATAAGGAATTACTCACATCAAATTAAGGAACTTTTTCTTTTACTAGAACTTTTTTCGTTATTCATGAAAATTATACAGCAGAGAAAAAATTTAATATTTGAAATTTAACTTGAGACAAAAAAAGCTAAGGTAGAGACTCGCTACCTCAAACCTCTATACAAACAAGTCCAATAAGAACGAAGAAGTGAGTAAATGTTCTTTCTGTGCCAAAGAGTGGAAGACTTCGCTACATATGTTCTATAAGTGTCATATGACAACTCCATGGGGAAACGAAGTCAAGGAACTTATCCTAAAATAAGTTTGGTATAACTCTAACAAAGGCAGACTGGATGTTTGCCATATCACCTGGAGGTCTCTACTCCTTAAAAGCGGACTCCATTCTCATCAAAGCCATCTCCATATAGCAAGGTACAAAGGTTGATATCCCTATCCACATGTATGGTCGATGTCATCAGGAGGGACGTTGACCTTCTACGGGGACTGTAGAAGATTAATTTGATACGTTTATATTGACATACACAAAATATAGCAATAAACACAGGTTGTTTGAGCTAAATTCATAGAGTTGTTCCAATTTTAATTTTTTTTCCTGATATTATTAATAAAATAAATATACTTTGAATTTTTTTTTGAAAACATTTAATATTTAATTTTTTGTGAAAGGCTGTGAATTTTTAAATTGATTCAAAACTAATTAATATTTGAATTTTATTTTTAAAAGTATAATTTTTTATGAATAGATTTGAATTTTTAAAAATTTCTTCCAAAACAATTAAATTTTTATAAATAGATTTGAATTTTAAAAATTTCTTCCAAAACAATTAATTTTTTATAAATAGATTTGAATTTTAAAAATTTCTTCCAAAACAAATTAATTTTGAATTTTATGAATAGATTTGAATTTTTAAAAATTTCTTTCAAAACAATTAATTTTTGATATTTTTTTCTAAAAATTTAATATTTGAAATTTGTTTCTAGTAAATTAAATTAATTATAACAAATAATAATTTTTGAAAAAAAAGTAAAAAAACTTTTTCGACAAATACCAAGACCCACTAAAAATAAAACCCTGCAGACGCCCTTGGTTAAGAATAGTCCGGACATTAAAAAAACTAGTGCATATAATCTGAATCTCCCATAAAAAACTGAACTGAATAAGATGAGAAAATGGGACATTAAATCTTTGTATATTGACAATGATTTATTTGTTACTGCATAGGAGGATTCTGGATCTGTCCACATTGGATCCAACTATTTTGATTCCAAACTCATTTGTTTTGCAAGCCATTGCAATAAATAGTGTCAAAACATATTATCAAATTGTTATGAATATTTATATCTTGCTGACAAAAAATTTACAATTCTAGATATATTAAGCCAATACTGGTTATCCAATGCAACTTTTCTTTAAAAAAAATTAAATTAAATAAATTTATATATATTTGTCTTTTCAATATGCATGAAACATTTTAATATAATTAATGTGTTCATGGATTAACAAAATAAAAATGTTAGCATTCAAATCAAAAGTTAAACTACTCTTTGATCTCTATAATTGAATATTCATAAAATGACTTTTTTTTTTCTTTTTTCCTTTTCAACTAAAAAAAAAAGTAATAAACGATATTGAATATTATATGTTGCACATCTGCATATTAAAGTGACCACTATTTTTTAAATAAAGGAAAATAGTATGGAAATGCCAATGTAAAGTTCAGTTATAACATGTCAAAGGATTATAAAAATAAATTTCATAACTCTAATTTTTCCCAAACTTGCCTGGGTCATTTAAAAGATTTTGATAGTGATAGTTAAGGTTTAACGAACAAATTCCTTTAAAGTAATACTTACAAGCAGTCGACTAAGTAAATATATGATTTACACATTTTCAAAACTTCAATAATAAACATATAAAATCTCTCAAGAAGGACATAAACATTTTGCATGTATGTAATCAAATGGAACCAAGGTTAGTGATCAAAACTTTCATGTACCATAGGTTATTTGTAGTTATCAGGATCATTTGGCAATGACTAACAACCTCAATAAATCTTATATTTTTGAAAATTACCTTACTTATGAAACTAAGTGCACTTTTCAGAGTACTCAAAGAAAATGACCTCTTTTTTTAATAAAAATTAATATAACTGTAATTTATAGCTCCTTAGGCAATAGCTCATAAGCAGTGTCCCCGATCACTTATCAGTAGGATGAATGATCGAATCTTCCATAGGTCAATAATATACAGATAACCTATAAAAGATATTCTCCTTTTTTTTCATAAACATAATTTATTTCAAATATTTGCAAATATTGGACAAATGCTATAATAAGATAATAAATGTATATATATATATACACACAAATTTTAATAAAATATTCAAGACATAACCTAAATGTATTTAAGTACTAGTAAAGATTTTTTATTAAATTTATCTCACACCCATCATGCTTGTAACCGGATGCCTTTATGTCATAGATGCAAAAGTGAATTTTGAGGATTCATTGCTTATTATTCCAGTTCACTGAGTCTCCAAAGTGTTCCTCTACCAGCTATCCAAGAGTTGAGTAAACACGCTTTAAAACAGAACACTTCCACAGAATGTGTGGAAGTGTCTCTCTTTCTGAACTTCTGAAATAACAGATAGATGTCCTGTTACTGCCAGTGTTTCTGACACAACTTTGATACACGAATCATCTCGGCATCTTTGCATATCTAATACATGCCTGAGAAGCGAAGAAATCGACGTTTCTGCGATTTAATACGGATTTTACAATATACAATAATAAATGAAAGAATAATCTTCGACTTGATTATCCATTTTAATTTTTTATCTGACTCCTGAATGCGATATAATTTAAACAAAGTAATTTGTATTTGTTTTCCTCTGAAACTACATTAGCCTTTTAAACGTCAAAGTAGCCTATTTTATTTTCTTTGTAGGTTGCCTTCTCACATTAATGTAGTGAAATATTGTTTGAAGAATGTCTAAAATCGATATTATACATATATATGTAAAATTAGTAAAAATCACCAAAATAGCCCTGTCGAATTTTTGAAAGACCAAGACTAAAAGTAAATCCATTTTTTTTTTTCTGTTATTCTGAAAAATGTCACATTTTTACTTCAAGCGGGCACTTTTATACTATTTCATCAAAGAAATAGCGATCATTATAATGTAAAAGAACATTATATTATCAAGTTAAATTTATACTCTGATAAGTCTATTAATATTTATGTATTCTGTATTTATATTTAAAAATATACACATTCATACATTTAAGTTTTATTTCTTCGTTTCAATGAATGTGCAATCATCATAAATACATTAATATTTTGACTAAATTTGTTGCATCAAATGACCATATTTATAGAAGTTAGTATAATTTTTAAATATTACTATGGCTTATCTCAATTATTGTGATTAAACAATGGAATTAAAGTAGGTAAATGGTAAACATGAAAGGCATTTTTGGGTTAGTAAAACATAAAATTACATCCACTGTAATTTTGGTCGTTCTGTAAATAAAAAAAGTAACTATTTTGAGCATAAAAAGTCATATTTGCCTAACTTCAAGTCGTTAGCTACCCTTTTTAAATTTACTCCTTGCTGCATAAGTTTAAGAACACGAGTCTTTTTTCCAATTGTGGTCATATTACTGACCATTCCGAACCCTTGATAGTTTCTTCTAATGTTTCAAAGTAAATTGATTAATTAAACGTGGACAATAAATTCATAAAACGCATTTGAATACTAGTTGGGTTCAACCGAACCCATCATCTACAAGTTGAACAAAAATAGGGTTATCCAGAAAAACGTAATTTTAATATAAAGCGTTTGTAGCATATATATATATTTTATCCAAAATGGCCACCTTCAGACTTCATAGTTCTTCGTCTGATTGTGCAAAACATCGATAGGATTTAGATCCTACAAGTTTGGTGGGCAAAAGTGCCCAGAACATATTAAGTCGTCAAAATTTTCTTCGAGCTATTTGCAATTTTTTCGTAGGTGTGGCAGAGAGTTGAGTTCTGCAACTACATTCAACTCTGTCCATCCAACGTTTCGCGTCTCTTACATGCAATTTTTTATATAGTTGCTTCCGATCCAGATTCCTAGGGATGCTCCTTGTCTTTACAAAATATTTGGACAAAAATTCATTACATAATTAAATTTTTTCTAACTGGTGCAGGTTTTATCTAGCTATCAAACAACAAAATCAGCTATCTTAGTGCCTACTTTGCCCAAACAACGTGACATAGTAGCTTGTACACCCTGTAGTTATGTATTATTTATAAAATATGAAATTTTATAATACAGTAGACTCATGATAAATGCAAAACTTTTTGTTTTTAGTATTTTTTTTCAGAATGAACAATTAATTTTTGACACATTATGATGTGAAATCTTACAAAATTACACTTTTTTATCTATTAATTTTTATAGTAAGTAAATAGAAAATTATTGAAAGTCTCACCATTTTCCCCACAAACAGCAGCATAGCTCAGGACAACACTGGCAACAACAGATCCAAATAAGGAGCAACAGAATAAGAATCCCCAAAGTAAGAAGGATCCAAAAAGCACTGACAACTCCCCCTCTTCATTAGCGGCATGATCTTTTTTTTCCTAAATAAAAAAATAAATTATAAAGTACTTTATCACTTTAATATAATAACATGTTCTATTTTACAAGTAACATATAACTAAGACTTGTCTTACTTAAATGTATAATCCCCAATGCATTTTTAGACGTTAGAATAAATAAAGGGAAGAACATTAGATAATGAAAGAAAAAATAAATAAAATAGTAAATTTATATCTGGCAATTTAGATATAAATCTTAGAGGCAATTAGTTAAAAAAAAGTCCTAATCAAACATTTATTATGTTGTTTAATTTTGGAGATATGATATGGCTGTACAATGGTTTTACTTTTTATAAAGTACAAAGAAGTCTTTAAAAATAAATTTTGTGGATTTTTAAAGCATTTGCTATCGATCTAAGTTGCCTGCTAACAAAAAAGCAAGAGGTAATTATTTTCTAAAAGTGAAACACAAGTTACATTTAGGAACAGTTGTTGATTTCTAATAAGTTATCATTCATATTTTCTCTTTTGAAACACTCCAAATCACATTGAGAGTAGCGAAAATTAATAGTCCATATTGAAATATGAGAAATTGATTGAATTTATTTGAAAAACAATATCCTGGCTTATATATGAGCTTGGTCTGAAAAGTTTCCAATTTCAACGTGAAGATGGCAGTGCTTGTATATATAAGCTAGTCGAATTTATCATCTGTTGACAGTTACTTACAAAAGTTTCAGCCATTTTGGAGGTGCAACAATTGTTTGAATGAGTTGATGTGTTTTTGTGAAAATGGACAAAATTGAGTATCGAGCTGTCATGACATAGTTATTTGTATTTTAGTGGAAGTGTAAGCTTTAAATAGATTCAAAATATAACAAATAAATAGAGGGATGTCCTTTTATAATTTGACGCTTCCTAAACTAAAAGTAAGAGACAAAAAAAAGGGTCTCCTGAAAATATATTTTGCGGAGGATAAAACTGTTTTGCTATTTCAACGAGTTAAAGAGATGGGGCATCCCTGGGAGAAGATTGTAGAGCTATCTGGAGACTATCGCGAAAAATAAAATAAATATACTGAAGTAATGTCAAATATCGTTGCATTGTCGGAAAGACCAACTTCAAAAGTGCATAAAATCAAAAAGTGTTATTTTTAGAGACCACTTGGTAATTATATTTTTATTCATATATTTATATTTTGTGTATTATGCATTTTTAAATCAATGTACATGTAATTCGTTAACACCCCAAGACTTATAAAATATTGAACAAAAAAGAAAAAAGAACACACGCAGCAATCGTTTTTCCTTTACTAATTGCTATTTTTCGTTTCTTCCTTATGTGGAAGCCTTCTTTAAAAATTAACACGACCAAGATACGTTTAAAAACAAGGTATATCTATGAGATACTATTTGGATCATAAAAACTTTGTAAATATAAGCAGAAAACAATTAAATATAATTAATTGACTGCCATCGGGCACTTAATACAGCAATGAAAATAAAATATTAAATGGGAATATCATATTTAAGCAAAAAAAAAAAAATATATATATATATTTGTAACATGCCCATTATACACAAGATTTTCATTACTATTTAGTACTTTATCATTTTATAAAATATATACGAAGAATACATAGATACAAATTTTGATACCCGTAAATTCATTTTTATTTAAAAAATATCCTTTCGATATGACAGAGGCTTTATGAATTACCGGGCCGTGCAAAATTATTTAACAATGATGTAAATATACTTTTTCAGAGGTTTTGTGGCAACCAATCTGATTGTTTCGTATTTTTACTGTTAAAATAAACAAAAATCCTTCTTCTGAGAGCGTAACAACTTCCACACGTGAGACCATGTCCAATCAGGAAACAAAGAGGATCGAAATTGCAGCTCTCCTCTGAGCGGAAGTGCCTCATAACAACATTAAGGAACAGGTTGGGCCCTCGTTGAAGACAATTTACAACGCTTCCAAGCGCTTGGAGGCTGGCAGTGATCTCAAGCATTCCCCTGGAGCTTGCAGGAATCCCACTGTCTCAACAAGGCAAGTAAAGGCAGTGTTCTAGAGGACTCCCAACAGGTCCATTGCTGACATGGCCAGAAAGATGGGAACGTCGAGATCAACTGTTTCAAGGGCATTGAAAAGGGCTGGAGGAAAGTCCCTGAGGCGTACTGAACGCCCTCTGCTAACTGAACGTCAGCGAGAAGTCAGACTTGAGCGTGCCAAAAAAATATTGCATGATATCAAGAGCTCATCTGGACGCATCATCATTTTTTCAGATGAGAAAACTTTTACGGTCGATCCTGTTTTCAACAGGCAAAATTACTAAAAATAATTACTGGTTACGTTATAATCAAAGAATATATGTGGAAGTTTTTCCAAAAAGTAAATTCAATTTTTATCTAAAAAATTATAATTTTAATAGTAGGAGCTGTTTAAATACGGAAAATATGTACAAACTTTGTTCTAAATGTATATTTCTTTTGAACAACCCAGTATCCAACCTGAGTAGCTAGAGTTAAAAAAAAAAATCTTTTGAGCGCGATGATAATTGAGTTAAGTAATTCCATCCCATTTTTCCATCTTTAATAATACGTGAGGGTGTAATATTAATCAATTGATGGGGGGAGTAGAAGTTGGGGGCTGTAGTCACCCTTGTTTACACTATCTTAAGTGTTATATTGTGTGTACACTGTACAAAAATAATAAAGCCAAAAAGTGAAGTACATACTTCAATAGTTATGTTTCAACAAAAAACATCAAATAATATATATTTTTGGATGAATTCCACCGAGTGGTTCATTAAAATCTTAACACTTTTAATTTTAAACTTCATCAAGATATATGTTATCAATCAACAAAATTAACGTCAATCATTCCTTTCAAGCGGCTGCGAAAGGTCTCGTACATATTGCAGATGTAGTCCTCTGTTATAACATCGCATTGACTGTGTCTTTGAGGGCCTAGGGCTTAGATGACTTGACTTTAATACGATCGGAATTACTTTAGGTGGAATATTTTGAAACCCAAGCGAAATCATTTTGAAAGATAAACCAATCAAAAAGTATGTGATAAAGTCTTATTGTTGCAATACTTTCATTCTTGCAAAAGTTAATCCTATTTGATCTTTATCAAAAAGTAGACAATTTTATCCCACACACTATTTAAATTTTGATTTTTATATTAAATATTGTTTTTATGTTAATAAAGCACATATTTAAGAACGTGCGTATCAATAACTTTATATACAATATAAAAATTGATGAATATCACAAGTTTGAATATTTATAATTGTATATATATATTTCTTTTTATTTATATTAATATAAAGGTATTATTTATGACCATGGCGTCATAAAATATTCAACACTTAACCTTGAATAAAGTTTACTTATAATTAAGCAGTGAAACTCCATCTGACCAATTAAAGGAACATTAAAAAAATGGGATACAACTCACAAATTGAAATGTTGTTCATAAAAAAAAATGTTATATTATATTTGAGTCAGAAAAAAATGAGAAGACATTTTGAAAAAAAAATATTTACTATGAGAAAATTTTCGTTGGGTATGACTACAATAATTTTATTTTTTTCAATTTTGTATTCCAGAAAATAATTATTTACTCTGATACAATCATTTAAACCATGAAATTGTTTTATTTCTTTTTGTATTTGAAGTAGGTGCAAATAATTTGAAGCTTGTCTTAATTTAATATTTCTAAGTTGTCTTGGAGCCCTTTAAAATGGAACAGCTCACACTTCTTCAAGGCCACATATTTTGATAATTTTCAATAGAGGTTAAACACTCCTTAATACCAAGTTAATGGGTTCCAAGTATCTCAGAAGATAAACTCTAGTGCCTAAATAGATCGTTTTGTACTCGTATATGCAAATGAATGTAGTCTTTAAAAACATTAAAAGATAAATAATATATTTGTAGATATACTATTTCTTTACTTTGGAAATATACGGATTTCTATTTATATTAAAATATGTTATAATTTATTGCAAAATATTTAAAATATTGGTATTGCAATATGTAAGTATTTATATATGTTAATTTAATTTTTTTGGTTTTTTTAAAGGAAAGTTTATATACAATATGTAAATAAATTATTGCAGTTTGCAGTAGTATACCATTATTTTTTTAAATATTGAAAGTAATAACATTATTTATCGATTTTAAACAGTAGTTGTATAATTAAAAATATTAATTGAATGCTTAATTATTTATAATTTTTTGAAAGCAGAGGTGAAAATTCAGCTAATTAGTGATGCAAAAAAACGATTAAATTTTGACTTTACTAATTGGAGTATATCTTTTTTTTCTGTACGTCTGGAAACATGAATACTTTTATGAGAACAAGAAAATATAACACACAAGCTGAAAAAATCCCATGCTTTGCACATACATAGCAGAACTTTTTTTTTATTCACCTTATTTTAAGTTAGTAACAACCTCCAAAAGAGACTTGTCAGAAGTTCATTATAACTTGTTTTATTTAGTTTGTCAGCTATTGTGCTATGTGCAATGCTACTTTTGTTATTTATAAAACCATGGATTGAATAAAGTTTCGTTTTTGAATGCTACACTGCTTCTTGATTGGAAAAAGTACAGTATAAGCTAAGAAATACCTTGAAAAGTGTTATGGAGATTCTACTCTATGAAAAAAAACAAATTAAAAAACAAATCAAAATTGAACAAAGAAAATTGTGTTTTTTTTTGTTAAGCCCGGGGTTTCAGCCCATGTGTTATGATACCAAAAATATACATAAAGTTTGATTGGGTAATTAATACCTTGAGTCAGAATATCAAAGATATGTATGGAGTACAAATGATCATAAAAGTTCATTGATATCATTAAATATTTATTTTGGTCTTAGTATCAACTTTTGCTATCTTTGAGACATACTGATCAAAAAAACTTCAAATTTTAGTCTGTAGTTTCTTGCAGCAAATGCACTAACCATAGAGTAAAATATAAATGAACCAATTTTTAACTATTTAGCTTCTGTCGAGACCGAGTTTGGAAGAATTAGTCCCAAAGCCTGGAACTTTTAATTAAAAGAACTTCCTGGGGTAAATCTTCCAGAATATGTTGCAAATTGATTAGTTTTGGCATAACGATAATACTAGAAAATAAGAGGAATAAATGATAGTGAAATGACCAATACAATTTATGGGTTAAGGTTTAGGGGAATAACAAATCACCTATGCTCACCTATGGTTGCTATACTTTTGTAAAATACGAATATGAACAACATTTTCGTGTATACGAACATGTAAAATATTAGGTTTATTTACAACATTTAGATTTTTATATTGATGAAACCAAATTATGTCGATATATTTCTTGGAAAAATATAAATAAAGTCACTGAAGTTAAAATTAGTCTGTTTTCAAATGTTCTTTCATTTTTTCATACTACATACTAATTATTCACAGAAAATAGTATATATACTTTTTATCCATGTTATCTTCTAGAAGACAAATACAACAATTCATATCTTGACAAAATTATTAATAATAGTAGATTATTCACTTAAATGTCTTTTAATGCACTATCTGGAAGATGCCAAGTAAATTGTTTCTAAATTTTTTATACTTTGTAATATAGTACTGATTTTAGTTTAACTAAAAACTCATTATAGCTCATGAACAGTATTTAAAAAATAATTTATCAAAAGGTTAAATGATCAAAATTTGGATTCATTAAGCATTTTTTTCTAACACATTATTCAACTATATTTATTAATTGAAAGTTTTATAATTCTAACAAATATATTTTTTGCTACAACTAAATTATTCAATATATGCAAGATCCAGACCGATAATAATAGTAAAAAAAGTTAAAAAACCATATTTCCCATTATATGTTTATATTTTATTGTAAAATTTAAAAATATTTTTTTATAAAAGTATCATTCATAAATTGTTTTAGATGTTAAAATACATTTTGTTCTCCACGCTTTTTACAATGTTTATAATTAATAAACAAAAAGAATAAAAAATAATCTAATAATGTGCTATTTTTAAATAAAAAAAAAAAAGAGTATGTTTCGATATCTTGATTAAAAAAAATAAAGTGTTTTTATTGATATAATTTTAAAATTCAAGAAACATTCGAATAACAATGACCATACACTATAATATCATAGTAAAAAATATATAAGGCTGTTTAAAAACCCAATCTTTACAGTTTTTTGTCACTGCTTCAAAAATTTATACGTATTTGCGTTTAAACAAAATATTTATAAACAGACGAACTTAGTCTCAAGATTCACCTGTTGAAGAATGTTTCTGCACTAAGCGTGTAATATCCAGTTTTGAAATATATAATTTATACACAATAAGAAATTTGGTGAATAAGGTCACCTACATTGAGCGGTTGCTTTTTCAGTTTCCATTGCCTGACCGTTTATTACAGGTTTTACTTTATTTCAATAAAATTACAAAGATATGTTCATTAGCCTATGTTTGGTTACTATATAACACTTTATTTTTTATAAAATACATTTTCCTTCACAATCAATAACCTCCTAGACACGCCTGCAAACAGATGGGCAGCAATTGATGATGAAGGCTCTGTTTATGCCATACTGATGTTAGTTTGGAGGGAATCCAAGTTTGAATGAAAATTGTGGAAGACATTCTTTTTCAACACGCTTCAAACTATACAACCTACGGCATTAATGGCAGGGCTGGAGGAGGGCCACAAAGATCCAAGCTATATGTGTGTTATATAGTTACGGAAGAAGTTTTGGATCTTCTAGGGTGTATGGGGCTTGATGTTATAGGCATTCTTGATAGAGATAGCCACAGTGTCTGCAGCTTTCTCCATCCTGACATCAGTATGGAAGAGTTCGTTCAAGGTTTGTCTTTTTGTTGTGGTTGTGACATTTATACACTTAAAGACAGGGTAAAACTAAAAAATTGTTTGTCCTGTCATTAAACTGCATAATGAAACATTGTTATTAAAAATAACAGGAATCAGTATAATTAAATTTTACAAAAAGTTTTAGGTCCTTATTCTGCATCGTGTATAATTTTTGAGGCTAGCTAGTGTATATTTTTATTTACTAACTATGATTTAAAAAAAGTTTTCACTGATAACAAGTAAATGCCCATTTTAATGTCTATAAAAGCTATATAAATCAAAATAAAACAAAGATACGGAAGTTTTCTTTAAATATTTGAGTTTATGAGAAACACACAATATCCAATCAGATTATGCACTTTTATTTTTATTTATTTGCTTCTTTCTTATTCGTGGAAAAAATACATTTAAAAAATAAAATGATAATACTAATATTTGGCCCATATATGCATATTAGACTGTCCTGATTTTTGGTTATTTTTCCGAAACCACATGAATTGCTAAAAATTACAATTGATGTTTTTTTGGTTCTTTTAAGTATAAGCGTATGTTAAATTATATTTTTATCATATAAAATTAATAATTTTACATATAGATGTTTTGATGCACAATAAATTAATTATCTAAGGACTTTACAAAATATTGAAACTAATCTGCAGAACACTACAGATTAAGAGTTGAAAGATAGTAGTACTGAAGTAAAAAAAAAACAACAGACATTGAGAAAGTTTGGTACCTCACAAGCCATTTTTGGAAGAGTGAAAGGCATTTTTAGGTATCTTTTACCTGTCCAAATGAAATGTCAGAAGTACAAATATGGACTTTCTATATAAATTACCAGTTTTTGAATGATATAAAATTGATGGTGTACCTTATTATAAATCATGAACGGCCGTTGATATATACTCAATGATTTTGCAGTTTCTTTGTTTGATAAAAAATAACATATTAAAATTTAACAGTAGTTCTTTTTGCTACATGGCCTAACTTTATTCAGAACCAAAATAAACAAAAGGCTTAGTAGATGGCATAAAACATACGATTTTAAGCTTAAAGAAAGCAATGGTGAAATCAAGAAAATTAGCAAACAAAAAAAAAAAAAAGGCAAAAATAAGAAAATCATCAAACAAAAAGTAAAGATAAAAAACAAACAGAAGTATAATTAGAAATTAAATAATGTTATTGGTATAATCTTCATTTACTTCAAGAACTAGCCCATATCATTAATTACTTTAATCTGTAAATTAATCATGGGGATGAGGTCGGTAAGGTTTTGGTCCTTATTAGTTTTTTTTTGCATATATTAATTGTTGTGTTTTTGTAATAATGGTGTTGACCTTAAATAATAAAAACATGGCGCATATATATTTCTAATTTCTAATTTGAATATTCATAACTATATAAAATTATATTTATTTTATCATTGCATCATATTTGGCAAAGTACTCAATAACTAAAAGTTGGCAATTTTGACTCAGAAATAATAATGTGTTTTTCAAAACTAAATTAATTTGTACCACGTTAAAAATACCGATACAGACTTTAAACATACGTAAAAATTAACGTGTTGCTTATGAACAGCTGAATTTTTTTATAGAGCAGGGAAAAACAATCAAAGCCGAAACGGGACAGACTAATGTACATGCACATCAACCTTGAAATATTTTTCCATAATATTTCAATCAATGCATTAAATTTCTCTACATTTTTTATTAGCATATTCGTATAAGTATGCATTTGATGAATTTCCACGAAACAAAGAAACACCATTTGTATAACAGCTCATATAGACCGTATATATTAATAATACAAATGATTAGTTACACTTACAAGCAGCAAAATATCCTGAAGTAAAAATACTCCTCATTTAGTTGAGATGAACTCTTGGGCAGTTGGGTATAGCTCTATACCACCCACTTTTTATAAGGATCTCTGGATAGTATGGTGTGAAACCCTGAGATCTCTTGCATTAACTCTCATGGATTTGAGGGGAATGGCCTTGGCTGTTTCCTTTAACTCTTCCGGGTCCAGTTTGTCCCTTTTGATAGACCCCAAATTCAATTACAACGTTTCAGACTTTCACACAGCTAAGACGGTTATCCTGGAGACGCCCAACTGCTTGGAGTACGACAAATGAAAATTCGTCGTTCCGATTCAAGCGTAATTTTATCGACTTGCACATAAGCTGGAGAGCTCAGATTGTTTTGTTTTGTAACTAATTGTTTATGATTTACTATGTATATCGAAATATGAATTAATTTAAGCACTCAACATTCATTAATTATTTAATTAGTGAGGGTTTAGATGTCAATGGATCACCAGGTATCTAATTTATAGATGAGGTTGAAAGATATAGTTTAATCCCCTTCTCTGGTTTCCCGATTGGGATTTATTCCTCGACTTGGATGTCCCTTTCTTAGAATAATGGCCCAGTTGTATCCTCCAAAACATATATATTGTTATTTTTTCCCTCAATCATCCACATACTGAAGAGACTGCAATGCAAGTCAGAACAGTGATTTTGAAGTAGGAGAGAGCAAACAAACTGTGACAGAAGTTGTTGTCGAAGAAAATTATAACCAAAGATCCAAGTCATTTTTCTATTTTATTTCCTGTCAGGCGATTGACAGAAATAAAGGTAAAATATATTGGCAGTCTCAGAAGAAATTGAATACAGAAAAATCTTGTGAAACAAACTTTGGGTATAGATCGAGGAATTTATCGCCACTACAGCGTCATCATAACGGCGGCAGATATAACATATACAACCCTTGTGGCAACCGGGATAGTGGCGGTTCGTACAACAATCCTAGAGACTGAAGTTAATCATGAAATAATTCCAGTTTCAGTTTTTGTCACTATTTTCATAAAAAAAAATATTTATACATGATTATCAACAAAATACTAGCATCCATGTCATTTTGTATTACCTAGAGAGATCAAAATACCATAACTGCAAAGAGTAATACCATTAATGCACTTCAAATGTAGTATGTTTGTAAAAACATACAAAAGAAATAATCCCCTTTTAAGTCCATATTATCAAAGGAAAATACATATTATATGGAAGACTAACAAAAGTTTTTCTGCTCATGGCTTTAGAAACTATTAAAAAAACTCTATAATAATGATGATATGACGACCAAATGCACTATTTTAAAGTATTCAAATTAAGAATTTTGGTTTGATAGGGTGTTATCCTACTTAGGGCATATAAAACCAGGTTGTAGATAAATAGATAAAGGGACACCTTTTCTAGGATCCATGTCAATTCAGATCTTTAGACGTAAATATTTTATTAAATATACTGATGCCAAAACAATACCCAATATATATGAGGACATGGACTTTTTATATTTAATTTATTTTACAGAAGGAGAATCCTGAATTACTCTCATCATGATATATATTATTAAATAAACATATACACGGAACATCTGTATTGAAGGTTACTAAACCTATTTTATTGGAAGATATATAACATTGTCTAATATAACAATTAATTTATATTAGAATTGTTAAAATAAAATTGGGCATCAGTTATTGGCGTTTTTAACTTTTTTTTATTAAAGCTAGTGCGAAAAAGTTGTCATATTGTATAAAAACTAACCATAAAACCTTCATTGTTTTTGAGGTCATCATTAGATTGCAAATCTAGTTTAAATTATGAGAAAAGGTATAAACAGTTTACTTAGCCAACATAGATATTAAAAGTTCCTTTTTAGTTATTTTGCATTGACTAATTTTGATAGACATTTTTCCGACATATAAAAAGTTTTTCTAAAATTGTATTACGTACCAAAAAAAAAGAAAAAAAAGTTAGGAAAATTTGATGATCCACGTTGAGTGCAAATCATATTTTGACATTTACAGACAGGGAAAGATATAATATCGTAAAAAAATAATTTTTGACTAGGTTTTTTCTTACCAAATCCCCACGTTTCCGAACTTGCTATGGTGGAAACTCGAAAAAAGTTAAAAAGCAAACTGAATACCTTTATTGATATCGCTATCTCTCATCTGAAAAGATTCGTAAAAATCCCTAAATCTGCTGGTAGTAATACAATTATTCCCATTATTGAATTATTATTCAATAATAGTTGATAATTTTTCACAGCTTAACAAGAGTTCATTTTTATTAGACCAATCAGACCTGCTAAGGTCTTAGATCTTACCAAATAATAAAACTTTATTTATAATTTACCCAATTACTTTTATCCAGGTCCAAGAACCGTCTTATTTCTAATCCCTGCTAATATACTTTTTTTCTTGGGTACATAAAATTTACTCAATTACTAGAGCTGTGAAAATTGGCTAAAAGGGAATGAGCTTAATCAAAAAAGTAAATTTGTAAAGGAGCCAAATCAGATTGTTTTTTTTTTAAATTTTTATTCTTGTTTGGAAAGTTCTTACATATCAACAAGCAAAGAGTAAATTAGTATAAGGTGATCTCTGTCAGCAGACACCATTTTTTAATGTTACCATATTTTTTATAACTGCCCTTTAGCGTGGTTTTTATATTCCATTTAGCCAATATTCACTTCAGAACTGATATTTTGGCGGAAAAAGGATGACCAAAAGATTCCTTCTTTGTGTTAGGAGTGTCATATTCTGTGTTTATAAAACCATATGCTCATCTCCACAAGTAATGTATCAGAAAAACCTTATTTTTAAAAAAAAAAGACTATGTATCATTTCTTGATGTTAAGCAGATAGGTACTTACACCAAGTAGAGGAGACGTTAACACAAGAGAAATTTCACTTCAAGATGAGACTATTTTCTTAGCCTTTCGATTTTGGGTACTTATATGACCCAAAAGATTTTTTTATATTTCTAAAGTTAAAAGGTTCTGCGGTTCTATCGGTACCGGTCCTTTTTTTTCAACAGTCTCGGTACTATTTTTATACAGGCACTTAAAAAAAGAAGCGTCGATAGAAAAACTATGTTTGGGAAATGATATTAGCTTCAAAAAGGCTGCAGCTACCTTATACGCAAAATGCGAAGCGCTCCAAGTTCCAGCAGGGACCGCGAAAAATGAAGTTACTTAAAACAAATGTTCTTCAAGGTGAGGACATTAAGGGGGAGGGGCACAGGAAGATAGAGAATCGATGATTGTTTTTAGTTTACACATGACTTCAGCTAAAAATACATTAGTGTAGGGGATATGGCATAGTGCAGTATGGGAACCCTGGCTTAATACATTTTATAGTTATCATTTTATCGGAACCCTACCAGCTTAGTAGTAGAGCTGAATCTATAATCTACTTCACTCCTTTGCTCTTTTATTCATGCCGTCTGGTACCTAAATACATTTTTACAGATCCATAAGAAGCCCTTAGTTATTAGGAACTCAGATACTACTGTATCAACATGGCGACGTAAAAAAATCATTGGAAAACGCTGCAATTGCACGCAAAAAAAATATATATATTGCGGTCTTGGCTCGACTTTGTCGGTTCCGGTTCTAGTGGTTCAATAACTGGAACGGAGTAGAGGGATTAGAGGAATTTGATACTATAAAGTATGATAGAAAATGCATATATTTTGCAAAAAAATAATTAAAAATGCACTTTCTCATGATATGTGTATTTTAACTTCAAACATGCTGCCAATCAGTAACCATTATTTTTTGGTAAAGGGTATTATATGCAAGTATTTTGAAGTTCATCTTCATTTTTATTACTCAAATTACACTTTCTTGATACAAAGTGACTCATACATTATTACCAAAAATATTTTTGTTGTTCATTTATGCTGAATGAGACAACCTATTTAACGAATTTATAATTTTGGACTATGAAAACAGTCAATTAAACTCCTAAAAATAGGACATTTTATTTATTATTCCTTAATTTCTAAGGTTTGTAATATATATCCTTTTTCTATAATACTTAATAGTATAAAAATCCTGTAGCTGGATTCAGATCGATAATTTTAAAGAAACAACACCAAATTTTTCTTCTTTTTTTTTTGATTTTACTGATTTTCAAATCAAAACGCGTCCATGAAGGATCATTTTTTCGGACGTTTGATGGATATTTTCTTGTTTAAAAGAATAGAATGCTTTATAAAAAATACCTGACGAGACCAAATTCCGACTTTTTTCATTACGGCATACCCTAATGTATACATATTGAAGAGGTCATAGCAGGGATAAGTCATTATTTCATATACTGTTTTTATTTATGTTATATTTTCTTGTGATGTGTTTTTAAATGTATTATAAAAATGTGTCTACACTAATGATTCAATATTATGTTTAGAAGAATAAATGGCTAGATGATTTAATAATAATAAAGAACTGGAATCGCTTCAACTGCTAGACCCATAGAGGCACAATCTTGCTAAAATGATTTTTTACACTTAAAAAATGAGCTTAGTTTGGACAATTTAGGGCTAAAGAGTAAGGCAAGGACCGATTGGCTGCCCGATGTTTGATGGGAATTATTTGTATAAAGAAAATATCGATGTTAGGTAAGCAATTCTTGTTACGTAGGAATTTCCTTCGTTAAATACCTGGCTTGTGTGATGATATGCCCACTGTATGTAAAGAATATTTGTATTTATGTGGTTGCAATACAGTGGTTTGTGACCCTAAGTGGGTACCCTGATAATTTACGTTGGGTTAGTTAAAGTCTTCTAAAAAATTGTTATATGGTAGTGAAAGTGTTTATGTTGTGTTCATCTTTTTAATAGCAATATCATCTGATTATAAAAGTTAACTCAAGTAAAATTTATATTGTAAAGTCTCAGATTTTTTATGATGAATTGAAAAAGAAGTATTATGAAAATAAATTACAGATGGAATTTTTAAATTATTATGGATGAACATAGTTGAAACAGGAATGAAAAAAACACTATTAGTTATTTGCTATGAAATTATGTCAGCCGATCAATGAAGCCCAACAGAATAAAACGCCATTTTGATGGTAAAAATCCTAACATTGCAGACACAGATGTCCAGTATTATTAGAACCAAACTGTTAGTGTAAAAAAACTACAAACTTGATTTTGGGGCAAATACTAACATCAAAGCATGGCAGCCAAATAAAACTTCATTTTTAGTTACACTTGGAATCGCCAAAGCCCATAAACTTCTCACAATTACTGTGGACTTACTGCAGCTATCAACCAAACACATTTTTCGAGTTATGCTTCGAGCTAAATATGCTAATGAATTAAAATCAGTAACCTTGTCGAATAACACCTTCATAATCAATGCTTAGAAAGATGATCAAATCAACTTATTTTGTTTCCTTGGGGTAACAGCAAATGGATCATTGTTATCAAAGTGTCAAAACACCAGAAAGGTTGAGAACCGCTGTTGTAATGCAACATTAATGTCTATACTTAAGAAGTAATTATTTTCTCAATTGCCTATTTTTATATGATAGTGCTTTTGCCAGAATGATCCACTTACTTGTACGTGTTCTCTGTAGATAAAATATAAAAAAAATCAATGTTATATCACTTCCTTTATTCAAACATTATATACAAAAAAAGTGCCAGTTTATTTCATTTCGAGTTACCTTAACTTATAGACATATTTAGGCTATTTCACCTATAGAAAATGCTTGAGGGATTGATAATTAAGGAATACAGCGTTAGGATTTGACCGTGTAGATTACAGACGTTTAATGTGAATAATTTTTATTAGCAAAAGACTGCTATCAGTTGAGAAAACTCGTTACGTTGCGGATAACCCTCCTTGAATATGTTTTATGTATCCCATTTGTGAAGTGATCATTTGTTTTTATGTAGTTTTAATAAAAATTGAATAGATGTAAAGCCTTCTTAGCCCATTTTCAATATAAAATGAAACGATGTTTTGAGTTTAAAAAAAATATAAGGATCCTTAACTCGTTCAATACCTAGATTTATACAGGACAATACTCTATCCGCTCAGGTATCAAAGTATAACTATTAAATATTTAAGAAGATATCTTACTTACATCAGTATATATAATTTTTTCTAATTTTGAAAAAAATTAAAAAATTTCCAGAAAAATGGTAAACATAAAAATATATATTTTAGCATTTAAAACTTTAGTAAGTACTAGTTTCATAAGATATCTATTTTAAACATCAGAACAAATTGAATATTTTCTTATTCACCATAATATTTTATATCTATGGACTCATAGGCTAAATTAGTAGCGAGTAAAAAAAACATATAATTGCGTGGACTGTAGAGGATAGACTAATTTTGAACTGATAAATTACTACCATAAAAGACATGCTCTATATATAATGAACACATAAGAAAACATTCTTCCAATACTCCATAATTAGTTCCAAACTTTGCTCATAACTAATTGATTAATGAAGTTCCGTCTCCAAAAATAATTCATGCAGGATACATATATCACATATACCTATTCAAACCAATAATGGGATAGAAAAAATTGAGCTATTTAATTTTTCTTGTTTAGGACTTAAATAAGATAACTATATTCATAAAGATATCTTACAAGATCTTTAGTACCCCGATGAGGAGCGCTTAATTAATTACCTGGATCAACAGTCAAATCCAGGTAAAAGGAATTTGCTATTTTTTCACGTTAAAAAGTTAACCGTATCTGTTTTTTTCTTATTTTTGCAGTATATACAAAAAAACATTTTTTTGGAAACATATGTAAAAACTAAAAGTTAACCTCCTATCTTTGAGGCAGGCAATGTTTGATTAGATCTTATTTTTAATAGATAATCAAGGATTTTTCAGCAGTTCTTCTCAGGGCGCTCATGATAAGTATCCATATTGATTGAAAAGAAAAAAATTATATTGGGAATTGTTCATTTTCCTAAATTCCTATGAAGATTATATTAATATTAAGTATTTTAGATATTTGGTTGTCTTATAAGTAATTTGTGTGTACCATAAAAACCCGATTTATTATGAAAACTTTATAATAACTGTAAAATCATATTTCAAAAGAACTGGACTTTTGATTTGTGAGCGAACTCTCAATCGCTTAACAAATAACTTTCATTTTGACTTATTGAACAAAAATAGCTCATTTGCAAATTACTTGTGAAAATTAGTAATTTTTCTAATCTTACATAAAATAAGTATATACAGCTATTTATATGATTATATGATTTCATATCGGGCATGTGAAGAAGCCATATTCCTATAGCAGCTAATAAGGGAAAAGGAAAATGTGTAACCAAATTACTGTTGATTAATATTTCTTGAATCTTGCAATAAAGAAGAAATCATTTTGGATAAAAAATTCTAACTGTTATTGGATGTTGTGAAATTTTACTTAAATCTGTTACGGGCCATGGGTGTAGACCGCCCTGTACTTCGTTACCTTGTTGGAAAAGATAAAATAATTGCGTGTGAATTAAATCAAACCGACGACCTCGCCTTAAAAATCAATATGGTTTTTGCTCTTACCATTTATGATTCTTAATATAAATAATACAACTGGCAAAAAGGCTCATTCTGTAGCAAAAGAAGGAATCGGAATGAATTGTAACAAACAAAGGGATCCCGGGAGACAATCTCAAACACTATATACCTATTCATACATATGTACATTAGATTAAGGTTGGTTGTTATTGTATTAACTATACATCTGAAGGTAGTGTTGCTCTCTAATCAATTTTATTGATGATAAATTATTTATTAATAGTGTAGGAAACCAATTTTCTGCGAAGAAAATGTATTATTTATTGGCTTTAGATAGGCACTAATAATACTAATAATTTTCTCTGTATATCAATAAACTTATTGATAAAAAACCAAATTGGTGGAAAATAAATGTAGAAACTAGACCTGGCAAATAGTAACCTAAGGACAAAACTAAAAAAGAATTGTGTTTGAATTGAAGTTGTATATTTTAAGAGCCCTTTTATCTTTAAAAAAAAATTTATTTATTTTAGATCGTTCAATAATAAAAATAACAATAAATCCTGTTGGAATATCAGTAGTTTTCCTCAAATCAGACAACAGCAAAGGTTTAAAATGGATGCAAAAAAGACAAGAAGTTGGTGGCAGCTACATGCTTGAATTTATATTCCCCTCAATTTGTGGGATTGTTCGTTACAAAAGGACATCTGTTTATATGGTGAAGTAGAAGACCGAGGACTTGGAAAATTTTGAAAGGAAGCCGGAGAGTGGAGGTCAGAACAAAGTGATGACTGAAGAGTATTTGGAGCAAAATCCAACAAGATAAACGCAGAAAAATAGGCCAGTAAAACGGCGTTGAAAGATATTCATGTATTTATACTACCATGACTTGTGTTTTTGGAAAATATGTTTTTGGTTAATCTCATTTTTGTTTTAACTAAAATGATAAATTCTATTTTGTTTTGTACTACTAATTTATAGTCGCTTCTTCATCAATTTGGCTACACAAAATAACATCATTTAAATTCATTTTTACAGCTAATCTACCATGATTTATGTCATTCAATGTATCCTAAAAATTGCATATTGTTTTAAACATAGTAAAAAAAAAAATTTAAATACAATATTATTTCTAAAGGCTAAACAAAAATGAAAAAAGTAAAAGTACGTTTATTAGGCCACACTCCCCTTACTAACTCAAAAATAAAAAGCTGTACCCGTTTACTTTTAAGAAACTAGCGACATTTCTAATTATAAATTAACAGTTATTTAATATTACCAAATTAGATGTCGAGGACGTTGATTCTTGATTTAGATTATTAATGGGTATAGGAGGACCAGCTATAAGTGTTGCATTTTCGTTGGATGGGCCTCTAGATGAAGTGGGGTCCTCCTCTGGTTGAGATTCTTCTTCTGGTAAAGGTATATTGTAGTCACCTTGGTTTATGCCTATTGGAGATAAAGATCCATTGTTTTCTGGTTGAGGAATGAAGTTATCATCTTCATTATTCAATGATTCGTCCTCTTGATAAGCTGTTTTTTCTGGATCAGAAGACGCTGAAGACGGCAATGACGTATATAAATTATTTTCATTCACACTATTGTCATCAACACTATTTAAGCCGATTATGGAAGAAGACTCATTTTCTGGGATATTAGGACTGGAATTAATTGATTCTTCTGAATTAGGTGGACCTATATATGCGTTGTCATTGTAATCAATATTCGTGGTTGTTGATGGAATAGTAAAACTTGAAGGGAAATCAGAACTTTCTTCCCAAATGTCTATATTATTGTCACTATCAGGTGTTTGAGTTGACTGATATATAAATGATGGGATTATCGGACTTGGAGTTTCTGCTTTTGTACTTAATGTAGTGAGTTCGATGCCATTGTTTCCTTCAAAACTATTTGTTTCATCTTTTGGTAAAGAGCTAGTGTAAACACTTGTAGTTGGTAAGTCTGTTGATGATTCTTCGAATAGAAGAGTAGTTATCTCATTATCTGAGAGTGTGGCAATAGGTTTTATAGGTGAAAAAGTTGATGACCAAGTAGTGGCTCTGGTCGGATTAGATGTGAGGCTTATTAAAGTTGGTCCTAAATTTGATGGGTTTAAAATACTCTCTGTCAAGGTTATGTCCTCTGGTTCAACAGTTGTTTGTAAGCTTGTATCTTTTTCATTTATTCCTGGTAGTATAATTGTTAATTTTTTTCTAGAGACAATTGGATTTGTACAAGGATTTGAGCTGGCAGCATTGGCTAGATTTAATGGCTGTAAAAGCAAAACAACGTCTAAATCGATAGAGATTTCTTCCTTTGATAATCCCTCAATATTTGACAAAAATATATCGCAATCAAAATATCGTTTTTTTGGCAATGGCTTTCCAAATCGGAATATGTCGTAAGAAGATCCTGGAAACTCTGTAACAGACTCGGCTGAAAAATGAGTTTGAAAGGATTGTCCAGAGTCTTGCAGGATGTGACAGGTCAGAGAGCCCAAGTACCGATCCTCTCTGATTTGAATTGTTGTGATCTTTGAACCCTCTCTTCTTTCTTCAACAATAACTGGATTTGTTTTTCTATAAAAGACAAGACATAAGGCTTATGAGATTATTATTTAAATATATTTTACTTTATTATATAAAAAAGTTAATATGTTTTGTTGCAAAAAAGCAATGCTTAGAGTAAAGGGTAACAGAAAAGTCACATTGGTATATTTAATGTTATAGGATATTTATATTCATAGTTTTAATACATAAATTCTTAATAGCACTTTGAAACTATATAATGATAAATACATATCAGCAAAAATGACAACATCTAGAAGAGTTGAGCTTATTTTTAAATGTATTAGTAATATTGAGCTCTGAGGGTCAGATTAAATATAGATTTGAAACAACATAGTTAAAGATTTAGAGGTAGCCAAATTCTCCAATTATTAACTATGCCCTTGGTGTTAGAACAAACCTTATAATACAAGAAATGTATCTATATATATTTGCAATGGACTTTTTTTTTTTACTAACTTATTGTGATAATTGGTCAAAAAGAGCAAAGACTGCAATAACCTCCATTTTGTTTTAAATATATTTGCTCGTAAAATTAAAGTTATTTTATTTCACTAACCTAATTTCGATAAAGAAAAATTAATATGTGCTAGTTTTTGTTAAATTTTTACTGGTGAAATAAATAAATTTTGTCTCTATTCAAAATTTGAATTAAAACAGTCTAAGCAAATTTACTTAAGCTATTTTCTTACCGTATCACAACTTTTCCAAACTAGCCATAATCGAAATTCGACAAAAGTGGAAAAGTATGTTTAAGTCCGTATCGACTAATATAGTGGCTATACCAGTATTCACTTGGTGCAAAACAACAAAACAATGAATTCCAATATGCCCGGCTACATGTTTAAATAAGTAAAAGTTGGTATATGTAAAAATAATTTCACCATCCATAGCTTCAATTCTTCCTATAACGATGTACTCCATTAAAATGAAATAAAATCTGGAGGGTTTGAACATTAAATAAATTTTTATGGGGAAGTCAAAATGGTATCAAACTTTATAACATCATTTATCTTGTGTATTAGGTCTGTTATATAGATTTTATAATCAGTTCCCTTTCTATTGTCTTATTATAATAGATATTTAAATTGTTCCAGTGTTTGGTATTTATATATAACGTATAAAGGTGTGCACGTCTAAAACTGAACACTCCTTTAAACTTTATACCATGTACATATTCGTGATTTTATTGTTGAGTTGAAACCGGTTTATACTTCGAGGCAAGGGTCTTGACTAGTTATACACAAAACTCCAGCAAAATCTAAATAGCAACTGTGAAACAACAGCCGATAATATGGAGAGATGTCGAGTCGCAATTTTGGAACTTTCCGTGCGGGGAAAAACACCCACTGAAATATCCAAGGTTCTGAACTGCAGTCGCACTACCGTTTACAGCGTGTTAGCCAAAGGGACTCCTGAGGCTACCACAAGGTCTAAGTCAAGGCCTTGAAGGTCCGACAAAATGGTTGCTGCCGTGAAAAAGTTTGTCGAGGACAAGAGAGGCAAGGTCAGCGTCAGTAGCCTCTCCAGGGAGTTCAACGTCAGCAGAAGGATCGTAGACATGCTAATTAAGAAAGATCTTGACCTTAAAGTCTACAAGAGAACCTCTTGTCAACCCCTCAAGCATGTAGACAAGGAAACCCGCCTAAAATTTAAAGGAGTGTTCAATTTTAGACGCGCACAACTGTACAACAGTGGTCTGAAAAGTTTCCGACCGAATAAAGATACAAGACATTTTTTCTATTTTTTTCAACATAGTCGTTCTGTAGCACTATACACTTTTTACAACGATGCAATTTTCTCTGCAAAATAATTGTTTATTCTTTGTTTGTTTTTGTCTCAATTACTCCGGCTGGGATTCACTTAGACGCGTCAAATTTTAACAGAACACGGTTTTGTACGTTTGTTATTGCTTGAATCTCTTTAAACGTTATACTTTCAAAAAAAAAAAATGAACGACTGCTTGACACTCGATTATGTTTATTTTCACATCAACTAAATCAAACGACTCTTAAAGAACAACTGTGCGTCAAAAATGGTTGTTACATTGCTGAGTAACTTGCAACGGATAGATGTGAATTGATTTTATATACGAGTTCTACCATCTTCAAGTTGAAGTAAGAAACTTTTCAGATAACCCTTGAAATATGTGTACATATTTATATTAATTATTACTGTTTATAGTTATATAGTTATAAATTTCATAGTTATTATAGGGTGCATAACACTTGATATAAAAGTTACAACACTTATTGTTATCAAAAATAGTAAATTATACACTCAGTTTGCTAATAAAACTGGCCAGGTAAAATATCAATTATCTTTCAAGTATGATAATAATGTGTTTTTTTATTTTTTTTTCAATATTCTTTAACCCTTAAAATACATTTACAACTGGTTCCCTTTGACTCATATTATATTGTCTTTGTTTATCCGACTTTTCCTAGCACTTACATAATTTTGTGATTTTGTTTGTAGCTCTAAAGATTTTCAGAAAGACAGGAGGCTTGTTTTCTCACTTAAATTAAATCTTATATAGTGTGAGAGGAGAAATCGTGGACTTGACTATAAATCAATCTAGATTACTTTAGGGTGAATATTTTAAATATATTAGTTTGTGTTATTAAAAGAAAGACTTTTCCGACTAATAAGCAATGGCCAACAAAACTTACGACAATCACCAGATCAGAGCCTTAAGAGGTCCCCTGGCAGTGGTAAACGCCGGAAAATTGAGATTATTAAGGACGTGGACACTGCCATTACCAGAAATCTGGTCAAGTTGATGAGACAGCATGCCAAAACCGTCAATGTTGGTGATTGGACTCTGAGGAAGTTTGTGAAGGATTTGTGGAAGACCTCTTATTGGCGATGACATGGACAACTGTTTTTATCAGTAACCAATGCCAACCGTGTCAAACAGGCTAGAAATTGATGACTTGGTTAAAATAAAATGGTTTAACCGTCTTAGTCTTCATACAAGACTGTTTTCTTAGTGCTACTCAACAAAAAAATTTAGATGCCCTAAAGGGTGATTATATCCAAGGCCTTCATTTCAAAGTTATCGTGTGCCGTTAGGCCTAGGTTGTATGCCCTGGTTACAGCCAATGAAAAAATCATTTTCAAACATAAAAACATATACCTATACAGAAATATGTTCCAAAAGTTTACTCCATTTGTTCTTTTTCAAAAAAGTCCACAGAATGCATCTAATTAGCAAGTATAACCATAAGTGTGTGACCATGCAGGATGGAGAGTAATTATGAGGATTTGTTGGCAGTGGTAACTGTTGGAGCCAGAATAAAATTGTAGATTGAAAACGGAGTAATTCCTGACTATACCTAGACAGCTGATATCGATGGATGATAAGCTAATGACTCATATCTATGATGTCATTTAAAAAACCATGGTCCAGGACACGTCCTTTCTGACTAATCATGACAGACCCTTAAGATTTAGAACGAGAAGTGAAAATTTAGGAAAAGTTATCTTATAAGCTTGGTTATGTTTAAAAAGTTATCAAATATTACAGTTAATTCTATGAACATATGTGCAATAACAATTTATAAAGGGTTTTATGCATTCAATATATTTGATATTTTTACTCTGACTTAAAATCAAATATTGAACATAAATATTTAAGGGTCATTAAAAATGCTATTTTTTAATTAATGAATATTTATGTTATTACTTTTAATGTATTTCAAAAGCAAATAAAATATAATTAAGTAGATAATTATTTTGAACCTCCCATTATCAATTCACTTTGCCAATATTTTATTGTCATGTAAAATTAATTTAAAGGAAATCGACGAATTTCCAAGCATAATAAAAGGTATACAAATAGTTTTAAATTAATTGGAAAAGTATCATTTATACATATATTATTGGATAATCCCATGACTTTAAAATTTGTGTCAACATAAAAAAAATGTTAAATCAAAATGTAGAAAGAAGAAAATCATAATTAATTAATCAACTTTAAATATACAACCAGAAATACATATTTATAATAGACATATTTGAATTAATTATAAGTATTGTATTCAAATTTATGTAATAATTTTATCGATCCAAAAAATTTTAATATACCGAGTGGTCCATTTAAAACTAAACACTTTGAATTTTAAAATTTAACAAGTTCTAATTTATTAATTTGCCATATAATTTTAACAAAATTAATACAATAAATAGATGTATGTCTGAGGTATCTTAATCGTTAATGTAGAAGTCCTTAGCGGCAATGATGTCTTCCAGGCTACAGTAGAAGAACTCGTACTCGCTACAGAAGGCTCTTTCCAACACTTTTTTCCTTATCTCTCTGGTGTGAAACCTCGATATCTCTTGAAGAGGCCCTCATGGGCTTGAGGGGATTTGCCTGAACTGAATTCTTTAATTCCTACGGGTCAGTAATGCCTTTTTGACTTCTTTCTCTCCAATATTTAGGACTTGATTACATCGTAAACGGTCCTCTTGGAGACACCCAACTGCTTTGAGTGCCCTAATTATAATTTTGTCCATGAGTTAAACGGCATTTTATTGATTTGTACGTAAACTAGAAGGCCAAGGTTTGTTTTGTTTGTAACTAATTGTTTATCCTTACATAAATCGAACTATGAACTAATTTCAATCACTTAACCTCAATAAATTATTGAAATAGTAATTCATCTTACTTCAATGGAACAACAGGTAGTTTAAAATCTTTATTTGATTTATTAGACTTAAGTTAGCTCGATCCGGCTTTTTAAATAAAATCAATCAATTCCTCATTATTGATTGTGATGATCTATTTCACAATTGGTGTAATTTAGTGCAATTTGTAGGACCACCCGAGGCTTAATAAGAATTTTATTTGAAATAAGTTGACAATAATTAATCAAAGAATACAAACAAATCCACGCTCAATTTTAAGAAAAATCATTCTATTTAAAATCTTCTTTTTTATCAAAAGTATATTTACAATAGGCACATCTTTTCTTTTATATTCAAACTCCAGTAAATGTCTACCATGGTTGTCTGTTACAAGAGATATATTTATTATTTTCCGTTGCCCAGATGATTCTATTGCCCTTTGACGCTCTACATAATATTTATTTAGACTCTGGACAATTACAATTTTGTATTCAAGAAGCTATAATTTAATTTAATATTTATTTTACAAACTATGAAGCTATTTTCACATATTATATCTAGAAGATATAGCTTCTTTGATCCATGAAAATGATTCCCACTCTGCCTTTATTGCAAAGCTTTACAATTCAAAGGCCATAATTTTGTTAACCTTTAGATCTAATAGACTATCATTGATCTTTCAATTATATAATCAGTCACTCTTATCATCTAGGAGATTATCATCAAAGTGAAGATTTTGAAGTATCATTTCTGACGACGTGAATCGTGGCTTCAGGAGTCAATAAAACATATTATGCATTTTTTTCTGTGCGACCCCTTCATCATTTATAACAGGGGTTACCAAAATTATTTTTACTGTAGGCCTGATTAATAAAAGAATGACTATCTTGGGCCAAATAATCATTCTTCTTTCTAACTTGTAACAGTGACAGATTTGTTTTCAGCAAAAGTTTCTGAACCACATTTCATAGATTCATAATTTTCAAAGTGTAACGTTCCAGAATAGTTTTGGTAGATATTTTGCATAATTGTGACGACAAAACTGCAATACTTTTTCTACATATTATGTAACTAGCTTTCTGGTCCTTTGTTTCTACAAAGAAATATTTTACTCCCCACTCTTAATTGAAAACACGACACTCAGTGTCCACTTCTCTTTTTTAATAGACATAATGATGAGTGAAAGAAATGGGATCTCAAAAGGAAAGGACGGGAAAGCATAGCATGAAATGCATAGAAGAAGATAAGGATACTCTATAGTTATTTAAAAGATAATACACATAAAATGCACTACAACAAAACTAAATCAATCATTATCTTCTAGTTTTCTAATCAACATATTCAAATTTAGAATTAATCACAAAGTTTGGCGTTCCATACGTTTTATAAAGTATATTCAAGTACCGTCAGTGGACAGATGAACTGACGTCGAGGGCTGTATCTGGCCCCAAGGCCGTAATTTTCTGACCCCTGATCTAATATAAAATATATCAATGTTATTTAATAAATTGTCAATCTTCTCTTCATCAACAATGTCTACTTCATCTAAAAATGGTATATATTTGCTCACCAATAGTTTTGCTAAAAATTTTATAATATCTTGTTTTTTTTTTTCTTTCCATAATTTATTGTTTGAACAACTCTAAAGTCAATCCTAAAGTACTCATAAAATATCTATATGTATAATTGTTGGAGTTTCTTTTACGTTAGTACATGTTTTATTTACTAATTTGTCAAAAGTGTAATTTAATTTGAATAGTTTAATACAAAATTATACCTTTCAAGTACAAAGGACACCAGTGTTTTGAACTATCCATATATGAAAGGTATATAATTGAAAAAATAGTTTTTTTTATGGAATTCAAATAAATGGGAAAGTTTGAAGACTTATATAGCTCGAACGTAAAGATATATGAACAAATATTTTTAATAAAATTTACTAATCTACTATTGATCTTTCCATTATTTTAAAAATATATTAAATATTATGAATAATAGTTCAATGAAGAATTAATCAAAATATGGGACACCAGTGTTCAGTCAATACAAAAGGGTTCAGTGACCCTCTTGGTGTTCACAACTCTCTCTGAAAGACAAATTCCTAATTTTGCTCTATTTATTTATATGTAACAATAATGTTTCTCTAGCAGTAATGCTATTTTATGTGTAGAAGGTTTTCCTCTTTATATCTCCCTTTCCCAAAAATCATTTAAGAGGCAACTGATGTTAACAAAAGTTTTTATTCAGTAATAGCATGGCTTATACTCGCCTTCGCCTTACACTCTCCAAAATAACATCCATTTATAAACCCCTGTCTTAAAAGCTAATACGATTTAAGAAAATTATAGTGAAAATCTTTGGAATTTGGTTTTGATTATAAAACTCTATCTTATGATTCAGGATGCAAATATTTTTTTTATATATTTGGAAGTATTGTAACTATATATATTTGGGTTACCTATCAGATTGTAAATTAGTCTTGTTGTTAACATTGATCAATTGAAGTAGAATTAAGTTCCGTTAAGATGTTAAAAATTAGTTAATATTTCCTGAAATGAAGAATTGTCAGTTGGGAATAATTTAACAGTCAAATGTTGGTTCGGCCATAAACGTTTTCTATTTTTTAGAAGAGATATCGTTGATAGAGATTGCATACTCATAGTGTCACAAGACCAAAACAATTATTTGAATATTCTCTTAGGAAAGAGAATATAAGACAGTTGAAATTATTTTCACTCATTCTCAGACCCTTGAATAACCAGAGATATAATATTATTATTAGTTTTTTTTAAGATAATATAAATGTTATGCTTTTCTATAAACATTCCATCCCTAATAGTATTGATACATAAAAGATGATCGTTGTGCAATAGTATAATAAACTTGTATAATACCAAAATTGCCAAACATTTTGCAGGCTAACATAATAAAAAACATTTATTTTGTAAAGTTCTAATTACTTTTCAATGGTTAACTTTGCTGGTGCAGAGTTTGAATAATGTTTAAAAAACAAAGTCTTGCTTTTATACCATTTTTGATCACCAAACAATTTATATGAACATACAAAAAACTTTAACAATTAAAAAACAGTGAAGTTGCTTTACTAAGGGCTGAAAAATTTGTACAAAAATCGTTTGCTGTTGGATACAAAATTAAGGTCAGATGATTTAATTCTAGTCGTAGATAAATTAATGTTTTGTTTTGTCTTGACACGAATAATTTGCTAAATATATTTAGAAATTGAAATTCGTTTCAAGATGGGTCCATTAATATTTAAGTCGATTCTAGCAAAATAAAGAATTGCAATCGAGGAAAATATTAAAATTAATTCTATAGTTTATTGTCTTCTTTTCTAAATGTTAACAAAATTGTATTTCCTTAATTAATTAAACTTAATGCTTGTTATCTTATAAATGCAGGGGAAATGAACAAAAATCTTTAATTAGACGCCGCACAATATCAAATAATTTATGGAATCGTTTATTCTTTATCTTGTTAATACCTTCTTATACGAAAGCAATAAGAATTGTATTATACTTTTCCTACAGGTAATTTCCTAAAAGTACTATAGAATTAGGCAGAATGTCCTCAGACACATTGTTTCTACTATAATAAGTAGAATAATTTTTTAGGTGGTTATGATACTTTATATATATGTAATTGCTATATAAATTTATAATGTACAATCAATTGTAAAGGCATAAAAAGATTCAATAAATGAAAAATTGCTGGATAAGTTAATTTTATCGAAGTCTACAGAAGTAAAAAAAATAATATTTAATTAAATTCGTTAAGTCAAATGCTACAATTATTTTTAATCAATAATATTAATAAATATTGCACATAAATACATCTTTTAAACTATTATGTAATATATTTATGAGTAAATTTTTATGTATTAATACCAGCAAAATACGCTATTTTAAAGATAGTCAATGAAAAATTATTTATTTATTATTAGCTTAATATGTTCAAATTCTAAACTAAAACGATATATTATAAACTATAATTTTTTTCCTAAAATCTTTTTGAATGATATGTTTTTGGTTCCTTTTCTGTCATGTCATGTAAATATAATATAATTTGCACCCTTTGTGACACTGTTGAAAATGTGAAAATACTGATTTTGATGAATATAAAGCAATTTTTTCATATGTTTGACAAAAATGATTTATTTAAAAAATCTTTGCAATTGCTAACTTGTCATTCTCTTTCCTCAACCATTTTGAAGATACATACTAAATTAACTGGCTCATCCTCTTCCTTATTCCCTATTTTAATTTGTATTTAATACCCGTTCTCCCTTTTTCTGTTTGAACAATCATTTGTATTTTGGATCTTTAATTTTTTGGTGTATTTTCGAACCGACAAGCCATACCTTAAAAAAATGGAGACACGGGGATTTGAACTTGTTTTATGAGAAAAAAAATCAACTTAATAAAAAAAATCAAACTTACCCACTGGAGCCCAGGAATATGGTCTGATCAGAATAGCTTTTTGTACATAGCTCAAAATTATGAACAACTTTTATTTTATGTCTAAAATGTGTATGCCTGTTGATTTTGCTGATTGACTATGTTTTTATTAGTAGGTACTAGCCAGAGTACCCTGCATTGCTCAAAGTAATTAGAAGTCGGCAAAAATACGGTCATTAATTTAAATTTTTTAAATATATTAATGGGATTTAAAAGTCCTAGTTTACGACCATTGTCAAAGAAAATTGACAAAACGACAGCATTTTAATTATATATAAATTTTATTTTTGACTTAAATAAATAAACATATATTTTATATGATCATAATTGGAAAAAGTTTATTTTTAATTTTATTTACAGTTATAAATTGATTTTCGTTGTTCAGTCTTCATTAATCATTTATTTATTCATTGATATCTCCTCATTTAGATGAGAGATGGAAGGAGAGAAAAACCTATATGTAATAGAATAGTAATAAACTTTTGACCCTTTCTTTATTTTTAAAAAGCTTGCTTCACACAAGTGAGTTCCTTTAACCCCAGTCATTTCGTTTTCAAAAAAGAAAAGGAAAAAATATTTTGCGTTCTATGTAAAGATTATTCTACGGTCTATTCTTATCAAGCTGTTATCCATCATTGGAGTCATGAGGGACTCATCCCTCCTCTATCACCATTGTAAAGATTAATAAAAATAAATTTGCTGCTGGTTGAACAGTAAGGTAGGTTGATTTTGGAATTAGATCATTGGACAGACCTAGATATTAGGATTTCACTCTGTTAAACATAGGAATCTACTTTTCCTGTTTCCTTATGGGATCACTGCTTGAGAAATATCAAAAGATTATGACAAGAGTAATCCTTGATCCTTAGAATAATTTAAGCTCTTGGAACTTTAAAAAACTCAATTCTCGAAACCTCTATTTTTAAAGACAGGAATAATAAAAAATTATTTATAAAACCACGCAAATTTTGGATGATCCAGATAATAATTGAGGGAAAAAAAACTGATGGCTCTTTCTATTTTGTGTTTTAAGAATTTATAGACATTTCAAAAGAAAGTGGCAAGAGATAGTGCTTACTATAAGTGAATGTTTGAAAAAGTTCGGTAGTCATCCTTGTCCTCTTACTAAGACAGATACTCTTACCCTCTGTCAATTGATTCTCTATAACTATTTTCTTCTCAAAAGTAAGCCAAATGCAAATATTATGAGATTGTCAAACTAAGTTCATCGGATGTTATTCAAATCTGGAGATAAATTAACCCACATCTGGCATTATACAATCATTTATCATGTGGTAAAAATGGTTGATAAAGCTTGCTTTAAAAGAGCCAAAGAAATCAATAGAAGGTCAATTCCCACTGTTCCACAAAATAATTTAGAAGATAAACTGCACAAACTATTGGACATCTCTGCATGCACCTGCCAGATACTAATCCGACCATGTAATGATCTTAATGTAATATGGAAAAACTATAATTACGAAAATATATTTACATCTTTAAATGATTGAATTGACAATTAAAAAAGGTAAATTAAATCTATATTGTTATTAAACTAAAACGTTTTTAAAGCAAATATCCATTTAAAAATGAAAAATATACTACTCAGACAGCAAATGAGTTCCTGATTTTTATAAATAAATGAAAAATCAAAAAGTTATAAATCCTTTAACCAAAAATTTAAAAAAAAAAGAACATTTCATAGTTTTGACAAAAAAAGTGGATTTTCACATTACTTTTTATTCATACTTAGAAATTTACTGACACACATTGAACGTATTAAAATTGGTGTTGTGTAGACTACCCTTGGTCTAAGTTTATTTTTTTGTTGCTTTTCACATTTAAATAGGTCGAAGACCTTCATTAATTATTGCATATTTTAGATTTTATAACTTTCCTGCAAAACCCAATCAATATTTGATTGATAGTCCCATAAGAGAATAAATTTAAAAAAATTATAATTTGCCTCTTTTAATTTGTTAAAATTGTGAATATGTGAACTGTAAACCCAAAGCAATCCATAATATTTCTTTTTTTTTTCAAAATTGTTTCTGGATTTCATGTCTATTATGAAACGAATTATCGTCAATTTATATTTACAAATTATTCTAATAAACCATTTATGTATGGTATAAATTGAACTTAAACTATGCAAAATTAAATTTGATACCTTTCATCGACTTCATGTAATTATAAAAAATTATTAAAAAGGTAACAAAATATTTTAACAAATATTTAATTTGATTGTTAATTTGCATGTTAAATATTTTTTGTTTTTTTAAAGATTGATTTTTAGAATATTAGTTGAAATTTTATCCCGGAGCATTATTATAAATTATACTATTTTGTTATACATTTATTACACAATTACCCTGGTTTATTAATATACGTATGTTTTTATATAATATATTAGCCAAATGCAGGAATGTTACAAAAATGATCGTCTTCATAAAAAAATATGACATTGCCAAATATAAGCTCTAAAATGTATCCCTTGAGGCCATTATAGGTTCAAAACTATAGTTTCAATCTTTGCCTAGCTGAATTTATCCTACAAATTTGAACTTAAGGCTAAAATAGACTCAAATATGTAAATAAAGTATTCTACTGTAAAAAGTGAAAAAAGAGATATGACGAATTTTTTTTTTATGATTTTTAAAAAATTGTCTTAATTTTGACGTATTAAATATTTAATATTTTTTTATTGCTTTAATAAAAAATTTATGAATAAAGATGAAAATATAAATTTTTAATATTATAAGGAATCCAAATGTATGTTTTGCCATCATAATTTAACAAAATCCAAAAAAAATTTATATACTTCAGTTCCTAATTTATGAAAGTGACTTTTATTGTTAAAAATTCAAATAAATTATTTTATTAAATAACAAAAAACTCCATTAAAAGTGGTTTTCAACATTTGAATACTTGTAGAAATCAAACATAATTCTTATTTGGTTATCAAAGTATGTACATAATAAATAGTTCATTATATTTGCTTTTGAAGTTCTTCAAATTGCTTATCAACCCCTAACAACTCTTTTTTTTGTTGCAATACAGGCTAAGGAAGAGATGGGGTTCTTTCGTCTTTGGTAACAAAAGAGCCTCTCAAACCTCAAAATGCTCTTTCTGCTAACTTTTTGATTTTTCTGTGGAAAGTCTAGTGTGAAACCCAGAGATGTATTGCATGGACTGTCATGGACTTCAGGGAACTGGCTTAGTCTATATTCTTTAACTCATCCTCTTTAATATATCAAAATATGAATTAATTTCAATCGCTTTATCTTAATTCATTATTGAATTAGTAAGTGTTCAGATTTCAATAGACCACTCGGTACTATAAATTATAAATGCATTGTATCTTCGCATATACAAAGATTAGTTTATTTTATATATTTTCTGATGTTATTTGAATACAAATTATCTTTCTGTGCATAATGTATAATATATCAAATTTAATGTCAATAAATCAACAAAAATTGATAAATTTTAGTTTTTGAAAAAATATATAATAGTTTTTATTTTTTATTTTAAAAATCGGATTTTTTTAGTGATATCATTTATCAGTATCATTAATGAATTTTGTTGCCCTTGGATTGAGATTGTCTGCCTCTGATTTTTTTGAATTTAGACTTTTTGGCTTAATGTTATCGTTTTTGTGATCTATATGGTATTGTTTTTTGAATAATTTTTGGCCACATTTTTCGAGTTAGCCCTATTTTTCTCCAAAATAATCAAAAATAACATAAAGAGCATAAATTATAATTCTTGCACATATATATATTTTCAAATTTTTAAAGTATTATATTTATTTATATATTTTTTTACAAATAAAAGACAATACATAAAATCAAGAAAAATTGTAGTTTCTTTGAAAAATCTAATATATCCTTTATTCTTTATATTTCACCCCATTTCTGAACTGAGTTATTCAATGGGTTTTTACTAAAAGAGGGTAGGGGCGTTCGCAGGGTGGATGGTCTGTAGCCTCCCCCCCAAGAAATTTTTGATTCTGACTAGAATGTTAATATATTCGAATTTTTTTTTTTTTTTAATGCAATTTTTTTCCCCAAAAATTTAAGTTTTGGTGAAGGTCTATAAATTTTGAAATTTTATTGGGAAGTATATATTATTACAAATTTCTTTTGAGCGTTTTAAAAAATTTAAAGAAATTGTATATTTGAAGTTTAACTTTTGAATTTCTTTTTAAAAGAAAATTATATTTTTGTGAGTAGTTTGATAGTCTTCATCCGCTTTCGCTACTCAAAATAATTCTAATGTAATCTTTGAACTAAGGAAATGAAGTCAGCCTTCTTTTCATTCGACATCTTTTTGCATTCTTATGAATTCACAAGTCTGTTTTCTTTATTGTTCTTAAAATTATACTCACTGCGCCTTGTGTTTTTCGATTATATCACGGATATCATCTTGGAATAAGCGTGGAAGACTTCTACATCAGTATACTCGTATCACACATATATTTCATAATTAAAACCGGTAAGACGTATGTTAAATAATAACAAATAACCTATATATTACAGTAAGTATGGGAATTTTGTAGGGCGTGATATTTATCGTTTTACTGAATTAAGACTCATCTTAATATCAACTACTTGTTATATGCTCTTTGGAGGAGAGAGAAACGAGGACTACTTATTACAATTAAATTAGCTTTAATGTATTATAATTATATATATTAAATATCATTTTATTATGCTCTTTTTTGTCATTTGTGTATATTGGAGCTGGAGTCGTCTCTCCATCTTCTCTTTCACTACCCAAAAAAACTCAACCTTATCCGTATGGTAGAGTGTATGATTCTTAAAGCTTATAATGTGGTCCTGTGCTTCTCTGACTGGATTATTGCAACATTCCCAAAACACCCTAAGTCTTTTAAAATTAATTTCATAATTGCAAGAGTCCAAGGAATTATATATGCAGAAAACGTTGGTAAAAGAAGAATTTCATCATACCTAGAGGCTCTTGATTGCCAGCAGATAGACGACCTAAAATTTTTTGAAGATTAGGGCTTCCCCTCAAAAAACCAGATTTTGCTATTATCTTTAAACTAGTCACTTAAAGTTTATCCCAACTCTTGTTTACGACCAACTCGCTTCTCCTCCTTTTTGAATTTCAAAATATTTTAAATAAAGTAAATTACTTGAATGATTGTTAAAATTAATGAATATTTTTATAAAAAGAAGAGATCAAAAGTGAAATATAACCAA
The DNA here is from genome assembly GCF_016086655.4 of Lepeophtheirus salmonis. Classification (NCBI taxonomy): domain Eukaryota; kingdom Metazoa; phylum Arthropoda; class Copepoda; order Siphonostomatoida; family Caligidae; genus Lepeophtheirus; species Lepeophtheirus salmonis. The sequence goes on along the minus strand of NC_052135.2, from coordinate 71,894,121 downwards.
ATCAATTACATTTTCTTTTCTTTTTTTAGAGCAACTCTTGTAAAAATCTGGAGTTAATTCAGATTTTGATCTTCTTAACACATTTCAACTTTGATAGAACGATTTGGAACATTCAGAACCATATTCATAGGTTTGGATCTTATAGTCGATTTGAAGGAGAGCAGAAGGGACCGCGTCAGCTGTGCAATTGGAGGGTGAGTAGTTTCATTTTTTTATCCATATTTCATCTAATGTTCAGCTATAATATAAAATTTAACAAACAAATAAAAGAAAACAAAAAACAAGACTAGTAGCACTGATATAAATTGAGGTGTTAACACTTCCTCGATTATGATGACTAAAAAATACAATTGGTTCCCTAACACCAATCTTAATTGTGTCTATATGTGTTCTTTAAAAGTTGATTTCGCTAAAGTTTCTATAGTCTGTCGTATTAATTCCTTACTCCCATTAAATGTATAGTTAAATGATATTTTAAGCTATCCATACTTTTCACAAATATTTCGTTCTTGCAAATCACAGAAACTTTTTATCAAACATAAAAGGTTCCTACACAAAGCTGACCTGTTACCCTTTTCCATTGGTGCAAGCAGGAAAGTCCAGGCTTTCTCCTCCAGGCCTAATTTTCGTAAAATTTTAGACACCAACTCCCTAAATATATTTTTTTTGTGACATGAAGTAATCATATGCAATTGGGTGTCAATTTCTCTATATTTAAAAGTACAAAGTTGGTCTAATAGTGATTTCCCTTGTTGCATGCTAGTGATCGGTTATTTATATGTGTTTGCAAATTTTTACATTCAATATTCTTTATGCTTTTTATTGCGAAAAAAATTGGCTTGAACTTTTTTCTCCTTCACCCTGCTCCAGTCTTCTAGAATGGATTTTAAACAATCTACATTATTTATATAAAATTCCGATTTAAATCCTAATATATTTCTCGCTCTTTTAATTGCCGGGGGTAACTCTAGATTAAAAGAAGGCACCATACTTTTGTTAACTGGTTGTCCAAGTACAATTAACATATTAGTGATCCGGTAGCATGTAAATTTTACCACTCCTTCACCAGTTAATCCATCAAACACATGCAATTATCTTTATAAGTCGCTGATAGTTGTTTTATTTTCTACAGCTGCCCTTTCTGCCAATCCCACTTTCTTACCATTTCTGTGACTCATAAGTCCTTCCATTCTGACACAAATACGATAGCTGTCATCTCCAGTATCCCCTCCAAAATACAAGTTTCTTCCAAAATACCTATAATATTTTTTATTTCGTCGAAATATATAATATTCTTATACCCGAAAAGTAAACATCCAAAATCACACCCCTGTCTAATGTCAATCAAAAATGGAACATTTTCGTTTAAAATTCTAAAAATCATTTTCCTAAGGTTTTGGAAATTATAATTTCAATATCGTTCAATCCAAATCCTCCCATTCTTTTGAGAACTTCCATCTTTTCTATTTTGTATTTTGGAAATGGTACTCTTCTTCTAGTTTGCAACCTCTTAGCAATATTAAACATCCCCTTCCAATCTCCGCATAAGTAATATATAAGTTTGAATTTACATAAAAGTTCCACCAGTATACACTATAAGTAGTTTTATTGGAGTATAAACCTTCTTTTATATTATTAAGGGACCAATTTCTTCATATTTCCTTGGATAAGGGAATTTTTAATTCCGTATTTCTTTGAAGTGTTTTTCTCTCTCACATTTTCGGGAAATATATCTTCTTAATCTTTGTTTCTGGTACCAAGCGTTCCTAAGGTGTTTGGTTAATAGTACACATAAAGTTTCCTTTACAGGCAGCACGCCATAAATTTTTCCAGGGAAATTTGACCACGAATACTTTCTTATACCAGGAGATCAGGGAAAGTTTCCTATAACACATCTATCCTACCTAAGCCACATTAGATAAATTTATTTTGGGGTTAATCTACCACCCCCCCAAAAAAAAAAAATATATATATATATTTTACTTCTAACAAACAGTCAAAAAATAGACATAATTTTTTTTAATTTTGACATATCTTTATACAAACATACATTGATTATTTATTATATATTCTATAAAAAACTGTAAAATGAACAGAAAATCTATTGGAAAAACTTATGAAACAGTTATTGCCTCGATATATACAAAAATTTGTTAAATATTTTTAAAATATAAGAAATTTCAAAATTTCACAGTATTTTTTAAGTATTACTAGAATTCGGTTATTTCTGGGATACCGTCAATGACAATTTTCCCAAAAAATGAGGAAATTTAGTTACATTGTAATATTTAGTTGCTTTTCATATATACCAAAAATGCTTTCAATTAACAACTGTATGAGTTATCCTTTTTATGTACTTAAATATATTGGTTTGCTATGTGCAATCTTTTAAATTTGTTTTCAAAGGATAACTTAAAAACAGAAACATGATACATTACTTGAGCTCTTTGTTATATATATATATAATATTCGAAATATCAATACAATACTCACTTAAATGGAAGCTACTACATACTAATATTTATGGCTAATGTACTTGAATGAGTTTGAAAAAAATCCAAATTTATGTATAGACACAAAAGTATGTATCTAGGGTACATATTTCATTCTACAGAAATACATTTATTTAAATAAAGCTCACTCTAACTTCTTTGAATATCAAATTTATTACAGTACTGGGTGGATCAAAGCTATTTCCGATTCAGAACACCAAACTTGATCAATAACTACAGGCTTATTTTTTAAAACGTAGACTCTCGACCGTTTTCGTATTCATGGACTCTGTCAGAAAGGGGCGTGGTGCTCTAATGTATGAAGACAATCCTAAGTCACCAATGACGATCATCCTTATAACCTTAGCCGCTCAATATAAATCATTAGCTAGGTGATTTATCAATTTGGTAGGGTGCGGATCCCTCATTAAATTGTGCTCATTACTTCCTCATTACCTACGGATCTATTCATCATCATTCTTCACCTCGACCACCTTGAAAACTATGCTCCTGGAATACTTAACAATATCCATAATCCTCGCCACCTCAACTTTTACATCTACGATAACTAAAATGCACTTGCTTTTCACTTTTTGCTCTGTCATGATGACAAAATGTTTATACAAAAAGAATGGATGAAATCCTTAATGTCATAAAATAATCACTAACCCTCCCACATTTTTAAGAAAATTAAAATTAATTACCAGTCAACATTTTGCTGTCGAATCCTCTACGTACATACTTCATCAGTCTAATTTAGCTACATCTTTTTGCAGAACATAACCTCCTAAGCACTTCCATTTCGCCTTTGTCCCAAATCTGATCGACAAAGGTATTCTGGGCTCTGTTTTGGCGTGATGTTTACCATAGGCATTGCTCTTCTAATGCACTAACAAAGCAAAGTCCACGTCTGTTGTGTATCTTGGCAACATTGTCTTGTCCCAAAAAGCCATTTTCTTCCGGAGAAAAACTTGGTCAATTTTGAATTATGTGAAGATGCTAAAAAAAGTAGATTTCGGACACAAAAAAAAATTCTAAGATGGTTTTGTGATTATTTGACATAATATTGTTTGAGCATTGGACAAAAGTGACACCAGCTAAAACAAAATACTTTATATTTTCCATATTTTTCTTCAATGAAGGCAAAAACGTAAGCCAGGTGCCTAAAAATAGAATTACGTTTATTGTTTTGAGAATGCAACAGAAAATCAAGTGCTACTCTAATTTTGCCGTTTCCGTTCTGTTAATATTAATGTCAAAGATGCACCACCTTCTGGAAGGCCAGTTTTCGAACATGCGGATAAAATAATTGAAATTGTCGAGGCAGACCGTCATGTAAGCATTTTCATCATTGACCAGGAGATAAATATTCATGAAAAAAATATTATTAAAATAAATAATTTATTATTATGTAAGTTGATGGCACAATTTTTTCCAAACAAAGGTAAACTTTTTCTAGGGTACAAATATAGGTACTCACTCAAATAAATATTTTACATTAGAATATAAAATGGAATATAAATATATATTTGGTAAACAGCTCGTAGTAGTATTTAATCAAAACACATACTGTTTCATATATTGCACAAAAGTTTTCTTCCATGGCTTGGGGTAAAAGACTTCTTTGGGATTCACCTCATACATTTTCCGCTTGATTGTTTCCGCTTTGCATGCTTTTACCTTTTGACGTAATTGACTTGCTGTAGGTAATTTTACATTAGAATATAACAGTAGTAAATACTAGGTACTATATCAGATCTATTCTTGAGCCCTTTTCTATAACATTTCATTACTACAAGTGGTTTCTCAACGAAAAATACAATTTTTATAAGAAGAAAGGAACTTAGTCGCATAACCTCTAAAAACTAAAGTACAGGGCGCGGAGGCAAAATCTGCCATTTCAAAAAACAGCAACTTTAAACTTATTTTGTAATATTTATTGATAAAATAAAAGCAAATATCTTTATTATGATATAGAGCAGCTATCTATTCAATGTAGCCGCCGTCTGCGGCCAAACCCCGCTCAATGCAGCTACGAAACCGAGAAAAGGCATTTTGGATCTGCACTGCTTCTATCTCAATGAATTTCTCCTTGATGCAGGTGATGAGAGACTGCTTGGTGTTATGGGAGGAACAGTTGGTAAGTTCTCCACGTAGGACGAGACAAAGTAGTGCAGCGGGTTCAAATCCGGTGATGTGGGAGGCCTAGAGGAGAAGGGTACGAACCATAAAGCATTGCTTTTCAGCCATTCTTGCGTCCGCTTAGCTTTGTGGGCCGGAGCCGAGTGCTGCTGCCCCCTCCACGGCCTGTCGCTGACAACACACTTGATCCACGAATATGTGGGGCGGCATGACATGACCCTCACTTGACACGACCCCAAAGACCATGACAGTGGCTCGAAAAATTGGTCTTCATGACCCTGGGGACGTCTCTGTGCTCTTCTCCTCCTTCTTCTTCCTGTCAACAACGTCCATTGGGTCTGATGACTCTTCCAGCTGCTTCCTGAGACTTCTGACCATTCTAACTGGTATTGACAGATGACCAGAGAAGTCAGCATTGCTTAATTTCATGTGATCACTAAGCATAATCTGAATAGCAGCACACCTACGATCTCTCTCATTGAACATTATGACTTTTCTTGGGCAAGTAAAATGATGATATCGCTACAAGTGTTAAACAATAACTGAAGCCTATGACCCGGAAAAAATTTTAACACCAAAAACAAACGGATCAGACATCAGCTGATGGAGTAATGTCGTCTTTAAAATGCGATAGATTATGTCCACGCACCCTGTATAATATATATTAATTATCATTGTATGCCAATTTCTACCAACCATTAGTTTGTATTACTCGTGCCTGATACATTAAATATCTTGCTATCTTTAAAATCTAGGTATACATTCTAAGTTTTTTTGTTTTTTTTTCACATGATGAAAATATTTTATTCCCGTGTGTTTTTACGTGTAAACACATCGAAATGGTCTGTATGTCATTAAATCCACAAGGGGTGGATTAGAGGGGATGTTATTACAAATCTTTTTGTGAACTACAAAGTGTTTTTTTTTATATTTTTATTACAATATTAAAACTATTTAGTGTTTTTTCTCCTTAAAAGATAAAAAAAAAAAAAAAAAAAAAAAACCATAAAGTATACACTGTAGATATAAGTTTCAAGATTAAGAAAATATTTAGATTGTTTTGGCAGCGAAGAAAAGGTTTTCTAAGTAAAAAAAAATGACTGAAAATGAAAATGCCCTTTCTTTTGATGTCTAATAAACTTGTCATTTTGGACAAAAAAATCTTTTTTTGTAGTAAATTGAAAACATTCAACTATAAATATATATAAATAAAGGTAACAAAAAATATTTTTCTATATTTGTTCAGCTATTATAGATTTATTGATATTTTACAAAATGTTGCCCTCTATTGGCCATACAAAAATCAGTTTTTCATAGTCAATGTTATATTGATGTTTTTGAGCAAAAAACATCAAGGAATATACCCTCGTAATAAAAGTAAAAAAGTTTTTTGACTAGTAGTATTTTGCTATCAGTTTATTTTTTATAAAAAATCCTCAAAGTTTGAAAATGAATTTGAGATACCAGGAGGTCCATTGAAATCTGAACACTATTATTCAATAATTAATTAAGGTTAAAACATAAAACCCAGAATGCAATCAAGTGACTCAAATCCCACAATCTAAGACACATAAAGCATCCAACTTTTTATAAGAGTCAATTCATGTCGGCAAGGATAACACAATCTGGTACACGCAAATAGAAAGTAGAAAGAGTTCACCTTGTTTAGCCAAAAAAACATTGGTAAAGAAGTACCAAATTCCATTACCATTTGTAAACCGTAACATCATTACTGATACAAATGTTATAAAATAAATGACTATCAATTTTGATACCCAATGTTGTTTAAGGGGAGTTATAAAAGTTACAAAACGACGTTCTAGTATTATAAATTATAGATTTGGATTTTTGTATTCATCCTATATAAGCCCCTCAATCTTTTTTGAGTTCAGACTGAGTTACAATTACTCAATCTTACCACATAGTTGAAAAAAAATAATTGGATATGGCTGCTTAATGTGTGGACACATAAAACAGCTAGTCATTAAACAAGGTTTGACTGTACATACCTTAAAAGTTTTGTTATGTATTCAGGTAGTTTATTTGTATTTGAAACATTCATTTTAGATATCCACAAAGAACGATTAAATTCCATTTGAAGATAAGATAAAAAAATGTATTGGACAATTTTTTGAACTTATTTCTTTTTGGATTTTATGGTGAATAGAATTGAACAAATGATATAAGGTTAATTCGAACTAGATTCTTATTTTCCTATTTTTTACAAATAAAACATAAATTCAACTTATTTAAAAGGCCATAGCTGTATAAATTATATACCTTGGATTTTGTTTTTATTTTGCCATTTATAGTCGTGAATCTCATTGTCAAACCTATTGGGTATTTTTTTAAATCTCTTTTACTCCTCTCTAAATAAGTAATAAATTATTAGAAAAAAAAATAACCTAATGAAAATGTTTTTGTCATTTTCTATCTTCTAAAAAACATTTACCACAAATTCTTACTATTTAATACCAATAAATATATTTTTGGGCATAAATTAATAAAGGAGACATGCTGCTTTCTTCAAAATCATGGGTAATACTCTCTTTTTCTTTTTCTTCACAGTATTCAAGCATTTGTACGGGGTGTTTTTTTTTTTTTTTTTGCAACAATTATCGAATTTTGATTACAGTTTGTACATTAAAGTTGTCATGAGGTAAGAAGATCCCACACACAAAAAATTTCAATATTCTACAGTATATTTTTTTAACGTAGGAACCCAAAGCATGTAATAATTTGACAAAAGAAAAAAACAATTAAAACACAATTGGTGATATGTTTAATGCTATATTTCTCTATGTTTTTATTATGGATGTCTACCTTCATAAGCAATTCCTACCTCGAGATGCCGGGAACAAATTGGCATATTGACAATAAAAGGTCACATATTTGGCTGGCTGCGCTGTCAAAACAGCAGCTCGGAGATAATCTAAATTTTTGTGAGAGGTAAGATAGAAAAACAACTGAAAGACACTCTAAAATGCAAAGTCTAGTAGTTTCATGTCAGATCTAGAGGAGAGTCCAATAGAGGCAGACCAAAAGTAAGCCATACTGTTGGTTACGATGCTTTGTTTTTGTTGGCTGTATAATGATCAAATATAAGTCACAATTTAATCATAACCTGCACTGTGTAGCCATATAAAGTACCAAATCAAATATTACATAGAATAAAAACTGTAAGAAGAGTGTCCCTGCAATCTACGGCCAGGGATCACACAAGTTATTACATAGCTGCTACATAGGATCATAGATGAAACTGTCTTAAGGGTATTTTTCTTTTCTTTTCCAAATTTTACATAGACTGTTGATAATAAAATAAAAATAGAGGGACCAACTATAGCCTCTAATGTATATATATACATAGATTAATGTTTTCCCCTCTTTTCTGTATGTCTTTCCTCTTTATCTCAGAATAATGGTTATCCTAATACTCCCCTGACGTAAATTTGGCCAAGGTTGATTTTTTTAACACCACAAAGTCCAGTTTTGGGCTATTGAAAGAACCCTTTTTCCTGTCTAACGTTGCAGATTTGCTGATGGGGTTATATAGACACACAACTCCTCAGAGGGCGAATTGAAATGTTCCATCATGTTCAAGTGTTAATTTCTCCATTTGTACGTAGACTATAGAGTTGAGGTTTGTTTTGTACTATTTGTTAATGCTTTAATATATAAAAATATAAATTAATTTCAATCACTCAAACTTCATTAATTATTGAATATGTAAGAGTTCAGATTTCAATGGACCACTCAGTAATACGCGTATGACACTGTATATTTTGATTTTTCCTTAAGATATGTGTTCTATGAAGATGATTATTTCAATGTGTTACTTTTTATACTTCCCCATAAAGGATGACTTCAGAAATGCTTTGTGTTAATGTAGATTTTTTTTTTTTTATAGCACAACTTTTTTGCATAATAGCAAGGCTCGAAATTATAAAAAAAACGTTGAGAAACAAACCACCCTATTATTGATGTAGTGAATGCTCATATATGTGAACATCATGTGTAGATATAATATATATCTAATTTATATTAAAAGAAGAGATTCCAGGCCTACTATATTTTTAGCTTTTTGATATGTTCATATGACATAAAGATATTGGAACGTGGAAATCTAATTTATAATTCTTTATTATATTGATATTTTAGTAGCAATTTTTTTCTTTATTAACTAAGAGAATAAAATAGATTGTAGAACAATGCGTCGTTTTTTTCAAATTCGACCTTTTGGTGGGTTTTTGCTAAAGCTTGTAACTTTATTTACAAAAACTATATCTTACAAATTAATAAATTAAAAAAATATTTCATTAATGATGTTTTATTTTTTGTTTTTTCATTAAGCTATCAAGATTTACTAAAAGTTTAGGTATTGTTGCATTCTGTAGACCACAAAAACAAAAACTTTTCATAATTATTGAGGTAAAAGTAATCAAGAACACACAATCTCAATTTAAGGGGAAATATTTGTTTACTAGTCATTTTAAATATGTATCTATGTTCTGAAAATTCCTATAAAAGGCCTACAGTTTCATAAATAATTTTGTCAAGGATTGATTAGGAAAGGAAAAAAAGTAGAATAACTGAAAAAAAATACCAGATCGTTGATAATATATTGGCTAGACAATAAAATAAATTTTTTATTAATGCAAAAATAATATAAAATACAGTACTGGAAGATGAAATTTGACCCCTCTCTTGTATTTACAAAAATAAAAACATTAAGTTCCGCCTTTCTATGCTGGCAGGGCAATAAAAGAGGAAGGAAAATGGCTTTTGTTTATTTTCCATAAATATTATATTCCGCCTTTCAAAAGATCGCAGAAAGATCTTGATGCAGGTTTAGTACTCTGGAGTAGAGTTTTACCTAAGATTTATACGAAGGTTCTTATTCCCTTATGGACTAGACCCCAACTTGTATGGATATATGTAAAACCTAAATCGATCATATATCCATGGCTCAGCTCAGATCTCTCCAATGAATAATTGAGCTCAATCTCTTCATCATGGGCTGCTGTTCAAAGTATGGTATGGTATGCTAAACCTATCATAGATTCGACAACAGCGGTCGTATAATTAAGCAGATTTCATCGAAGAGAGCTTTTTCAAAATCTTAATATTCTTAGACTGCATGACCTTCATCAAAACTTGGACTCATTACACATCCATGGAAATTTTTATTTTCCCTTATGAGATCTGGAAGAAAAAATCAACATCCCAGCCCCTGGTACCTGAAAATGAAAGGCTATCCATCATATAGTGAGGAGGCATCCGAAGAGTGCAAAAAAAATAAAAAAATGAAAGAACGTTATAAATACCATACACTTGGCTGATAATCCCCACATTGAGTAGTGGAAGGAAATAAATTTTCTTCACAATTCCAAATATCCACAAATTGCTTCTTTTAAATAGTATTTTTAAGGACTGTAGGAAACGCTTTCATAGTATACTGCATTCTTTCGTTGATTGTCCTTTTGTGGGAATACATAAAGTGTTTTTATTTTTGATCTTAGAAATGACACACCACAACATGGCTTTAATCCAGAAAATCGTTACACAAAAGTCAAGCCATGCATTTTTTTAAATACCAAGGCTTTCGTCGCATCAAGGCTAATTAAGTTCGAAAAAATATATGTTAGCTAAATTTATGGTTAATAATTATATCGGCCACCGCGAAATATTTTGCTTTTTATCTAAAAATCTCAAACTTTAATTGTAGCTAATGGGTCTTACCCCTTGAGGTGATTACGTATCGTATTTCTGATTTCTTTCGACAATACTATTCGATGTTGAAGAGGATTGTCCGACGGTATGAACATTTCTTGAAATGAACAACCTTTTAAATTGAGGAATTTTTCACCAGTTTTACAATATTTTATATACGTTATTATAAATTAGTTAGTCATTCCTTGTACTGTTGTTAGGTCTTGATTAGGTAGTCCAATTTTAAGCTTCACTGCTTATTTATGGGGTTTTTTTTGTTACTCAATTCTTCCTAACATTTAATATTATTATAATTATGTATGTATATTTATAAATGTAAAAAGAAGAAATCATTTTAGGTATTTCGTCTTGAGACTTATTCCATATAATTTCTCTCAGCTTCGATCAGGGTCTCTATGCAGCTTTTGAAGCAGGGGCAAGCCTTATAGAAGTCTCTGTGCATGGATTCGAAGTGCTCCTTGATAGTGTCCTCCAGACATGCCTTAGTTGTATAGGTACGTATATGTATTATGTAGTGTGTGCCTCAAACAAAATAATTCATCAAATTAAGATCGGAGTCACCAGATCGTAGCAGTTCTCCTCTATCCTGGCAACATAATTGTTGGACACATAATAGAGTCTTGTTGCCACATCCAGGTGTGGCCCCTAGCCACCTGGGAGATCTAGGGGATCATATTCGGATCCATCACATGAATGTAGATGTTGATATATATATAACTACGGTGCATCTCCGTTCCTTCTCGGTGTACTAAATCTTTGGTAGTTCCGAGTAGAGTTCTTCCATTGGGACACAAAATTAGACTGAATGAATGCATTTTGTATATTACACAAGATTTAAAAAAGAATGATATGACAACAAAATTTGGTTCCGGGGGGGATCTAAAGATTGCGTATATTTTATGTTCATATTTCATCTTGTAAATGGAGCTTTAAACAAATAGTCTTGATAAACAGAAAATATTTAAATCTTTTATTTGTCAATCTTATTTTAAAATCCAAATAGGCCTTAGTAATTCACATTATTTTTTTCAAATTTTATTAAAAAAAAAATGTATGTGTATAAAATCTGATTATCTAGGCTCTTTTAAAAGTAATTATAGGTTAAATGTCTAAAACACTTTCCAATGATAAGTGAAAACTATCTTTTTAAATAAACAGAATATCAACTATTAACATCTGTCTTAGACAATATTATTTTTATCTATATTGGTCCAAGTGTCAAGAGGTTACCTATTTACAAAAATATTCATGTCTAAAATTAATATTAATATATGAGCATATACGAATATAAATATGACAAGGAAACTTCAAACTAATGAAAAAATATCAATGGACGAAATTTATAAAAATGAGCCTATTTTCTATATCAAGAGACACCAAATTTCTTTGATGGAGGGCTCAATGATGATAAGAAAATATTTGTACATGTGTAAACCTTACAAAATAATTTTATCATTTATTGAACTATATCTGATCAGCAATAATTTTTTTAACTTTTCATATAATGTCACAACTAAGTGTTTTATCGTACAAAATGTTATCTAGTTTCAAATTATTATAAACATATTTGGAAAAGTAATTTGCCTCACTTAATCATACTGACAATAAAATATACAAGTTATTTTCTTGTAGATGAAAAAAAAATCAAACTAAATTAGTGTGTAACTTTTAAGACGTAAAGTCATTGAAAATTAAGTTAGTATGAAAATAGTAAAAAAGATGGGTCTTTTTTCCAAATTGTTGAAAATTTTTAAACATAGTTTTTGAAAAGTAAGTTGATACATTTGAATTATATATTACTCTAAAGAAAATTGAAATACTTATCTTTATTCTATTTCAAATTCAAATTGCAATCAATATTTGTATTTTAAATTTTTTTTTAAAGTCAAATAAAACGGACTTTACTTTTTATAATATAAAAACAAATTTCAAAAAAAAAAAAAAACATCTTTGAATAATTATAATTTAGTTGATAGAACTGGTTCCAGTTGCTAAATTATTTTTAGTGTGTTTTTAAAGAATAAAAACCTTTTAGTTTTGTTTTATCCATTAACGAATTAAATGTCATTTGTTAAATATGATGTCTTTTTTTTTTTTATTAGATAAACGTTAATTCAACAAACAATTTTTACGAGTAAACGTGAATAATAGTCATATATAAAAATGAAATATTGAATTTGTAATTTGGTCCAACTCTTGGTTTATTAACAAATAAATTAAATTTTAATTAATTGTTGATTTGTGATATATTGTAAACTAATGTCACGACAGGCAAATAAATACATTATTAAAAAGCTAGTTACCTTCACAAAACTTATATTACAATTTTTTTTTAAATACGTAATTACTTGGTCAACAATAATTCAGAACTTTTTTTTTTAAGCCTTTATTAATTCAGAGAAGTTACATAATATATATATATATAAATAAATATTTTAGTATAAAATTAATTCCCTAAACACAGACAAACATGTTGACAAATTGCTGTATATGACGTTAGTAATCAATCCATTTTCAACAAAACGTTTTTTCTATAAAATTATACAATAAATAAATTTAAATAAAACATAGCCACAAAAGAGCCTAAAATTTCATAAAAAAGAATCAGCATTTGTTACCTAGTATTAAATTAAAAGGATGAAACAATAGTTATTCTGAAGGTCCGGAATATTTTTTTAAATTTCTAAAAATTGTGCATAACACGGCGCAAGAATTTTAAGTCTTTATTTGACAATGAATGGTAGTATTGTATAGTATTGTCCCCAGTATAGTTCCCTGAAGACTGATATACCCTTTCAATCCCTACGGGGAAGGCAGAATATTGGGCTGCGGCTACAATCAGAATAGCCTGATTTCTTCGACTATGATAGGCTCCTCTACTGCCAACCTCTTTGCAGTCATATTTTTACAGCTTGATAAGGCAAACTCCATAGCTGTTGTTTTTGTAGGATCACTTTGGATTTTTAAGGAGAGGGAAAATAAAATTAAAAGCGTCATAAGTTTTTCTGTAATTCCAGCTATGTTTAGTGTGATAAAATCTCTCAAATTTAGAGTGCCGGGCAACTTGCAAACGCATTTATGACTGTGTTGAAGATTTTGCCGTAGTCCTTACAGGGAGTAGTGAAAAATAAACAACCCTCGGATATCAAAACATTGAGCTGCAAATTGCTTTTCATCAACAATTTTAGATATGGAACTATTAATCCTCTTGATCCATGCTTTAGGTAGATTCGAAAAATTTAAATATCCATCGCAGATTTTGTCCGCATGTTCTTCAGAGTTGGAGGGGAAAATTCCTTCTTCAGTGACACAGAATAGGAGTAAAATGAATGATTCCAGCTCTTATCAGTAGGAAGAAAAACTTTCCCCTATTGAAGAAAGAATGATGTTCAAGATCATGAGCCGTGATTATATGCTCTATTATCCAAATTTTGAGAAGTTAAATGTAATTTTTTTTTAGATGTTCTCATTAGTAATGTAGAAGAATATATAATCATCTATCAATTGCTAGGAAATACATTTTCATGTCGTTACCCTAAAATATAAGACATTATAAATCTTCTTCCTTGAGACCCCAGTCTGCTCCGAAATGGCATAATAGCCTGAGATAGCGCTGCTATCTCACTCCTTTTCCTGTACTGTGTGCTCAGAGTTGTGACTACTACAATGTTTTTCGTAGTAATCGACAGCTAATTATGTGATCTACAACATTGCTTTAAGGAAAATTTAAAAAATATGACTCTTAACCTTTTAAAATTTGAATAATGGAGATGATTAAATAATATCATTTGCTTTTGATTTTCCAAAATTTGGGAAAAATCAATTTATTACAATTAAAAAAAGACTATAAAATAAGATTAAAGTTTGTAAAGTTTGGGAATTAGTAATACTAAATTTAGACATTATAACCTCATTCATAGAATATTTTTGTTCATAAAATATCATTTACTGTACAACTATATCTTCCATGAAATATTTTTTTCTTATTTTCTTTCTCAAAGATCAGTTTAGTTATAATTCACATATTTTGAATCTTAATGAGGTTGGAAGCTATCAATGAAACAACATAATGAATTTAAGTGCAATCTGTTACCATATGAAAATTCCTTTGTGAGTTACTCATATGTACTTATATAATAGATGTTTTTTTAAGTCTATTAGAATGTTTAAAATATATATTTTTTCTTTTAATTTTGCTTGAATTATAACAATAAATACTAACTTTTTTATAAAATAATTGATCGATAATCTCTTCTTTACCAACTTCCTTCATTGATGGAGTAAACTAGCAAAAAAGTTGCCTAGGATTATTCTTTTTTTTAAACTACAATATATTAAAATTAAAACAAAAGTGTCCTATTTTTGAATTTTGAGTTCCGATCTTTTTTTACAACCTCAATAATATACACATAAGTGAAAAATGCACTCTGCCCCTCATTATACAAAACTATATAATTTTTTTCAAATTTTTGGAACTTCCTTTATGGACAACATAAAGAGCCTTTGCTTAAATGCACAGCCTTCTTTTGAACTTCCTTTATGGACAACATAGAGAGCCTTTGCTTAAATGCACAGCCTTTTTTATTAAGGCTTTTGATTAATAAAAATCATGTAGGTTTTTTTATGCACGTTTCTTTAAAGTTAATAGAATTTATATTTTCTTTTACTTAGTTATTATTTTAAATCATATTGACATTCAATGACTAATTCAAAATATTTTTAAAACATGTTTGAGGGTATTTGCACAGTGCATATTTTGGACAGGTTCTAATGACATGTTTTGTGCATCAATTCATGTACTGCAAAAAAAAAAAAAACTTCACTGAAAAAAAAAAAGAAAAAAATGCATTCATTAGTAACTTTAAGCTATTTTTCAAATAGGGATTTGAATTTATTTGCATCACGTCACTGTATTAAGACATACAAAGAAGAATTATAAAAATTTGTATGGGGATCGTGGGCACTTTTTTTGCATTTGGGATAATACTCAGCTAATAAAAGCGAAATATAAATATATGTGCTTATGTTGATAACAAGGTCTTCCAAGACGTTGTCATAAAACCCATTCCTTTATGCTGCCATGGTGGAAATGGGTTTTTGGCCTGGTACACTAGTCGGCACTCCACGAAGAAGAGCAAAGAAACAAAAATGAAGGAGATTAGAGAAAACAGACACAAAGAAGGAGAGTAAGATACTTATTTTTTGACCGGCACACATGACTACGCAATCAATAATTGAATTAGTGCCATAGTAGATGAAATGGCTTAATCTATAATGGTGTCAAGATAGAGATAATGACAAATGGGCACTTGGTGTTATTCCATAGTAGTTGAAGACTCTATTATCCAACAACTGATAAATACAAACAGCAAAATATTTTCCATTTTCCTTTATTTGTTCCTATTTTTGTTTACAAGCATAAAAAAAAGAGTTACCTATTATCAAGGATGTAAATCCGGTGTTTTTTTTTAGGTGGCCCAGTAATTTGTAATTGGTAGTATAAAAAAATAATTTTTTTTCCTTAATAGTTGTCAATATAATTTCATTCCTGAGTAGTGAATATCCTTTCCTGAGTAGTGAATATCCTTTCCTAAAAAGATTTAATTACATTTGAAACCCATTTAAACGTTCGACTGTACTTATAAAAGACGGAGTGTAACTCTGACGATTTGTTTCAGAGTTTTAATTGTATGTTCTTTAAGGGCACAGAGTAGAATTGGTGATCAATATCGGAGAATTTTGTATCGTATATGTCCTTTTTTATATCATCTTCTCCTTCTTTTCTTGTCACAGCTGATTGTATCTGATCTAATAAAACGTCTTAATCAATATTCCTTCTCTTCTTCAAACATTCTTCATATTGTCAGGGTTACCGTGTTGATTTTTGGTATCTTTTTTAACAAGCCCACACTACACCGGAGTTTCATCATTGCCTATGTTGCATATTGAAGCAGTGTGCCATATCGAATGTTTTCAGATAAGCATGCAGGATTGAGCCGGATAATTCCATACAGGGACCGCACTGGTTTCAAATTAAAAGTAGGCACTGCTTAATTCAGTACAATATGAAACTTCTGGTTACATTTTTGAACATATTTTAGTTTTGATATGCATTTTCATATTGGCAATTTTTAATCCAACTAGCCTCATCAATGGGGAAAGTGGGGATTAAGTATATAAACGGATACATTATTAAAACATGTATTGCTGATCTTCATTTTAATTTTTAAAAATACAATGAGTACGGGCACATATAAAAATAACTCTAACTTTCGGTGCCCTTGCAATATTAGGTATCCTACTTTACTTTGTCCTGAACGTGCTCTAGGGATGGTTCATTGTCCAGTCAGCACCCGATATCAGAATTCATTAAGAAACTAGAGGGGCTGGAGATGGAATGTCCTTAAAAAAGTCAAATATTGTCCAACTGCTGTCTCCACTCAATCATAAATTTAGGACATGAATAAACCGTACCCATAGCATAGTGGGCTAACTTTATGGTGCATAAAGTGATAGTTGCGGTGTAGGAGACACTGTCCAGTTGTAAAATGGACCAAGGAGTTCAGTTTTCATTTCAAAAAATTCAAAAGATGCTTCCACCTACCGAGTTAAACTCTTGAGAACATCAAAAGGCTTTGAAGGTAATAGTGAATGTTGGACAAAAATCTCTACATACTATTTGCTTACGTTATGGAAAGAAACCTTCTTCCTAAAAGATGACTGAGGGATACCAAAAATTTGCGTAAGAGGTTGATTCAGATATCCAGCTTTGGCCAGCATGTTAGCAACCTCATTTTCAGTGACATTACTGTGACCTTTTACCCAGCAGAAGGAGAGAAATACCTTACTCGCTAACCACCTCATAAGATGATTTGTACAGAGTGCGTGGACAAAATCTGCCGCTTTAAAAAAACAACAACTCCAAGCTTATTTTATAACATTTATTGAGAAAATAAAAACGATTATCTTTATTAGGATATCGAGGAGCTATCTATTCAATGTAGCCGCCGGCTGCGACCAAAACCCGCTCAATGCGGCTTCGAAAACGAGAACAAACGTTTTGGATCTGCCCTGCTTCTATCTCACTGAATTTCTCCTTGATGCAGGTGATGAGAGACTGTTTGGTGTTATGGGAGGAGTGGTCGGTCATGTTCTCCATCTAGGACCAGACAAAGTAGTGCAACAGGTTCAAATCCGGTGATGAGGGAGGCCAAGAAGAGAAGGGTACGAACAGAAAAGCATTGCTTTTGAGCCATTCTTGCGTCCGCTTACCTTTGTGGGCCGGAGCCGAGTCCTGCTGCAACATCCATGGCCTATCACTGACAACCGACTTGATCCACAGCCACAAAACGTCCTCTAGGACCTGCAGGTAGATGTCTGTGTTCACCCTATGGCTGTCCCAAAGATGTGAGGCGGCATGACATGATCTCACTTGACACGCCCCCAAAGACCATGACTGTAGCCGAAAAACTTGGTCTTCATGACCCTGGGGAGGTCTCTGTTGTTCACTGCAATCCACCAAGGGTTGTGGGAGTTGTGGATTTGATCCTGAACAAAATTCTTCTCACTTCACTGCTTTTGATCAGCCGCAACCATTGAGTCTTTTCAGTCAGAAGCTGGGCTGCCTGATACCTGTAGGACTTGGACCTTAAGTCCTCCTTTAAACAAGCCCTCACGGTCCGCCCAGCCACGCCCAGGTACCTTGCCATGAATCTCATGGAACGCTGGGGGCCTTGTCGATGATGTCCCTGATCTTGTTGATGAATGTGACGGCCTGGACAATCCTGGTGCTCTTTTCCTCCTTCTTCTTCCTGTCAACAACGTCCATCGGGTCCGATGACTCCTCCAGCTGCTTCCTGAGACTTCTGACCCTTCTAACTGGCATTGACAGAAGGCCAGGGATGTCAGCATTGCTTAATTTCATGTGATTGCTAAGCATATTCTGAATAGCAGCGCACCTACGATCACTCTCATTGAACATAATGACTTTTCTTGGGCACTTAAAATGATGCTATCGCTACAAGTGGAAAACAATAACTGAAGCCTATGACCTGGAAAAAAGTATTGAACAAAGAAACTATTTGTTCTATCAACTGCAAAGCTACAAAATGGGATAAATATAACTATGAGAAAATTTGTGCATTTTGGCATTGCCACGTAGTATGCTTGAGATTGGATTGTGGACTTAGTTTGGCATCTTGAAAATGCGTTGAGAGATATACTTTTTTGTAAACACATATTAATAACATTGATACAATTATTACCGCCGAAAACTTTTGGATTTTTATTTGAAGAAAAAATCATTTATAAAATGTTAGATATTACATTTACTTTTAATATCAGGGAAAAAAATAAATAAAAAAGACAGTATGAGGATAAAAAAATTTCATTATAATGTTATCAAATATAATATTTTTCCCTGTTTCTTCTTTATAAATGAAAGAAGCCTTTATAAATGTTAAAATTCAATTGTTCTTATATTTAAATATTTTCCTAATTTCAACAATTTTAGTTTGAAATGTTTTGTTTTCCATATCAAATGTAATTATTTCTTCTAATTATAATTATTTTTTTAAATTGAAAGTAGCATGAAAAGTTTAATTTATTTTATTTTTGACCTTCTAAAGAGCTTCAAAGCATTTAGTATTCGTGAGGCATAGCATTAGAGTTTTACAAAAGTTATTAAAAGTCACACATTATGTTTTTTGATTTCTTGTTTTTTAATGTTCCTATAATTGATGGAGTTGCACTTATTAAGTATAAGTAAACATTATAGTGGTCAATTTACTTTATCTAACTTAGAAATCTTTTGGTGAAATCAATATACACGGAGTATATTTTTTCGTCTACTTGGAAGCAACCTACACACTTTAAGTTCAAGAGAATAACTTCTTCCAAGCACGTTGTCCATGAGCTACGGCTAATTATGTTTGACCTGTATAAAATAATATCTGGTTTCTAAAAATAACTACAATATTATACATATTTTTGCCCTTGGACTGAGTTAGTGTGTTTTTGATTACTTTTAACTCAAAAAATATGAGAATGACCTTATATAAATGAAACTTTTGTCATTTTGGCGTAATTGATAAGCATTTCCTCTGTTCATAAACAAATATAAAAATAACTGGACTATTTTTAAATCTGGAAACAAATAGATATAAAATAGGTGGCAGATTGAGTGCCTTATTTACAAAATACAAAGTATGGTAACGTCTCTCAAGTAAATATAATCCTCAACTCCTCTCCATCGATAAGAAATACAAATAAGTAATACATAATATATAATGTTAACCCACGATAATTTGTAATAACTAGTTCAAGAATCTCTCTTCTTGATACAATTTATCTATCAAATCTCTGGATCTGCTGGTTTTTCAATTGTTTTATCCTCCTTATGTCGTTAACTTTATTTGAATGAAGCATGTTGTTAATTTTTTTTTTCTTGCTGATTTAGAAAATGTGTTATTAAAAAAAAAAAAAAACAAAATATTAACAAATTGAAATTGGACCAATAAGATTTCATATGTAGTTTCTAGAAATAAATATATAACATAAAACATATAAATTATATTAATATTCTGAAAAAATAAATTTGAACTGTTTGTTATAATTTTTACTGAAATAATCGATAATAATTTAGTTGTAAGGGGATTAAAACAAGTTTATAGATGCTTCATATTAAAAAATAATTGATTATTTGAACTCATAGGGTATTATTATTTTCTAGGAATATTATTGTTATCTATATTCATGCAGCCTATCTAGCTTATATATATTTGAATTTCTAAATAAATATTAAAAACTAAATTGACCAAAAATCAATAAAAAAAAATTTTATAAGGTAACTTTTTTTATATTGAAATAAAACCTTTTTAAAATTTCACTTTGGATATACAGAATATGACAAAAACAAAAAAAAATATTAGTTTCTAGGTAAGGTCCTTCATTTTGTTCGATTGTTTTGGTGGTTATATATAATTTAGAATAATTGTAATCGAGATAAATGAATTCTTAATTCATTTTTCAAAAGCTGAACTGTTTTTTATAAATTTATATTTGCTTTTATTTTCATCTATATATCTCTATCATATTTAATATGGCACTGAATCGTAGTTATAACCTAAAAATTGATTTTTTGAAGAGATTTTTAACTCCAACCCATATTGTTAAAATGTTTAACCATCATATTTGTGTTTACGTCTTAAATACCAGTAATAAGTGCGGGGTTTAGCCTACGGGGCAAAATACTGATGCATGGTGTTATTAATATGGTTATCCTGACAATTTGAAAAATTCCTGAGAGTTTTACAAAAAGCAAGGAGAGAATAGTAATTAAAGCATTGAAAATAAAGTAAAAACCTTTCCACACACTTAAACAGTCTTTAAATTTCTTGTGTGCATCAAATATTTCCTCCATCTTCTATATATATTAATAATTTGTCATATACATTCTGCTTTCAATTTTAAGGATGATACTTTATTAGTTTTTAACAAATTTCGAAATTAATTAACGAGGTTTCAAGAAATGTTTTCAATGCATCCATATTATTTATCTATCCCATCGATGAATATAAAGAAAAAAGATGGAAGAAGTGTGGAAGATGTTTTTTTTTTTAAAGATTGTCCTGTTTTGTAACATTTTATGAATTAAGAAATAATTTTGCAAAAGTTGATATGCTTTTTTCCAATTACTTTCTTAAACAATGAATATAATGCCAAAAAAAATATTTTAAAACTTTTTTTACTGATATGTAACAGGGTCATTCAGTAAATAAATTATAAACAATATTCTTTGTATCTAATTAAAATAAAATTTTATATTTAGAATAACCTATGATTGAATGAAATTTCAAATACGTAACTCAAACTCAAACTTTCGGTTCTTCATTAACTTATAAGGATTGCACCTCTAAAAACTATTCAATTTGAATTTGTTATATTATTTTATTTATATGACAAATTAACCTTATATTTATGAAAAAAATTACCTTCCACTTTAATTTTTATTATAATTTGATATTGATTTTTATCCTTATCTGAAAGTTTTTTTATTAAATGAGTAGATTTTTAAAAAAAATGTTTGATTTGCTCAATAGCTCTCGAATTTTGTATTTGATGTGTTTATTATATAAATAGTAAAATAAATAAAATCCAAAATGCAAAGGTATTCAATACCAAGGTGAATTCACATACATGATTATACCGTAACGTATGTACAACTGATATTTGACTTCTGCAACGCTTTGAATATTGATGTTATAGAATATGAGTGGGTGAATGTTTTGTGAGAATCTTTTTTTTTTCCTAGCAGTTGGTACGATACATTAACTTGAAAATTCAAGCAATAGTGATGTCATAGACTATAAGTGTTTGCGTGTTTTGTCAAAATCTGCCTGTCTTGCCCGGCAGTCGGTAACATACATCAGATTAAAAATTATAGGAAGCTGGATTACATGATGATCTAACCTTGTACTTCTATTAACCATGTGCAATACCTATTTCAATCAAATTTGTCATAAAAATAAATTTAGAACGTGAAGCTGAATTGATTTATGGATTTGAAATATTTTTTTTTGAGTTTTTCAATAATATGTAATTTGACGTACTAAAAGAATTATAGTACAGTGTAAATGTTTCATCAAATTCTTGATATCTGGAAAAAAGAATCCATTTTTCCTTTTCCCATTAAAGTTGATTTTATTTCTATGTTCACAATAACAACTGTAAGTCCAACAATGTCTAAGCTATATTTTGCAATTATTTAAAATAAAAAAATAAGAATTATTTTATAGCAAAACTTTAAGCAAAAAACTTATCAAATACTATGAATATCGTTAAATATATATTTTTTTAATGAATAAAATGATAAAAATTATTCACTAAGCACTGTAAATTTATCGAGTTTACAAATGAATAATCCATAATTTATTTCTTTTGAAATTGCATTTCAACAAATTACTACTATAAACAGATGTATGTCTGAGATCTCTTAATCATTAATGAAGCCGCATTTATCGGCAATGGTGGTTTCCAGGGAGCAGTGGAAGGCCACGAAACCTACGCATTTTTGCTTCTCCTTTTTGGTCATCCTAATGAGATGGTATTTCCTCTTTGCACTTGATTCTGTACTAAGTCATCTTTAATGATACTTTGGAGCGTAACTTTACTAACATTTATTCTTTTTATAGGAATAAAAACAATTGCAAATGATTATTAGTATATAAAAAGTCCTCCATTTGTTAAAAACTTGTATCGAAACTCCAGATATGAGCATTTATTTAAATATAAACTTGTTTATAACGCATAGGGGATATTTCCATAAAAGACTCAACATTTACTATGCAAAATAAATGCGTTTTTTTTAGGAAAGTACCCTTGTTCGGATAAAAAGATAAGTTACCTAAGATTATGTACAAAATCTGTTATTTTATGATCATATAAAACACTAAATGCTTATTTATATGCTACAAGAAATGCAGAATGCATCTGTCAGAATGACTTTTGACTCTTCCTTTACTTTAATACATGAATGCAGTTGTTTTATTAGATTTAAAGAGAAAAGTATAGGATTACAAAAACTATTTGATTAATACAAAAATAAATAAATGAGTTATACGAACATTATGCAAATGTATTTCAATGTCTCAAAGTTCTCGCGTGTCATAAATACAATTGATTTATAACTTTATCACATTTACTCCGAATTATCAATTTTTTCCTCTACTTTTATCTAAAATTAAAGTGTATAAAATCTTTATTTATCTGTAATAAGGAACTTTGCTGAATAAAGATGGAAGGGGGAAATGTAAAAAACAAATCTGTTTAATTGTTTTTTGTATTACTCTTGAGGACAGTTATCTAATGATCATTGTTATAAATGAATCTTTCTTTTTGTAACAACAATGATATCATTTTTGATTGCAGGCGCGTCTACAGGAGGTGGGCTGAAAAATAAAGGAATATTTGCTTTTTACTAGTAAAGTTAATATTTGAAAATAATTTAATTTTCCAAAAAATTTAATTTTTTTATGAATATCCATGGATTTTTGAAATTTTCCTCTAAAAAATTAAATATATATAAAAAAATTTTAGAGTACCTATGCATTTTTGATGTTTTCACAGAATAGCTTTGGATTTTTGATATTTTTGCCCAAAAAATTAATATTTGAATTCTTCTTCTAAAAAATTCAATTTTTGAAAATTTAATTTTAAATATATCAAAAAAATCATAAAAAATTCTACCCCCATCCTAAGAAAAAGTTTTAAAGATATAATCATGCAGACGCTCCTGGATAGCATTTTGACTTTGCTGTAAAATATTTTGTAATCTTTAAGCCTTACCCTTAAAAAAAATATAATTATCCAACATGTGAATCCTAAAATGTTTCGGAGCTATTGTTTTTTTAATTATCCTAACAAATAATTCTTCTTCATATATGTTCTCAGACAAATCAGAATGCATTCTTTTGATGCTTTGCAGCAAGATAAAACTTGTATTTAACTATCTATATTAATAAAAACATAATTAAATATCATTCTTATGTTAATGACCATAGTTGTTAAACTTTAGTGGGAATTTTTTGTTTCAGCATAATGAGGAAAAGGTTCTATACCATTTTTGTTGTTTTTTGTAATAACTATTAGTTGTACAAAAAAAAAGATTATCATTAAATCTTTCTTTTTAAATTTCAAAAAAGTTTTTGTCGACAATTTGACTGATTTGACTTACTTAAAAACAGGCTGGTTAATCTTTTATACCAGCAATCTACAATGGGAGGTCCTTGCCTTCGTTAATCTAATAAAATTAGCTTTAATAATCAAATACCATTGATATGACCTCTTAAGCTATTTACAATTTAAAAAATGACTTGTTTTTTGAGTAAAATTGGTTATTTTCTAGGTGCTTAAAAAATTACACATTTAAAACTATAATTTGGTTTTTATTTTCCTTAAACTTGTCATATGAAGTTACACTCATTAAGTTTACGTAAATATTATAGTATTACATTTATTCGATATGACCTAGGTATTGTCTATGAAGTTCATATACATAAAATATATTTTCCACTATATGAATGGTTTGGCGTAAACTTATGCATATTTAGATCAAGATAATAGTATGTCCCGAGCGCGTTGTCCGTTGATTTATGTCGTTCCAATTTGAATTTTTCACATTACTATATTTTAACTTGAACTTTAGAGTGACTTTCATTTTATAAAGAGCACATTCACTTCTAGTTACTCAGTACTTGAATCTTTAATCATCAGAAATGTAGGAATAATTATTGATAAAATAAAATACATTAGTCAGGCTGCCAACAACAACAGAACTCGCACGCCTAAGAATACTTAGGAAGTGGATAAGGTTCACCAGTTGCTGTCCACTTGGATAATGCAAGCTTTGATTCTGGAGTGAAGTGATGGATCTATGTTTCATCCATTGTCACATACTGACGCAATGATTTAGGTTTATTACGTTTAAACATGGCCAAAAGCTTTGATTCATTGGCACATTTTTGGTTAACAGTTAGCAAACACGGTGCACACATTGAACAAGGTATTCTCATGGACAAATATTCATGCAAAATAAAGGCAACAAGTTCTTTTGATATCTTTACGATGTCAGCTAACTCACACAGCTTCATTGTTCAATCATACACTTGATTTTTTTAATTTTTTCTTTTGCTACCGCATTATTTGGACGTCCTCGATGTTCTGCATCATTGGTGTCTCTAGGACCACAGTTAAAGTCAGCAACCCCACGTTCAATTGTTGTTGTTGATAGAACAGAGTCTTATAACACTTGTTCATTAATTGTTTATCTTGAATTGTATTTTTTCCCACCAAAAAGCAGTCAAAAATTAAAATACAAAATTGTTGTTGAGCAATTGCTTTGGAAATAAAAAAAGTAGTATCACACTTAGTACAATGATTCACAAACTGAAGTACATATTATCATAAAATTATGACAGCTTTCTTTTGAAGATTCGTATTAACTGAAAGTGAGATGAATTAAAAATAATAATACCAACTATGTGTAAAAAAGTAACATATTTTTTTCATGTCCTTGCTTTGTAATATGTCGGCCTGACGTATGAATACTCACACTCCCTGTTAAAAAATAATCCTACGCAGACAACCAAACAATTATCCGTTTATTTGGTATGGTTTATAATTGGAATAAAAAGTATATAATAATCAATATTTTTAGAAAAAGATTTTAACAAATAGGAAGTAAAAACAAATTATACAGTTCTACTCAATTCAAATTGTAGTATGTTTGTATGGTGCTTCTCATATTTGATAGTTTTCAAGGCTACTAACAACCCATTCTAATGAGTAAGCTTACAACTGATTGCATAAAATGATAATGTTGTTATTTATTATACTTTTACAAAAATTTCATTGTTGCCGTTAATGCAAAGACTTTCCACTAGTTTACAAGAAATTATAGCCTTTTATTTTTTCCTGCATACAAATATCATAAATTGTAATACGATATATCCCATTTTGTAATAAAAAAATTGGGAATTATTTTCAATGCTTTTATCAATCTTTTTCTTTTGATTTTCGGCTGAAAGAAAAATATGATCAAAATTATCTTTCATTTCGCATTTATATTTAACCGGAAATGGGTCAGAGAAGAGTTGTACAAAACATTGCATGTATGTATGTAAAAATAAAAGAAACGAAAATTGAACGCGATAATCCTGAGGAGAGCTACTTCAAAATTGTTCTTTTATCAGCTGCAAGAAGCTGTGAGAAAAAACTAAATACCCACAAATCCCATTCTGTATATTGTTGACCTAATGAAAAAAATATGCTATCTAGAGAAACGCTTGAACTGAAACATTTTACTTTCAATATTTGCATGACTGTATCTTTGCCAATATTGAAGCTAAGATATTCAAATTTTCCTCTGATCATTAAACTCACCAAGTTACACGATTGTCAATTTTTATAATTGGCAATGTATCCCTGCTATTTATATCAAAATGGTACTATGCATTTTATTGAAGGCAACATTTATTAAATTCAACACTAAATTTGGTTTGGATTGTAAAATAAGGTTAACAGGGATATTTACAATTTTATATTTCTAAGTTTAAGAGATGAACCAGTTACTAAAAAAGCTAAATAACACAGTTGTCTTTTTAAGTCGATAGCTTTTGACAAAGACAAGTTTAAACTCTCTGTATGTTAGAGTATTAATGCCTTGTGTAGAGTTCATTTCTATATTTACCTCTTTTTAATTGTAGTTTAATGAAATAAATCAACTGCTTTGAACTTAATAATGATGATAAGAGCTTTTGAATAAAAACCTTCTATCGGAAGAGCCAGTTGGGGTCCAATGAAGTCTGGTCATAGGATTTCTTGCCACCGTCGAAACGGAGCATTATCCCCTTTGGTCTATTCTGGGTGGGCGCATATGAAACAAAAGGCTTTTGCAATCCTATACCTAAATGGCGACACTGTAAAAACAGCTGTTGATCTCCACTTGCTCAATATATCTTCCAACAGCTTGAAGTCCACCTAAAAGTCATTTCCTTAATGTGTTGAGGCCTGCAATAGAGGTAATGGTATAATCCTTCAAAATTAAATAGATGAGACCCATGTCTTAGTTTTTTATTACTAAATACGGTTGTTCTAGCACCTCTTATTACTGCGACAGATCTTGATAGATTAGTATCAAAATATTAACGGAAGAATTGTTACGTAATTGATAAATAAACAATGACGTTGTATGATGAGTCTTGACAGTGACCATAATGTTACGGAGTGTACAATTACAAACGCTGAGAATGAGAATCCTGGTCTCAAATCTCTTGTCAACCCTCCAAAACATTTGTTGACAACAAATTTGAAAGAAGGAAGAATAGGTAGGAAGGTTTAAGAAACTACTGATGTATCTCAAAAGTAATAGAAAAAAATTCTTTTGCAAGAAGATTCTTTATTGTGGATGAGGTGTTTAACCTTCAAAAGGACAGATATCAATAGCACCACTGATCTCAACTCAGATGTAAAAAAAAGGGTGTCGGGTACTTTTGTCTTAATTGATACATATATCAGATTTATACATCGTTGTTATTTATTTTTGACTCAATTGATATTGTCCTTGAATTTATAATATTTAGGCCTTCGGAATAGTAAAATATCTGAAGCTCCTTTTTTTTCCAAAATGTTTTTTTTTTTTGGAAAAAAAACAAAACAAGCTCTTTCCTTTCATGAAAAATAGCAAATATTAATTTGCCAATTTTAGTAAAAATTTTCAAATTATTCATCTAATGACTTTTTATGAAGACTTTGTTGAAAAAGTTGTGGTCATATTATATTTTATTTTATTCCTTTTTTTTTTTTTGTGTTTACGTAGAACTGTTATCATTCAGAGTCAGTTTTACCCTTTAAACAATCCCCAAATTAAAAGTAAATTTATAAAGTCTATCATATTTCTCATCGCTTTGTATTATGAATAAGTTATAAGGATCGATTGAAGATTGTCGTTTTTCATCATTTTTTAGGCTAGGAATTGAAACATATCGAGTTCAAAAACACGATACAAGAATCAATAAAAACGTTTTTTTTTAAATTATCAAAAGTACTTTTACATATATTTTATTATTCTTGCTTTTAATGTGAGAATTGTTTTAATGGTAAAAAAAGGACTTTCAATGAAAATAGTCCAGAATTATTATATTCCCCGATATTTCAAAAATACTATATTAATTCGATGATTGTTTAGTCTTCATTTGTGAAAAATTCCCCCACCTCCCTAATTGTCCCCCATTAATTTTTGTTTCTGTTGGAAAACATGTGGCCAACATCAAATCATTTATCCCTTGTTTTCTATAATAATTACATTGACAGCTTAACTCCAATTGGAAAATGTTGATATAGTTATTATTCGAAATTTATAATTTCAAAAAAAAGTTGTGTTACCAACGAACTTGTATTATATGCATAAACAGCGTTTTAGTGAATGCAAGTCCAAAACGAACAAATATTTTGCATTTTTTCAGAGGCGTTGAGATTGTGGGCTATTACTTTATTTTGAGCATAACTCAATTTAAATCTTGTTAATTGTTGAATATACCAAATATTATATAGAGAATAGTAAAAGAGTTTGATATACTGAAGTAGATTGTTTACTTCAATAAAACTGTAGGCTTTATTACTTTCTATTTTTTGAAAGGAAAGAATAAACATATTAAGGTATATGGGTGGTATGTTAAAATAATTTTGAATTAGGGATGTACTGATGCATTAGAATCGCTATCAGAATCTGCCATAATCGGCCTTTTTTAACGTATTGGAATCGCTTTTTCGAATCGGCTCAATATTGACGATTCAAACCGGCACCTATGAATGATTACTTATATATTTTATATGACTTACTTGAGCTCATTTTTGGATAAAAATTACGGTTTTGAAATCAATAAAATAGGTAAATTAGACGACGTTGTTGAAATCAAATTCAAAACAAAAAAAAAAGAAGGTGGGAAAGTTTTTTAGAAGGAATATACAAATTTGCAAGCGAGTACAGGAAATGTACTTGAATGAAACAATGTAGCAATAACCTCATATTTAGTGTTCAATATATTTAAATTGTATCATGAGTTGTTCAAAAATTTGAAACCGTTGTAGTTGCGTTGAGTGGTTTACACTGAAACGATTAAGTAAGTTTTTTCAATCAATATTTCTTCTTTGTATTTTTGTTGAATAATATTGTTAAACAACAGAAATGAATACGAGTCCATAGTTTCTGAGTAAAGTTCAAGTCATCTGTAACCTTCCCGGGTTCATTAAAATAGACACAAGTATTGACTCGAGAACTAGTTTATAGGTATTTCAAGCATAAACGTCACATAGTTAGTAGTTAAAGTGCTTCCAAAATTTATTTGTAGTGGCATTTTCTCTCCTCCAAGCAAGGTTCATTTTAAATCACAAAACCTCTTGGTTTTGATTTGAAGAATTGTAGAGGTTTGAAGATTATAACATGGAAAGTCCTTAAAATTATAAAATCTATTGGTTTGTTCCAAGGTTAATACAAATACAATGTTATACCTAACGCATGGACGACTGATGTTTGACTTCCACCACGCTTTCGATATTGTCGTCAAAGAAGATGAGTGGTTGTTTGTTTTGTCAAAATCTGTATGTCACTAATAGACTTTATATTTAAAAATACCAAAGAGACTTATATTGGCCCCGATTTGTCCACTTTGGAGCTCCTTTACATGGACAAAAAGAAAAATTTGTGTGTTGAGATTGAGGATAATTCGTGGAAAATACAAATGGAATTTATAGTTAATATTTAGAAAAATCAAGCTTGTTTTTATGTCGACTGGGCATATATACTTATACTAGGAATATTACCATGTGACAAGTATATCTAATGTTGGCAATGTTACTTGTTCAAAATATGAAATTCAATGCTGCATTGGTGCATAATATTATGGTGAAATGTATTTTTCTTTTAATTAATATCATGTAGATATATTCCATTGTTGAATAAAATTTATAATATTATAATAAATGGTAAGTACTTTATATATGTAAAAGATATAAAAGAAAGTAAAAAAAAAAGTACACCTATTTATGAATGTACATGATTTTTATCAACAAAAATATGGACATATATAAGAACCCGAAAAGACGATGATGTTTATCAAAAAATGAAAAAAAGGAAGTTAAGGATCAACATCAATTAATCTTCAAATTTGATCAGGTAATTGAAAAGAAATTTTTTAAATTTCTTTGAAAAAATATTATTTTAAATGGGTCGTTCGAAAATTCTGTGCAAAGTCTGATAGATGGCACTAATAATTTGTGATTAGTTAGAAGCATCTCTTGAAAGAACACACAACACATTTCAGCCAGATCGGTCTATTTCTTTCTCCTTGGCAATCGTTTTAATCGAAGAAGTGGAGTGATTTTCAAAAAATGGACAGAAAATAATTTCGTTAGGTTATTAAACATTACTCTTTGAAAGACAAAACTCTTCAGGAGACTAAAGAGAAGCTTAATAATATTATGTGTACTTTGTAGTTGGAACCTTCGATTAGAACGATTTATTAGTGTTTCAACATTTTCAGAGTGCCCATATGAACACAGGTGGTACTGAATGTTCTGGAGTAGTAATATCAACAGGATGTTGAGGTTACTACTCCAAAAACCATTTATAAAATCCATGATATGGTGATAGATGACAAAAGAATGAGATTGCTAGTGCTGTGGGAATGTCGATTTATAACTTTAAGATGACTTTTATGCTGATTTATGGGCATTATTCGTCCTTTAATTTTGTTAACCATATTTTTTTTTTTGCTCTCAATTAAATTTATTAAGAAAAAATTTAAAATTTTAGATAAGAAAACGATTTTACAAAGCATATTAGTTTGACAGAAAAACCTGATAAAAAAGTTAAAAAAAAAGAGATTTTCTTTATAAGGAAGTGCGAACGCCTTGAGAAATGTTGCCGCTCTTGTACTAGCTTTTTTCTTGTTTAAAGTGCAGTTACTTCTTCATAAACTATATATTTTTTAAATCTACAATTGAGAATGTTAGTTTTTGATTGTTTTTAATTAAAAAATTATGAAAGTGGTCATTATAATTCAAAACTTCTGATTTTGTGGCTAAGAAAGTGTTATTTTATAAAATATATATATATTTTTTTTTTTTCAACATATTAAGTTAAAAAAAAATCAATTTCGTATATTTGCATTATTTCAATGCTTAATAAGAAGTGTTACATTCATTTGATTTTAGCTAAGTATGCCCTGTTCTGTTCGGCAACATGTTCCTAACGATAATCCAAATTTATAAAGCCCTTGTCGGTATTGCCAAAAAAACTCAGACATCCAATTTCAAGCTCTCTATTGATATTAAAATTTATAACCTCATGCATGTTGGCCATAGACAAGAACAGGTGGTTGTCACTTGGTGCCATGCCCAGTCTGTAGGGTGGCTGCATAAGATCCACTGCTATACAATACAACCGAAAAAGTAAGGCCCCAGTATACATTGGAAATTTTCTTAGTCACTTTCGACGTGTTTTCCCCTTTTTGGTTGTAAAAATGTTAATTATTACGAATTTCTTTGTTTATGACCACCATACTCTACAAACAATAATTCACGAATGTCCATGCGAGTGCAATTATGTGGAAAAAGCGTTTGTAGTATATTGTCATACCTTTACAGCGATTTATAGTAAAATCCAATCTGACAAATAACGAACAAGATATGGTACTTAGTAAAAAGGTGCAGGGAATTACAAAATTACTATTTTGTAAACTATATTTAAATAACCCTTAAGTACTTTATTTTTTGTAACTGAAAATAATTTTATCAGTTTAAAAATGAATTTTGAACAATAATAATACATAAAAACTTTCTTAGCATATTTTATGAGGGAAAATTATATTAAAATCTAATCAAACTTAATTTCATAATTTTTTCAGTTGTAAAAAAAGATTGCAGATTTACACATTTTCGATAAATATTTAATGTATAAAAAGGTGATGTTTTGGTATGATGCATTATTTAAGAAAAATAATTTGGGGATAATTTAGTTTGATTCTTCACCTTAAGAGAAAAGAGCATAGATTTAAGTTTTTAACAACATTTTTTCATATAAAAAATGTTTTCATGACATTCGTATCTGTTTTAAAATCGGAAAAGATTATTTGTAACTTCAAAAAAATGTTAAATTTTTTTCCTTTTCTTTGAAAGTTAATCAAATTAATAAAATCTAATATATTATATATTTTTGAGCAAAATGACAATATGTAAGGATTGTTATAAACTGTAGACATACAACTTTGTAATAAATACAGAAAAAAATCCCCATTTATAGAGCTTTTGTATATTAATTGAAGCATCAAGGGTCATAGAAAGTAACATTTAAAATGTTGCTGTCAACAATCCCCAAAAACAGAATTTTTTTGTTATAAATATTATTTTTATGTTTTTCAGAGGTTAAAACTAAATTCACGGATGATCATGTTGTTTTGCCCAAACTCTTGAAGCGGTCCAAAGATGATTGAACAATAACATCAATTTCTAGGCAAAATAAATATTACCACCATATTCACCCGACGCCAAACCTCTGGACTGCCGAATTTTTGTTCTCCTAGAGAAAATTTACAATCTTCTTTGTTCTTTCCAATCTTTTCAGGTTCTTCTTCTCCGAGATCAAATATCGTGTTGTCCACTCAAAAAAATGTCACAAATGTCATTTAAGAATGAAAAAATAAATTTTGTTCCACTAAATAAAATCAAACCTGTACATAGACCACCGAAAATTTGCTTTTTCATAATTTAGTTTTTAATTATTTTAAAAAGAAGATAATAATTTAGAATAAATGCGTAGAACTAGTTAAAACTTCATTCTTTTTTCTTAAAATATAAAGAAAAGTACTAAAATTGTATATTATTAATTATTTCATAATAGATTTTATTTTTCCAGGATCCTGCAGTTTAGAAATTTGTTTTTCAAAATCCTGATAAGAAAGACAAATATTCGAAAATCTAGTTGTCAATTTTTACATGGATGTTCTCTTCTCAAGAATAATGGTAAAAGTTTTGTAAAAATTAAAAACACTGCACTTAGTGCCAAACTACAACAATATTGCATTCGAATAATTGCTATGGAATTACAACTCTTATTGTAAGTAGGTAGTATTTCATTTTACAAAATAATATTAGAATTTGAAATTACAGTTCAGTTTTCATAATTATTTTTACACTAAAGGAGGGTTTTTTCCAAAATAATTATCATCTTTTTGTAAAATACAACTTTTAAGTGTTGTCAAGATTTTAAACTTTGATTCATGCAACTTATTAATTAATCAATAATGTAAATTAATTTCTACCTTAACTTCTAAGTGCAAAGTTAAAAACTTTTAATTAGTTAAACTATGCACACTTGAATAAATATTAATTATAATATATAATCTATTTTTGATTTGAATTGCAAGAAATTTTTAAATTCGTACGTACAAAGTAATTTTGGTTTTGTAAAATTAAAATAATGTCTAATAAATTATGTATACTTATATATAAAACTAAATTTTGTTCAAATGTCCACAGAAATTCCATGGCTGATATAAAAGTGATTTCTTTGATAAAATGATATCCCAAATTTAAATATATGTTACGTTATAACGTGCAATGTTCAAAATGCCCGGATAATCTATAAAAATTTCAATAGTGGTCAAGGGTCATTTTAACTTCTTTTACACTGCCAGTTAAAATGATTGTAGTTAATTTGATTATTGAACAATTTATTGAAAGGTATTTGATCGTTAAGTATTTAATTATGATATAATTTCGTTGCAACAAATTGTTAATCTAGTGCAGAGATATTCCTCGCTGTAGATCACTGGCTGTATTGCGGCCCGCCTAATGTTTAGGTGTGCTCAATAACGCATTCTCACTTTAAGTAGCTTTTGAAGCAAAATTGACGAAATATCAACATAATATGTAGAACGGTCGTAATATGTACGAACATTGAAATTCTTTTGATGTCATTTTGTATTTTCTGAAACTTTTACAGGTTGGGAGGATTTTGTTTGGTCTAAAATATTTTAAAATTTAATCACTGATCAATTTGATATAAAAAAAATCATTTTACCCTCTATTAGTGAACTTGGATATTAACACCATGATATTTATTTAAATGCATCATATTCCCTTGAATCATAAAGCAATTTAAAAAATGTAATCTGATTATACTTATTTTTATATTGAATTAAATTATGCCAAGTTTAGTATTTATTCGTATATTTGGAAATTATAAATAGAAGTAAGAGATTGTAATTTTCTGTTTTGCCTAAAAGTCGATCCATTAGTACTCACTTTTAATTTCTTGGATTTTTCTTCTTTTCAATGTAAGAACTGAGACTGCAACGATACTTACAGCATTAAATTGTTGTAACTAGTATTTTATACAAAACACACAACCACATAAAAAACAGATGGTTAATAATTTGATTTCCAAAGCTTGCATACTGTTATGAATATATATTTTTATGCCCTCTGTATTCCAGAGATTAAATTCAATTTACAAGTACATAGATAAATAAAAATATCATTTACAAATGTTGTGTAGCATCTTTAAAAAAAAAACATGAAAAGAAATCTGAATAGTAATACTGTTTGAGCCATTCCGTTCCACGGACGTAAGGCTCGGATTTATGTTTGTCAAATTATTTAAAAATTAAAAAAAATAATGTTATTTAAAACATATTATCCATTTAAATTGAATGTAAAAAGTACAGTTCATTGTTTATTCTAAAACAATAGTTAAAAAGCCCAAAAACCAAAATATATTTATCGATAAAACCCAGAAAATAAAATAAATCCAGATTAAAATTTTTGTGTGGTGCTTCTGAGTTTTTATTTTAAAAAGAAGTTTATGTTCGTCAAAATTACTTCTGAACGGGTATGGTGTATACGGTGATACTCCCACAGTTACGCCTGCTTTGAAGATGACTAAACAAATTTCCACTCTCACGTGAACCACTTTAAAAATGAAAATGTCAAGATACAAATTGCTAAAGTTCGGTAAATTAAATAGTAAGTAACAGTAAACAATCAACAGATTGCTATGTAACAAACATCTCAGTATGTAGCTAAACCAAATTTATAATGTGGTGTTGTCTTGGAGCTCCCTCGACGTCGCTGTCACAAATCTTTTTGTTTATATTCTTTCTCTTGACCATCGCCGCAACCACTATCATATGGAATTTAGAAATTCATTTATTGGCTAATGCACACTTCCTATTAT
This sequence comes from Lepeophtheirus salmonis, assembly GCF_016086655.4. Taxonomy (NCBI): domain Eukaryota; kingdom Metazoa; phylum Arthropoda; class Copepoda; order Siphonostomatoida; family Caligidae; genus Lepeophtheirus; species Lepeophtheirus salmonis. The sequence continues at coordinate 71,858,967 of NC_052135.2, read as the reverse complement.
TTAATTTTAGAGCAAACTTTTTTTTCCAATAAATGGCTCAACGCTCTTCTTAACAGAAATTTATATAATTTTTTTATAGGAATAAACGTTTAATGTTTTTACTCTATGATTAAAAAATTGTATTTATTTCAAATTTGTTCAAAATCATATTATTTAGATTGTTTAAAAATTTTAATTTTCTTTCAATGTACTTTTTACCCAATTTACTAACTGTGTTATAAAAAGAATGTGACTGAGAAATGATGATTATATTTTTTTTAGTGGTTGGATACTGACATTAAAATAATGCAATTTATACATGAAATAAGATTAAGTAGAAGATATGTTTTAGCTACACCGCAACATTCATTATTAATTTAAAACTATTTTCATAGTCTCTATCTAACGCTAATATATACCCTATAGCAAAATAAATAGTTTAATTAACTTAGTGCAAAGTGATGTGATCTTTTTTTTTAGGTCATATTAAGTAAGTTTTGCATAATAAAAAAAAGGAAATATTAAAAAAACCCTTTACATTCATAAGGGGTTTGTTAATTAGACCTTATTGCAGTAGTTAGAAATAATCTATTGATTCACATTAACAAAATATCAGATAAAGTAAAAAAGTAAGTATATCCTCTTTTAATATTGTCAAATTTGTCTCTCTTTCCATATGTCTGCTAAGGGTTTATTTTAAAAGGGCTTTATATCTTTGAACAGATTTAATCTACAAAATAACATTTTAGTAAGGAGTGTATTAGACGTTTACCGTATCATATACAAACATTGCAGTTTAATCATGCTCAGTAATAAGCTGATTTTATAACATGGCATATTTTCTGAAGAAAGCATCTAAGAACATGAGAATAGTAGAAAATGTTTCATCTAGTCTGTCTAAAGAGTTTTCAATTCATTAATGGGTAGAGTGTGATGCCCTGGAGAGTATAAGGAGGGAAATATTAAACACTCATCTATGGTTGTGTCCTATTTTATTCAAATTAATTGCAATCGTGAAAAAGGCAAATACAAATAACACTTATATTTTTAATAAGGAATAAAGAATTAATAGATACTATTTCGTTAGAAATAAATTACTAGGGAGACTTCCAACAATAGGATGTGTAAAAGGTGCTTAAAAGCTTACCTTAAATTAAAATTATTTACATAGTTGTTTTGTGAATAAAGCCAAGAGTTTTTTGTTGTTGTGCGATGCACCGTACTTTGGAAAAATATAGTGATTACTCACTTTCACATGGACATCGACCTAATTATTTATATATTTTGGTTTTAGTGCTGACTTTTTTACGATATTCTAGATCATTTCAGATCATATTTATCATATGATGAGCGTACATAATATTATGCCCTGGATTCTAGATATGATTAATCAACATGATGATACAGAACCACTAGCTAAGAGATAAACCCCTTCCCCCAATAGTAGTCCTCATATAGCGGGGCGTCCACAGGGGGTGGGCTGGAGGGGCTGTACACCCCTTAAATTTAAGGAGTTTTCGCTTTTTCAACAACTTTTTTTTTTTCAATTTTTTTTCCGAAAAATTTAATTTTATGTCAAAAGCTGTCATTTTTGAAATATTTTTCCTAGAAATTTAATATTTGAAATTTTTTTGCTAATTAGGTGTAGATTTTTAAAATTTACTAATAAAAAATTGGAGTTTGATTATAATTTATAAAAATTTAATTTTTTGAGTATAACTATTGATTATTGAATTCTTATAAAAAAATTAATTTAATTAATTAAAAAACATATTTTTTTCGAAAAAAGCAATTGCTTTTTGATTTATTTTTTTTTCAAAAAATTTAATAATTGAATTGTATTTCCAAAAGATTTACTTTTTTTGTAATTAGCTGTAGTTTTTGAAAAAATTACCTTACTTTATTTTTTTACAGAAAAATTTCAATTTTCATGTTTTTACAAAAAATTTAAATTTTTAATTTTAAAAATTTTTTGTACAAAATTCTACAAACCAAGCCTCCCTCCCACGAAAAAAAAAAAAAAATTTATTTATATATTACTCTGTGGACGCCATGTACATATAAATACAATAATTAATGACATAAAATTATCGACCTACAGGAATTCATATAGGCAATATTTAAACAACAATAAAATATCGATGATCCCGATTACAACGATCTCGAATAACACTTCACTATATAAAAAATAAATATAACACTTTATGGATCCTGTTAATTCTCTGTAAGTAAACTGAAATATTATACACCCTGAGATTTAAAAAAAAATATGTTTCCTTTTGAATTTTCATTTTATTGGCAACTTTTAATTATTACCCATAAAGGTCATATACATTTTTTGACATTGTGGAAGATACTAATACTTTTCAGAAAGAGCTTGACTTGAAATTAGGCGTAGTTGTTATTTTTTGTTTTTGTTTTTGCCATTGTTGAACATAATTGTACTTATAATTTCTTACATTTTATTCAGTAAATATTTATGGATATTTTTTTCCGTGAATGATTAGATTAGGTTATGTTAATAACCCTGAATCTGGTGAAGGAATTTTAAACTGTACCTAATGGATAATTATATATCCTCAAATGCAACTTAATATTTTGAAAATATATAATATATTTTTTGCTAAATAAAGGTATTTAAGAAATGAAAATAAACTCCACGTTAAAAATTGTTATGGTTGAAAAAAATGGAAATAAAGAATTTGTTTAATCAAACTTTCATCTGACAGTCCATGTTTACCTTCAAATGTATAATTTATTAACCATTTGTTATGTCTTTATTACAATTTTTCTTTTAGCAGCATTTTATCCAACACTTATACTTTTAATGAATATGATTGATTACTTGTATAGAATATAGGAAAATGAAGGTAGCGCGTTATTAAAAGTAGCTTTAAAAAGAAATACAGTTAATATTAATTTTAGAAGTAAATATTGTTTAAATAGTAGGGATAGGACGATTCTCAAAAAAAAAATACCCAATGCCAAGGCAACTGTTGTAGAAATTACGTATCTGATTATTTAATATTTTAAATAATAGTGAAAAATTCAATTTTGATACTAGGGGCCTCCACAACCACAAATATTCGGCAAAAAATTAAATTTTGTATAAAAAAATTCAATACTTCACAGCTGCTTAAAAAAAGTTATATCTTTCAAAAAAAAATTCGCTTTATAAAAAGTTTCATAAATTAAATATCAATATAAAATAAAAACAAAAAAAATATTATATTTTTGGGAGATAAATTACAAATATTTTTGTAGAAGTTACATTTGTTTGAAAAAAAATTGAGAAATTAAGTTTTATCGTAAAAAAATTGAGAAATTAAGTTTTGTCGTAAAAAAATTGAGAAATTAAGTTTTGTCGTAAAAAAATTGAAGTATTGAATTTTTTAGACACAAAAAATTGTAAAATAAATATTTTATTTTAAACTTTATAGTAAAAACCAAAAAATTCTTAATTTGTAGGGGGCTATTTTTTCATAACTTAATACAGTAATTAAAATACTAATTAAGAATAAGAATTGGAATCGCAAATTAAACATTATTTTCCCGATTCCGATCATGATTCCTGAAAAAACACATAATTTTCAGATTCTGATTAATTGTCACATTGCTAATAAATAATGAAAAAAAGGATTATTTGCAACGCTCTATTTTTGTTAGTATCGTCCCGCTAAAACTTATCAATAATAACTGGAACAAAAAAGATCCGAAAAACTTGGTCCGTGTTCCAAAAAATAAGTCTATTTATTCGTATGGCTCTAAGGCATTTTTGATGACTTAATCTTGTTGTACTTTTGCCCTCCAAACTCGACGGGTCTAAATCTGACAGATGCTTTTGTGGGGAGCACGATTGACAAAGAACCCAACCGCATTCCTTTGAAATATCACAGTCGAACTTATCAATCGGATCAAGAAGGAATTTCTGGATTTGCCGAATAAACAACTGGCAAAAGCATGTTTGCGCTTTGGGCCTCGTATAGATACTCTAATATAAGGGGGAGTAATCTTATTAAATAAAATAAATTAAGATACATCAAGCTTTCAGAATCTGGTTTGATTTATTTAATCTGAAAATTGAGTTCAAAAATTTGTGCTCAAATACATATTATATTTGTATCAAGTTTGATAGATATCCATCCATAACTTTTACTGTCATCTTATGACTTAAAAACAAACAACTATCAGGGTCAAACACATAACCTCCGTATAACTTCGTTGGCGGATGTAATTTTATGAATACAGTTTAACAACAATACCAATAACACCATTTCAATTTTGTAGTATTTCTATTATTTGATCTATTTATCAATCATAAATATCAACTGAAATGTTAAAAATACTTGAATAAATTCTTTATTATTCAAGTAATCTTGACAATATGAGTTAGGCGAATCAATAAGATATAATCTGTATTATTTCTTTTAAAACGTTAAACGTTTTTGAGATATAAAAAATTCAAAAATCAAGATAGTACTGCTCAATTTTGATAAGATTGCGTGTATTATTCATATAAATTAACAGAAACAATATCATAAGATTGTAGCTATTGTTGTGCTGAGCCGCACAATCTTCACATTGAAAAAAGAAGAATAAAAGAAAGGAAGAGTAATAACAACATTACGACTTTCCAGCAGAAATTTACTAATCTTCGATTATAAAATTGCTAAATCCTAAACAAGGCCCTATTAACAGAAATAAGTACTTTATGTAATCTGATTAATTGTTTCAAAAGCATATTGAAAAGTACGGCAATAAAATGCAAATTCAAAGGAATAAAAAGCATATTATAAATCTCTACGTATTTAATATACTAGTCCACTTGTTGGAGATAGTGTGTTGGACCCTTTAAAGGGGTGGAGTTTATTTATTTTATTAGTTGTTTGGTGTTCCTTTCTTTTGATTATAATCAAGCTATCTATTTGTTGTTCGTAGATGTTGTTTATTTATCTTTCGATTTAGTAGTGTTAATAAAAACCTTGTCCTTAATACAGGTGTTTTTCTTTCATTGTGAAAAGAGGTTAGCCTAGCCAAAAATTGGAAAGAGAACATTGGGTTTTTACACCACTAAAGGATATTTGAATTTCTGACACTTTCTTTTTTTGGTGGATGGTAAAAAGAAAACCGTCATTGATATATGACGGAAAGTAAACCATCATAAGGGCACATATTTTTGGATCCTTGTAAGCTCATATGCATAAATTAAATTTGATATACATATCTACAATGGTATGCATTCTGAAGAGTCAACAAAACTGTGATGGGCAAAGTAGGCAATATTTAATATACTTTTTACACTTAATAGCTAATCCACAGTCTTGACATCAATACCATTCTTGGTTATGCAAAACAACATTATAGGAGACATGTTTACTGGTCTCATATCCTAAACTGTGATAAATACCGTTGACATTATTCTGGATAGCATCGTTTCCATAATTATTGTTTTATATCCAAATGTAACTGTACTTTTAACAAGAAAATCAATCAAAGAGCAGCAACATTCATAGCGACGATAACACTTTCTCACTGGAATGATCTTCTTTTGGATAATTTTATATTAACGTTCTCTAAATTGATGGAAATGTCTGTTCCTAAATTCTGATTTATTATATGTTCGTGTAACTGGTCATATGAAGCTGCACTAATTAAGTATAAGTAGATATTACAATAACATGGAATTTAAAGTCCTTTTTGGAACATTAAGTATATTTACTTCAACCGACATGCGAACCTACACAATTGAATTCTAGAGAATAATTTTACCCGAACATATTTTCCATTGACCCTACGTAGTTCGATTCTGATTTCATTTGACGATAATTATCATTCAAAAGATTATTAATTAATAGACTGCTTCATTTTAATAAAATTATTGAGTTTTTTGCTTCAATGAATTACTACAGCTGTATTTTAAAGTATTTATTTTCAATGACAACTCCTTATTTCAAACTCTTTAACACTTGATTATCTCTATCTTTACAATTTTTGAATTAGAGATTCAAAATCATTTATTCATCAAAAAATATTATATTGATATTTTTTTTTTAATTTCAAACTCAAATTCGATATTTTTGACTGTTGCAACAGAATCCTTAACAGTTTAGCCTTTAAACATATATTAAGTATGTTGTGGTAAAATTAAACGAGTATAAGTCAAATTAGTTGAGTAATTGAGCCAAAAAAAAAAAAAATCATCCTGATCTCGCATAATAGACAAGAAAGAAATATTTTGGTTTATGGTCTTAATTAATCACTCATCATGCTTTACTTGTATTACCTTTTATCAATCAATTTTACAGTTACAGAAAAAGTTACATTGTTTGAAAAGTTGTTTTTTTCAAAAATCCAATATGAAGTTGCTTTCCATAATAATCCTTAATGACTGCCCTTTTTAAAGTCGAAATATATTTTGTTTAATCAAGCATGATTTAAAAAAAAACCTTTCAACAAAAAAAAACTACATGTCTTTCAATTACAAATGTATATTTTAAAGAAATATCAATTCAATTATTTGAATTTTTTTATGATTGAATACTAATAATTTCAAATCTTTTATTTGGTCTCAATTTAATTGAAAATGTACAATATATGTACAGGGTGTTTCACAATTAGTGTATCTTAGACCTTAACGTTATTAAATTAAGAGTATTGTGTGTAAAAATATCCTTACCTAGGCCATAACTATTCTAATATTTGGCAGAATGGGGAAAAGGCTATATTACAAATCAAGTATATCAAAAATGTTAGCCCATTCGAGAACATGCCCTTGCCCCCCTTTCACCTGATGACTTTGCAATGTAGACATGGTCGAAGAGGGGGTAATGAAGTTTCTAGGCTCAGATAGGACTCCCAGACAGCAGCTAAAATGTTCCAGGCTGCTATCTAAAACTCAGTGATGAAGCTTCTTTGGTAAGTTATTGTTGAAGAAATATGATACTCTTAATTTGAAATATCCCTGCAGAAAGTATATAATATTCTTAATTTGTCCCAAGTGTCACCAGATAAGAAGAGAAGAAGAAGAACACGTGATATTTACATAGAGAAAAGAAGAATCATTCCTGATGAGTGATCATAGGATCTTATATTACATTAACTTTGCTTGAGTTGATGAATAGTTTTAATTACACTTACGTTTTATTGTAAGTTTGATGTATGTTTTTATCTAATTAATTGCATAAAACTAATTTATGTTTATTAGAGCAATATCATCTTGAAACATGTACCGTATTTGAGAGGATTTTTATTCAGTTATGAACAAGGGTAATCACATTACCGGGTTGTCCATTGAAATCTGAATTCTTAGTAATTCAATAATTAATTAAGGTTGATCAATTCAAATTAGTTAAAGCATAAGCAATTAGTTACAAAATAAAAGAAAAATGAGTTATCTGGCTTTCGTACAGATGGAGAAAATGACACTTGAACGTAATCGACAGATTTCTATTGCGCACTCCTCCCTGTTGGGCGTCTCCAGGACCACCGTCACCGCCATCCCCAAAGTCTGAAACTTTGGGGAGGAAGAAAGGCTCTGTGAAATACGCCAAACGTGACTCGGAAGAGATATAGACGACTTCTCAGGCTAATCCTCTCAAGTACATAAGAGCCCAAACAAGAAATCTTGGGTTTTCACACAAGCCTGTCTACAAAACTATCCAAAAAGTAGGTGGAAAGTCCAGTTGACACCAGCATGAAAGAAAGCTATCTCCTTCGTTGCAAGACTCTTTTGATTTTTTTTTTACTTTTGGTCCACCTACCGCCCTGACGTCAAAATCTTCCACTAAACCTTTTGAGGGTATATCGAAGAGAGGGCCTTAAAGGTCCGTCATCCAAACACCGAGGCCCTCAAAGCCATTGTCCGCAAGCACTTGACAGATTACTACATCCACAGGGGGTGCAAGGCTTTTCTCCACCGCCTGAAGGTCATCATTGCCATTAAGGACAGCTACATTAATGATTAAGAAAGGTGAGATACAAATCTATTTAAAAATTAATTTTAATGATATTCTATTGTTTATATAAGAGTATAAATTCTTTAATAAGTCATAATCTTTGTGTAACTTTACTTTTTTGATAGGCCTCTGATTCTGGACCCCTCAAAAACTTCTAAAAACCATTATAACTATGTAACATTTAAAGTAAAACAATTTATATATATGGACAAATTTAACCTCTTATATCTTCCGAGACCATAAAAGTTTGATTTCAATCTTTTTTTATACGGTGGTGTAACTTGTTCTGATTAAACTTTCCTCAAAATCAAAAAAGATAATGATAGAGATATTTAAAATCAAATAATAATATTAACTTCCATATTATTTTATCACATAGCTAAAAACAATTTCAAAACCAAAAATCTTATAAATATTTTTTGACCAAGAAGATAATATATTTATAATAAGTTGGGGGGAAAAGTAATTTCGTTTTTTCCGCTTTATTTCAATGCTTATAAGAAGTGCTACAATCATCCCATTTAAACCTAGTATGCCCCATTATGTTCGATAACTTGATGCCAACGAGAATACAACTCATTAAGGTCCTTCTCCCAGAAACCCTTGTGCCTATTGACAAAAAATCGCACATTCAATTTTCTAGGGTCTCTATTAAGGCCAAATTTGTCCACCCAAGCGTATTGGCCATAGACAGAAACAGGTGGTAATGTTTTGTTACCAGATCAGGACTGTAGGTTGGATGATTGAGAACTTCCCATTCGAGCTCCTCGAGTTTAAGGCGCTTTATCAATGCCTCTGTTTGGCCCCCAGTAGAGCACAAAATTGACCAGGAAAATAGATAATGTAAAATATGTCGATTTTCTTCTTTTGAAACCTCCATACTCCATACAATGTGAGCAATAATGAGCTAATATACTTAATTAAATATAAAGGGGCAGGAACTACAAAATTACTTTTATATTACTTATTATTATGCCAACAATTTATACAAAACTATATATGAGATAAAAAGATTCTTTGTAGTTGTTGAAGAGGTTGTTTATACTATGGCTATATATTCAAATAAAAGAAGTGTATCATTTAGGAAAGGGGGGAGTGTTGATTAACTATTTGATTTGATCACAAGCTTTAAAACATCTTGTTATTAGTTATTTTACAAACTTATAATTAAAAAGATTGTTGATTAAATATTGGTCATACTCTGATGATTTAAATTTTACAGTATTGAAATGACTTGAATAAAAATCAAATAATTACAAGACTAAAATTGAATTGTACTAATATTTTTCAAGTACCTAGTCTGTCATAAATTATTATAACTAATTTGATAAATAAAAAGTTTTTATTGTACTATATAAATTTTATAAAATATACTTTAAAAAAAAAAAAAACTTTAAAAATATATTCTCCCATTTAACAAATTTCAGTATTCAAAAATTTTGCTCAACACAGATTTTCATATAACGCAGATGTTTGTTGTTCTCAAAAATATACTGTAACTCATTTTAAAAATTCTAAAGAAATTATACAATTATGAGTATCTAGGAGTACTTAAGAGTATAATAACATTTGGTATGGTTGACTTATTTGGCTAACCACCAACTGATTCCAATCTTTTTCTCTGTTTCTTTTTTGAAGAAAATTCCGTGATATAATTAAGGTAAGAACATAAAACTTTGCAATAATTATATAAGGAACACTATAAAAATTAATGTTACAAAAGTTTTTTGAAATTTGTTACTTTAGAAAATATTACTGTATAGTTATTAAGCTAATAATACATATTGATAGTGATAAAATAATGGTGTCAGTAAAGTTTATTTTGAAATAGTTTTTAGGTAAAAGTAATCAGGAACACACCATCTCAATTCAACGACTAACCATGACTAACTACTATTATTTGTGGAAGAATATAATTTTAAACAAGTCGTTTTTGCTAATGTAATTGTAAATATTGAATTAAGTAGCTCCAAAATCAAAAACAAAATATCAAAGTAAAACTTTATTATATATGCACATCTTTAGGTACAATAATCAATTTTATCAAATTATAGATTTTTTATTGTTGACTGATTTAAGTGAATCGACTTATTTTCTTTATTTCCATATGAATATATATACTTTCAAACCAATGAATTCTGTAATTTGCTATATTCAAACAAAAAGAGAGCATTCAAAATAATGTTACCTCACACTTAATAGTCCAGGTATGTACCTAATAAACTTAAAATTGTACTAGGAAACAATCTTGATAAAAATCAAATTAATCATAACGTATTTGTGTGTATACAATTATATTACAGTAACATGAATCAGAGTTCAAATCCGTTTATTGGTGAAAATGCTATAGGCGAAAGTCAAACCAAACAAAAAACTCTTTTATGTTAATCGGTCACTGCCTTTTCACAACTCCCCTCTTATCTTAATTTTTATATTTGCAATCATTCACTTCACTGTGACACAACAACAAGCTTAGAAAGTCATATTTAGAAAGTACGTTATATATAAATAAAGTAATAATTCATAATTGGTCCTCCTCTGGTGCGTTGCTGGCTTTCATTACTTTTGCAGCTTAGCCCTAAAAAATAGCAACACCGTAATATATTTTTTTTAAAGGTTGCAATCTCTATTTAACAACCAAAACGATTTGATAATAAATATCATTTTGATAAAAACTAATACCAAATGACCCATGAATAAAACTGATCATTACTATTCGATTTAATCACCTTCAGCGTCAATAACGGCATCTATTCGACCTGGATGACAATATATTTCGGTAGATTCCAGAATTTCATCCTGAAAATCTAATCGGTTTTTGTGTTGCAAGAGGAACTTTTGGCGAGTAACTCAACGTTTTTCCACACAAACAAGTACATGGGTTTGAGGTACGATGCAATTTGGAGGCCTGCCACCGTGTCTAACAAAGAAGAAAAAAATCTACATACCAAGTCAACGTTGTTTTTTTTTTGCAGTGTGGCAAGGAATAGATTCTTTCATTTCCTCGTCTCTCTCTTGACAAGGGACTTGTGCTGGTCTATTAATTTTGCAACTTTTTCATGTTTGTGAAGTAAATTTATAGTTGATGGATACCATTTTTTTAAATGTTAAAATATAAAGGGTGTCTTATTAATACTAGAACAGCAAGGGTATCATATTTGCTACCAATATAGGTTTTATACTAAATATTGTGAGAAACATCTTGATGGTATTTGTTTTTAAGTTCTCTAATTTTCATAATTCATTTTATTAACGACAAAAACAAAACTAAAGTTTAAAATTAGTAAAAGTTTCGTGGATATACCGAGTGATCCATTTAGATTTAACCACTTTGGATTTTAAACTTCAACAAGATGTAATTTATTAATCAACAATACAATTTCAGCAAAATTAATGGTATAGATAGATGTAGGTCTGAGCTCTCTTAATCATTTAGGGGCAATGATGGGTCCAACGACAACGAAAGGCCTGGCAACTGATAGGATGTAGTCCTATCTCATAGTGTCCCAATGCTAACTGACAGTGGTTTTGAGGGCTTTGATGTTTGGATAAAGGACTCTTCCAGCCTACATGTTCAAACAAAAGATGTAGTCGAGGAATTTGACATCAGGGCTCTAGGGGGGGGGGGCAAATGTGTCAAAAAGTAGTTCCAAATAACTCCAAAAGACTCATCCAAAAGAGTCATGCAACGAAAGAAATGAGTTTCTTTCATTTCTTGGGTCAAAATTAGCCTTCCACACACTTTTTTCATGTCTCTCTACACAGTCTGGTGTGAAACTTCGAGATCTCTTACAAGTGTTTTAATGGACTTGAGGAGATTGGCCAAGGCTTTTGTTCTACTTGTGTGTGTAAACAGACTCAATCAAGCTTAGACATAAATGAAAACCCTAGAGAGGACTTGTTTACCATTCTGCTTACATATTTATTGGGCAAGGATTTAGAGAAAAAATTATCCATTTAGTAAATAAAATATTATCTATTTTCCAGATCGTACTGCTATTTAGAAGAAGTTGAATATCACCATCATTGGTTTTTTCTAGATGCTAGATGTATTTATTTACAACTAATTGATAGGTTTAACATTTTAAGAAATCTTAGGTTTCCATCAAGTCGTTAGGTACCCATTTACCCAATATATGGGTAAATGGGCTAAAAAGTTTAGTATAACATTTTGGTAAGCAGTTTATACTTTGTCCAAATACTTAGTAAAGGGATTTTCTTATTTCGGAAAAGATCACAAATAAATTGCAAAGGATTAATGCCATTATGTTCTGCAAAAAAAATCATGATATGTTATGAAAATAAAACACTGTCAACGGCATTATCATATTAATTAATCTCAAATTGTCTGCAATAAAGTACTGCTTCTCTTGTTATGTGTGTTCAGCGCTGCCCCATAATTGATTCAGCTCTAGGTTAATAGAAATACAAGGTTATACCATAACGCATGTACGACTTATGTTGGACTTCTACTACACTTTTAATATTGACTTAATTATAAATGAGTGGTTGCATGTCTTGTCAGCATCTGTTTTTCTTGTCAACATTTGGTACAATACATTAAATTGAAAATTATAGTAACAGTGACGTCATAGACTATGAGTGGTTGTGTGTTTTGTCAAAATCTCCCTGTCTTGCCCAGCAGTTGGTACAATACATCAGATTGAAAATTCTAGTAAGCCGGATTAAATGATGGTCTAACCTTGCATTTCTATTAACCTTGATCTAGCCTATAATTTTGGAAACCCCATAGTGAGACAAAGTTAATCAGATACCATTTATAGTTTCAATATTAGCGTTGTGGGGTGATTTGTTACTGAAGCTAAATTTAGTTTTATAATGGGTCTTTAAGTTTTTTTCTTCAGATTACTCATATGAATAAAATATTAAAAAGTCTTCAAAATTGTTTAAAAAATTGTATATATATAAATAATAATGGGTCAAATAATGATTTTTATGAAGTCGACTGTATAGTTTTGTCGGACGGTTTAAATGACTTCTTACACTTCGACAATTATTTAAAATAAAAAATGGAATAGAAAACCAGTGATTATAAAAAAAAAGTATTTATGATTTAATATAGCTTAATAGCTCTTTTTTAAAATATGTAACTTTTAAAATATGGCATATTTATAAATTTTCTATGCTAAAAAACATGCGCAGTAGCATGAACTTTTAACTCTTTAACCCATTTGAACATCAAAAACCTACATACTTGTATAGTGAAATAAGAAATTAGTATTCAGTTTTAAAATGTGCATTTATTTTCCCTAGAGTGTGTGAGGAAGAATTTAAAAAACACTACCTTCTTTGAAAAAAATTATTTGCAAAAAAACAAAAACATTATTTCCTAATCTAATAAATTGACAGCTATATATATCTTGTTTAATAATTAATTTTCCTTGGGTATTTCCTTTTGGGAAGTGCATTGAATTGGAGTAAGAGCCTTCATCTAACTAAAAAACATTTTAATTTATTTATATTAATAAAACCAAGTTTAATCATTTTACTGTCGATCTGTGTTTAATCTGGTTATATATTTTTTTGAGCTAAGAAATAACAAATATTGATAATAATTAAACCTGTTAGGCTTTTGCATGTAACATTAAGCGTGCCATCATATTGAAAATAAAGTATATGTAGTAATGCACAGGGTACTTTTGCCTTAAACTATTTTGTCTCAAGGATATTTTGCCTTAAATATATAAATAAATTAGATTTATTCATATTTATTGTACATTTTTGATAAAAATTTATGTTCCTTTGAATTTTTTAGTCAAACTATGTAATTTTTATTATTATACAATCGATAAATAGTTGTTTTCTTATAGAAAAATGATAGAATAATGCTTTTAAACTTCAATGCATACATACAATCCAAAATTTACACTGTAATGATTTTTAATCAGAGAAAAAATAGGATGTAAAAATAGTATAAGTCTAAGATAAAAATACGACAGTGATTCACATAGAAACAAGTGTAAGTAACTTCTTCTTTATCCATTAATTATAAATAAACATGATGGATTATTCATCTTTGAAAATACTTATAATTTCACTAATAAAGCCCTTCTCTTTTAAGTTGCTTCCCATAAGATTTTTATTCACTGATTGCTTGGCTTGTAAAGTTTTTATTGAGTAGCTATTCAATGGTTTATCAGAGCTCATCAAAATTGCAAATCAGATCAATGAAAGTGTGCAGGGCTCAATTTTGGATTATGTAATAAAGTACTTATTTATCATTCTAATTTACGCTGGCTCTCCCGAGGAATGTTCTCAAACGAGTGTCTGAACTGCAGATTGAATTACTTTAGTACTTTCTATATTCAAATATTTGTGGATATTTCATTTCTTCATTGAAAAAAAATAAATCTTTTTGACACTTGCTTATCTTGCTGACATATTTTAAACTATAAATTTGTTGAACAAAAATATTGTATGAGAAGAGACAACATTTAGATCTTTAGATTAAAACTCAAAGTTTTCTTGTAAAAGATATGCCGAGAAGTGCATATTAGCTATGTTCGGGAAAGTAACAGAATTTGTTGAATTTGATCAAAAAAATCTGAAGGTGAAAACATAAATTATTGATCATTTAACAAAATTTGGAAACAAATTTCCAGGTTGTACGACCCTGTATATTTCTCAAAGTTATTACAACAAGATTCAGGTATGATAGAGCCTTAGCATAATGAAACTGCTCTTAATGTTTATTCATGTGAAAAACAATGCACATTTTGATTTAAAATGGTAAAACCGTACCCTAAAAAATATCTTAATAAAACGTTTAAAATATCAATTATGTACGTTGATTTTAAATTATTCATAGATTTATTTTTCATATAGATATTTAATTTATTGAAAAGGAAAATATAGACTAAATATAACAAAATTCATTGTATTATACATTGAAAGAGGGTTTCTGACCGCCTTCTAATGTACTATATACATCTTCACGCATAAAAATTTATCTGGGAGTTATATTGGAAAATATTTTTTACCTATGTACAATTTATCAAAGCAAATATTTACATTATTAATATTTATAATTCTCGTTGTCGATTTTTCATGAAATTTGTATATTTTTTCTCTTAGTTAAGTTTCAGAGTTAACTTCTTAACAGTTTCCCTTATGATTAGTTGTCCAACTATGAGTACCTTTGATCTGACATTATAGTAATGTCTATTATTTCAGCCACTTACAGTAATTAGACTAACTTTTCATACTTATTTAATTCGATTTAGAGGTCTGTGCATTGTCTTTGACTGTTTGAGTATCAGAAGTAGTTTGTTGAGCAACTTTTGTTTTTCTTAAAAATAAAACATCAGCATTATAATTATCTCAATCACCTGCGAAAAAATACTTTTGTTAAACTTATAAAATTCAGCATCACATTTAAAATTAAAACTTCTAAATTTTTTTATAAAATATATTTCTTAACGGACTATAGATTTTATAAAAACAATTTTTCAAACTGCATATTTTTAACACAAATTTTCATAAATAAATAACCAAACTTTAAATTATCGTATCACCCCTTCTACAACTCTATGTGATTAGTTCTAACATCATAATTTTTGGAAAAAACAAAACAAAAATCAATTGTTATGCACAAAAAATAACTGTTTTGGGAAAAAATTTCAGATATTAAACTTTTAGAAAAAAAAAATCAAACATCCTCAACTATACACAAAAAAATAAAATTATTATTTTTAAAATTCCATCTTAAACTTATTCAGGTTGTAAAGGTTTATAAATTGGTTCAATTATTAGTCAGGCAGTGATAAAATCTTGTAAAAAATTGACCTTTATTGTGACCTTCAACTTTATTAATTTAAAATATAACATAAAATAATAACTTTAAAAAACATTCCTTATTCATTTTAAATTGTATTTTCTAAATTGTTTCTTGATTAACTATTATTTTTCTTTTTAATATACAGAGTAATTTTGAAAAAGGCGAGAGGGAAAAAAAGAGAAGAAGAAGAATTGTTATATAACTATGAGTGGTTCATTTGTCATACTGAGCCATAATTCGTCAACCATAACTCATTCTGTTAAATTTATATATGGAGTTTTTTCCTTAATATTAGTGTAGATATGAATTTTTGAAATGATTATATTTTACATGTAGGTTTAAAATTATGTAGAAATAAACAAAAGCTTGAACTTTAAAAATATTGTGGGTAAAAAAAGATTTTTAGCCATGGTTTGGAAACTAAATTTGACTTAAGAAGCTTATCTTGGCCACGATATGCTAATTTAATATAAAATCTTTAAATATATCATTCTTTTATTATTAAAAACGATTTTGAATTTTGGTCATAATAAGAATAGTGGTAAAAAAAAATAATTTTAGGCTTAGTTTATAGACTTAATTTGATTTAAGTGCCTTATTTGACAATTTTGCTAAAAACTATTAATTTCTTATTCTTTAATTGCTAATTTTTTTTAATGTTTCATGGTAATAAGAAAAATAACTTAATAGAGATTTACAAAATTCATAAAAAAATACAAAAATAATCCACTATATTTTTTTATGGATAATTTCAGATTTTTTGACATGTTGACAACCCATGTTTGACTTGTTCTTTCGTTCAGTATGAATGATGCTTTGATACATATTGTAGTTGTCCCTTAGATTAGAACAAGTGAAAACCAACCAGTCTCTATTAGGAGATGTGTATAAATATAATTTCAACCATTTCTCTGAAATATTAACTAAGATACTTTTTGGTGAAATTTAAAGACTCCATCACAAATAGTCATATTATGCATTGTTCTTTGAGTCTATGTTGTAAAATATGTAAAACGATCTTAATAAATATATTATTTATCTGATTTGGCTTAAAAAATTAACAACGTTTATACAAAAAATTTAAGGACTGACAGTTCAAAGGGTCGTGTTATTAGTCCTAAGACTACATTGGACGAATAAATAAGATCAGACTCAACGCTAATATTGTGATTCTTTTTAAATTTTGAATTTTTACTAAATAATGAAATCAATTAACACTTTTCAAATTTGTATTTTTTTAATTATTGTTCGATCAAAATAGAAGTTTTTCATTTAGGTATACATTGAAAATATGTAAATTTTATTTAAAATGAATAATTGATAATAACTTCAAGATAATTCATGGAAAAACCAAAATAAAACTACATCATATTTTAGATAAGTCAGGAATTTCCATTGAATGGAAAGTAGAAAGCTTATGCAAAAATAATACTAGGTTGGTTATTTCAAAATAAGATAGTTACAGAATACTTTCTTGATAATTCGGAGAGCTTGATATGCATGATATATTCAAGACTGATTAAAAAGAAAGCATCTCAAATAGTAACATACTTATTTGTGCTGAAAGGGTTATTCTAATTCAATTTTTTTAAGATCTAGCAAATGAAATCCCTTAACTTCAAGGAACTATTTTTGTCAGATGTCATTAAATGATATCATTCTTTTAAATTTATGAAAAACCTACCCCCGTTTCTTAAAATGGTACAATTCATTTTTCATATCATACTGGGTGGTCCTTTTTAATCTGACCACTTACTAATTTATATCATTAATGAAGTTTAAGTTATTGAAATTAATGGATACTCTGATATAAGGAACGTTATCGACGAATTTCCATTCCTACACTACAAGCAATAGGGCATTTCGAGGACTACCGAATACACTCTTTAGCCTGTCTCAAACATTTTTGTGGAAGAAGGGCTCTGTCAAAAAGACTAAACTTGACCTAGAAAATTGAAAGAAAACAGCCCAGATCAATCGCCTCAAGTCCATGAGGGCAATCCAAGAGATTGAAGGGTTTCACGATGGACTGTCCAGAAAGCTATAAAAAAAGCGGGTAAATAGAACCATCGATGGTGGAGAGGCTACTTTTGACAGTAAGCAATAGAAGAAACTCATCTCCTTCGTTGTAAAACTTTTTTGAGTTGTTTTGAAGTGTTTTTTGACTTTTTGGCCCTTTACAATCATGCTGCCAGCCCTCGACTACATCTTTTGATTGTATGACGAGGGGTAGACCTACAGTGTCCGTCATCCAAACATCGTGGCCGTCAATGCCACTCTCACCCAGAACTGGGACACCATGACAGAGGACTACATCCGCAGCGGGTGCCAGGCCTTCCGCCACAATAATGAAACATTGACTTCAATTTTAAACATTTTGACTGAGTTTTGATGAGGTTCTGTATATTATATATAATAATAGGTTATACGACTCAGTCTTCCAATTGAAAAACAAATAGAATCCAATAAATCAAAAGGAATTATAATGAAAAAGCTTTTTATCAAAACTATTAGTTAAATTCACAAAATTTAAATAAATCCTAAACAAGACATTTGGACAATCAAAATCAGAATCAAATTTTTGCCACACTAGTTTAAATTTATGAGTCTGTCAAGTGTTCCAAATTTCAGCAAATAATTTTTAGTTGTTCATTAGATAAAAAACTCGTCCCAGTTCCTATATAGAACAACATTTCAAGATCGCTCTTTTGTCTAATTACCAGAAGCCGCTGTTTCTTGTATATTTTTTGATCCAAAATATCTTATATCTTGAAATTTGGTACTTTACCCCTCCGAGGTGTTAGGATTTCAAAAACGAAGTCAAAGTGGAATATTTAAATGTATAATTACCTCAATTTTGGTTTTAATAAAAATCTGTAATACACGGGCAAGTACTTGATAAAGAATAGAAAAAATTTCCTAATATTAATGGAAATGAAACCTTTCTAACATGTTCTACTATGACCTGAATTGCATATGATTTAATTGTTTCAAAATCATACTGAAAAGCATAGACGATAAAATATACGAGCTTCAGCAACAAGATGTAAACCGTAAATTTTCACGTTATTATAGAAATTTTGAGTGATTATTATCCATCATTTGTACATATACAAACTAAAATAAATATTTTGTCATCATGAGTGACCAAGAAGCCAAACGCCAGCGTATCTCAGACCTCCTAGACGTATATGTTAAAGTGGTGAAGATTATGGAAATTGTTAAGTGCTTCAGGAGCCTTGTTTTTTAGGTGGAAAATATGACTAATGACCTCTCCAGGACAACAGTAAGTGGTGGGCACAATTAAAGGAGGGATCTGTAGTTCCTGTCAAGCTAGTAAAAAAGATCAAGTATGACCCACCAAATTGAAAAAATCGCCTCGCCAACGATTTTCTTTGCCTGGTAGGACCATCAGATGGGCCAAGAAGGATATCTTGGAATTGACCTCCTCCAGAAAGACACCACGCCACCTTCTGACAGTGTTCATGAAGGCCAGGAGGCTCGAAAGTCCATGTTTTTCTGCTCAAACCTGTATATTCAGAGGAATAAGAAGCATTTTTATATATAGTGGGGTGTATAGTTACTAGACTTGGGATTTTTGAGCTATTTTTTTTGCCAAAATGAGCAAAAAAGAGTGTTAAATTTTTGAAAATTGAGTAACTAAAATATCAAAATTGAGCTTTTTGTATTAAAAGACAAATACAGTCTTATAAGATTAATTTAAACTATTTTTTGTTGTTTATTTTTATCGTTAGTTATACACAAATTTGTATATATTATATTGACAAATCAAGATTTTAGAAAAATTTTCTTCTGTTCATTTTAAACATACTAAAAGACATCAAAATAAGTAGTTGATGGGAATTTGAAGTTTGCAAGATCTTCAGTAGTCTTGTAAGACGGAGGCATTTCATCATCATCTACAATGATATTATGTCAAAACTTTAACATAATTGAAAGATCCGCATCTGCCAGTTTGGCGCAAAAGTATATATTATTTGTTCGCAAAGTTCAATGGGGATTATTCGACAATCAGTTTTGAGCCAAATGTGTCCCTCCTCTAATTGTCTGTTGTCAAAATCTGTCTCCCTCACATATCCGCTCATTTAATCATAACCCTGAATTCATTATATACATCCTTTACCTTCAAAAAGAGACCCTAAAGAAGGGTTTTGCACGTATATTTACCCTTGAAGAATATCTTCAAATAATCACCAAATGCTGTTGTGTAATCTAACTAGGACCCCAACTTTTTATATTTTCTTCATATCAGTTGAGAAAAATTAGCCTTTTTCATACAAAAGAGGGCAAATGACCTATTTTCACACAAAAAAGGGCAAAATAATAATTTTATTCCAAAAAAAGTTCTAAAGCAATCGGTCACAAACCCTAAGTCAAATAACCACCCAGTTTACTAAAGGAAAGTTAAATTTGATTTATGTGAAAAGAGCAGGTTTTTGTAGATTATTAAAAGAATAATTAATACTTTATTTTCTAAACTATATCTTTCATAAAGGGTTAAGTCTTAAAGGATCAATAGATGTCCTTTATAAAACTCATACTTTGTTATTTTTAAGTAACAAAAGAAAGTCATTACTGGTCTACATAGTTAGATATGATTTATAACTAGAACTTAAATGCTTTGCTTGCATGCAAAGATTTATATTTCTATAAATATATAAGTACATGTACCTAGGTACGTAAAAGTCACATACCAAGCCTCCTACCCTTACAGATTAAAATCTTCATACTTAACTAAATATAACTAGGGCAAGGACATTTTAATATATATTTTTATTCATACTTGCTTTTTTGTCCACTGTTTCTGCCTTTTAAATATTAAGTACATATATATGAATATACCAATTAAAACATGTTTTGCAAATCTTTGTGCATTTTTCCTTTGACATATTTTTTGTTGAAAAATGCATACTAACTTTTTACGTGTACTTATATTTGGAAGGGTCATTTGGTGAGGCTGGAAAAACAAAATCCTCCCCCTCTCTTGTATTTACAAAAAAAAAAAAAAAACATAAAATCCGTAATTTTCAATATTTCAATTTGAAATAAAAAACAAAGCCCTTATAGAAATGTGTCTTGAGGTCTACTCAATCTGATTACCCTCAGCCTTTAAGCGGGATTAGGCCTTGATGAAGTAGACCCTGGGCATGGATGCAAAATGTGTTCCTTGATGGCAGACACTAGACTTGCTTTAATTTTGTGGGCACGTCTATTAGTGGGATCCTTAAGGTAGCTTCATACAAAAAATCCAATGGATTAAGATCGGGACTACCAGGGGGGGGGTCAAGATCATGCCAGTTTGTATCTCATAAGACTAGCATTGGAGATCCTAATTAACTAATTGTTCTAACTGTCTTGTCACTCAGAAGTCGAGAATTCCAAAAGTCCTAGTGTGACATCGAGGGGCTCTTCGAATCCCCTAGTTTCCTCCTGTTTTCCTCCTGGATGTAACGCATTGTCATCCCCGTGGTGTTATAGAGATCAGGGTTCCTGATTTGTCTTTGATTATTAATTCAACATATAACTACGACACATTTCTGTTCCTCCTTTGTGAAATACATTTCCGGCAGCTCCAAATTTAGTTTTCCTATTGTGATGAAATTTGGTAAAAAAAATGTATTTTTTCTGTAAATTACATGTGATTTAAAAAAAAGGAAATGTTGACGATATTTGATCCCAGGGCCCCCAAAGAAGGGGTTGATTATAATCTTTGATCCCTACTTAACGAGAGGGAGGAGATCAACTTTCGAATTTTAAAATCGGGATATCGACAAAAGTTGTCTATTGGTATAAAAATAACTTGTCTTAAGTATAAAAAGTTGCTTTCCAAGGTTCTCCAATACATGTCAGTCAAACTGTTATTCAGGAGTAAGGCCAGAAAAACTGATAAAGTAACAGCTTCGTGCAGGTGACTTTTCTAACCAAGTTTGGTATTCTGAAACAATTATAAATTTGAATTCTGTCTATAAACCTTATTCCTTCTATCGTAAATATAAGAGTACTTTTTTTTTTTTGATGATTAGTTATAATTTATTAGATATTGATAATTATCAAAAGGAAAGGAATAATTGGTTTGCTCTTAAAGAATAAAATGATTTACGTAAAATATAAAATTTGAAACGTGAGTCAAATATATTATTTTTTTAATGAGAACAAAAATTGACCCATTTGATTATAATAATAAAAAAGAAGTCAATTTTCCCAAGAGTAAAAATTTAGGCAAAAAATACTAATAACTGATTCTGTAAAAGTTAACCCTCAAAATAAAATATAGTTTTAATTGAATTAGGTACCACCAATAGATACATTCAATTTTCCTAAAATTTTGCTTTGGAGTAGTCTTTCATATTATTAAAAATTTACAAATACCTTCTCATCATCAATTTCTAAAATCAGAACATTCGATACACTCTAATTTACATATAGAAGTACATGTCAGATTCGTAAATCAATTATAATATTATTACTTTATTTTCAAAATTGAATATTTGGTATTTTCACATTTTTTTAGAACAAATTAATGAACTAGTTAATTTTTTCTATATATTGACAAAACTGCGGGGACTGATAGATTGAAAGACTCTAATATTAATTAATGACGCAAAGTATAGTGTCATGTATTAACAAATAAGATATCTAATTACAAATTAATATTAGAAAGGTCCGATGTATCAAAATGGTATCCTTGTTTATTTGATACCAAAGGAATAAAAAGTACTCGTTAATTAATTTGTAATTTAATGGATTTTGTTAATTTAAACATTACTTTAATCTTTGAATAGTAAAATATTTATGGATATAAATTACGACACAATACAAGTTAAAACATAGAATTACTAGGGATGTTATTTTGATATCTTCTAAACTATGGACTTTTTAAATTGGCTCGACAAATTCAAATGCAATCATTATTGTGTTATTGTGTTTTTCCATGATATATTGTAGAAAACGTTTTTAATAGGTATGAATATATTTTTTGTAAATACTTTTATAATACCAATGTCAAACTATGATTGATACGAAACAAATAGTTGAAAAAAGTGAGCCATTAGTTTTATAAAGAGACTGTATATAATATACAGTCTCGACTAAATAAGTTCGAACTATTTTATTCCTTATCAAATACTGTATCTAGAACACGTGACAGGCATGTATTAAATAAAAGTATAATATTATTTGTTATTGCACATATTTCTCTTATCATAAATACTCATCATTAGCATAAAAAATCAAGTATATGCAAAACTTTAATTAATTCATACGGGTCATGGTCAAACTACGATCAAGAACTTGCTTTGTTACTCCAAGAACACAGTTTATTATTACTTTTAGAACTGGAAAGGAGAGGTAAAAAAGTTTAAATACCAAGGTCTGACAAGAAGAAGCCCCTTACCATTATTACTGACCTAAAATGGTCCATTCATGTGAATCATTTAACTATCTTCAAAGTCACCAATTTTGTACTTAGAAAGGAAATCATCAAACTACATGTCCTTGGAAATAAAAAGTTGAAAGTCATCAAAATCCACAAATGGAACAATAAATATAGTTCAAAGATGAAAAATAAACACTTGCAGCAATGTGATGACATTGAAACAAACAGATGTATAGAATAAGCATTAGGTAGCTAAAGTGAGAAGTGATGTCTACAACATATTCAATGCAAAGTTTTCAACCTTAACTAAACTCTGAGGTATGTTGCTACAACTCAACTTAAATTAAATCTAAGGACTTCTAACACCATAACATTGATGCCTTTTAAATTTATGATAAGTTGCTGTAACTGGAACCTGCTATTACTAGGAGCAACATTAATGTAACTCTACTGATATTTATTCTGTGGATGACAGAAATGGCAATAAATCTTTATGACCTCATATTGAGGGATTTATTGATGTTGAAGATGATCATATTAAATGTATATGTATAATTTTAGATATATAGTGGGGAAAATAAGTATTTGATTCTATGCCGATTTTGTCATTCAATAATTTATATGCATTGCACATTTGTTCTAAATATTGTTGTCGATAGATTTTAATGTAGCCCGGATGCATTTAATCAACCCGATAGATATAATAAACTGAGTAATAAAGGCAATTTATATATATATATATCAGAGAATCTAGTTATAACTAAGGATGTACAGTTGCATCAGTATCGGAATCGGCAAGAATCAGCTCAATAATACCCATTCTATCGATACCTTTGTATAATTATTTAAATGGATAATATGACTTATTTGAGCTCATTTTTCGAGACAAAATTACGGTTACAAATCAAAAGAATATATTAATAAAAAGCTGATAATCTAAATATGTATCAATTGGTTTATCAATTTGTTATGGTGATATTACGAAGGGATTTTTTAGTATTTTCATGTTCCCAAAAAAGTTCCGTAACGGATAAAGGGATAAATACTGACAACCTTGTTAAATAAATATCAATTTTATTCAAATAAAATTATAACAACTATAAACATTTATGAATTTTGTAAATCAAAAGTAATATGTGGCGCTTCAACATAAAAACAATCATGAATATTTATTCGGAAAAAAGAAAATCCTAATGGATTTTCTTTTTCTTCATATATGAGTAATGCCGAATATCTCATAGACATATTTGAATCAATTATATGTTTCGTATTTATATTTGTTGGCTAAGTTAAGATTAGTGATGGGACGATGCCAAAAGAAATGTAGATGCTGATTCCGATGCAAACTATAAAAAAAATATCCTGATGCATATTCCAATTTCAGTTCTTTAAGATTTTAAATAATACTTAAGAAATACAATTTTCCTTTCAGGTGCATACGCAGGACTACATTGAGAAAGGGTGGGAGGGAACTTTTTTGAAAAAAAATCCAAAAATTAAACTTATTTTGGAAAAAATTTGAAAAAGTAATTTCTTAGAAAAAATTCCAAAAATTCACAGCTATTCACATAAAATTAATTTTTTTTTTTTAAATCTCCAAAATACACGATGTTTTTATTGTAATTTTTTTATGAAAAAAATTTCAAAAATTCAAAATATTTTTGAAAATAACTTAAAACTTACATTTTTGGAGATAAATTTGTGAATTACATAGTTACTAAAAGAAAGTGAAATCATTTCAAAAAAATAAATAAATTTTCTTGTAGAAAGCCAAAATTATTTTATTGGGGAGTGCTATTTTTTCCCATCACTTAGGAAAGTAATCCATGATTAAATACCAGTAATAAATAAGGTAAATTGGAGTGGCAAATTAAACGTTATCTTCCGGACGTTAATCCCGATTCCAAAAAAAAATACCTGATTCTCCGGTCCCGATTAATCGTCCCATCACTTTTTAAGATACTTAAAAATTGTATCTATTGTTTAATTTTTCATTTCATTTAAGGGACTTACTTTGGGCCCGATATTGACCCTTTCAAATAAAATCTATTCATTGTTAATTGTAACTATCAAATATAAATTTTTGATAGAATTGGAGTATATTTCGTCTAAGAAATCAAATGTAATCCACACTTAATTTAGATAAAAATCATTCTACCTTTCTTTTTGTTGTGTTTCACTGTATATGCAAACAGCAAACTGACTCTTAAAACTCTGTTTTTAAAAAGTTAAATAAAGGTCTGTTCATGTTTTGTTTTATACATGTTTCCATAAAAAACATCAATCTTATATTTTATTTGAATTTATTATGTGCATAAATGAAAAATGGGTATAACTCAATTGTAATGTTGAATCATCAAAAAAAAAATTACAACAATTATGGATATGATATATTTTAGGTAAAAGGCTTCGCTATTAGAATTAAAAAATTTCCTTTGACATGCTAAATTTAATCAATTAATAAATGAGCTTTATTTATTAATATATAATTCATCAAATTAAACGTTAAATATATATCAAACTAGAATGAGATCACAAACCCCCACCTAAAATAATTTATTTTATTCTAATAACTTATTTGAGGTTTTTTTTTTTACAGACCTCTTAAAATCTAATTTGATTAATTTATCTTATTTTATTCAAAAGTTGTAGCGGATTTTGCGTCATAAAAAACTTCAAAATTTGATGGACTCTTATCCTGTTAACATAAATAAGAAGGGCAATAATTAAATACAAGGTTTCACAAAAATCGATTTTTTAATTTGTCTGCAATTCTTCTTTAAGAATAAAAAAATATATTTTTGTGTGGTGTTGACCTTTGAATTTGATATCTAAAAACTTTAATGAGTTTTGTTATTTACTTATATAACCTTCATTAAAAATTACAATAAAATTGATTGGTAACTTTTTTAGTAATCCTTCTTACAAACAAACCGAGTCGAAAACATAACCTCATTCAACTTCATTGGTAGAAGTAATAATTACTCAGTTGAAAGTTCGATACTTGTTCAATGGAAATATGGAGTGGGGATCAACCAAGGGAGTCTACAAATTTTTCATGCATCATATAAAAGATTTATATAATTCCCTACATTCGTTTCAAAAAAATCATAGCATTTCTCCATGAATTGGGTGATTGAGGAGTTTTTGGGTGTATTATAAATGCTTTTCCTTGCCCTTTCTGTATAGTCTGGCCGTTCTTTATCAGGAGTGAGTAGTAACGAAAGTTTTTGTGAATGCAGAGTCGTATAAGCGACTCTGACCGGCCAACATCTCGAATAATTCCCCAGATAGGATTCCCTGGGCCTTCATTGACAATTTTCTTGATTCTGGCCAAAGTTATTTTGACCTTTGACCTCAGCTTGCATCCCTTTTGCATTAAAATTTCTTTTAATGCCTTAAATTCCCTCCAAACCATGCGAAAAAAGGTCTATCTGAGTCCCAGAGTTCGAGCAATTGAGTATGTTGTCGCTCCCAGCCCAGATTCTAGGGACGCTTTCTTGTCTTTTCCAAATATCTAGTTGATAACGAAAACATCAACTGATTTCAATTTTTTTCCAACTGAAGCAAGTTTGAATAAGCTATCGAGCAGATAAAAATAGCTATCTATGTGCCTGAATTTGCTAAAGAGAGTACGCTGAAGTGGCTGCATAGATAGCTTACGAACCCTGTAAATGAAATACTAGCTAAAAAAATTATTGAGTTTTCTCCAAATATAAAAAGATATTTATATAGCACATAATTTATTATTTTATAACGGGATTCCTTTATTTCCCAGAATCCCATTCAAGGACAATTTCCCTATAAATGAGAAACCCTAGAAAGTATAGGTAATATCTGATGTTTTGTTTATACATATGTGTCTATAATCAGTAATGGATGCTTGCATATTGCAAAATCTAAATAAAGAAAAAAAAGCAAATTATATATTTATCAAAGAGGTAATTAATCATGAATAACTTTTTATTCTACATTATTTTTTTTTATAATATTTCAAAAAATATTGTAAATGGTTTAAATTTTCTAACAATGTATGTTAAAAAAAATATATAGAATGTTATTAATTTTATTAGATTAAATACATCATAAACTGATATATTCCGAGAAGTGGGGATCTTCTATAATTTTCATTGGTTGGGAAAAGAGGTATGTTATATATATTTTACTCATTATTTACAGATTTTAAACATTTGCCTTACCTTACTCATATTTTAAGGAAATAATTTAAATGTTTTTTATGGTTGAAAGATGATTTTTGTTATAAAGGATAGCTTTGTTTTTGTTTTTTAGTTGGAGCCAAATTTTCGTCATTCTATTCTTATCAATATTTTATATGTATAATCTTCTTAAATTTTCATCTTTGAATATTCGTCTCAGGGGGATTACTACCTATACTTCCAGCTATGAAGTCTCTCATTCAAAGACACATAAATTATATACTCATAGCAATGGGGCTCACCATTGAAACAAAATCTATCTTGAAATTGGAGACAACAACAAAAGATAGTTCAAATTCTATTGTTGCAAGCTTTTTGATAAAAAAGAAAGCGAAGAAAATATTATTGAATTAAGAGGAGAGGGATCCCGACTTTTTCGAGATATTCGGACAATTAATACTTTGGAGGATCATGCATGTAAATGGAAGCTCTAATTATGTGGAGGAGGTTATCTCACATGAAGTATTTGGTGGGTATGATTAGTTAGTCGGAGTCAATCTGCAGACTATTAGATGAGGCTAGAGGAGACCACATTTCATTAAGTTAAGCACTCTGACTCTTTCTTGGATGTAGATAATTACAGGATAAATGTAATCGGTGAAATGAAGATCTCCAATCAATCAAATCCATTGACTCCAAAAACATAAAATTACTGTAAACATACAGGATGAGGACTCAAACAATCGAAAATTTTAAAAGCCGTTGTCGCTTCTGCGTTTTTTTATTTTGTGCTATTTAATCGGCAAACTTCGGACACAAAAGTTAGTAATTCAAAAAATTTCTTCACTTTTTACTTCAATATTTGACCTGTACTTCTTTATAATGATTTCAATAAGGGGACAAACAGAAACTCGGCTGGCTTTGATGAAATTTGAGGACAAGTTGTACCACTCCTCCGTGATCACAGCCTTTAGAACATTGATATTCGGGGGAGAAGGCGTTGTTGTTTTGCCCTCTAAGACGCACCAAACAGCAAAGTCCAGTGGTTCACCTCGGTTAAGGTTGAAATACAGAAGTGTGCTGTCCAGAAGGTAGCCATTTTCTCCCTGCATAAATGCTCCAACCTTTTTGAACGTGTGTGCCTGGGCGCCGTCTTGGGTAGAAACATAGTTTTTCCTTTAGTGCTCTTCAACCATGGCAATACATGGTACTTAGGGACCTTTTAAAAGATGTCCGTCTTAACTTTCGCGTTGGCCTTGAAGAAGTAGGGAAGGATCTTGCTATCATCGGACGCCATGACGCCAAGGACCATGACCTGACCTAGATGTTTGGTCCTGAAGGTTCCCTTGACCTTTTTGTCAGCTATTTTGAACGGCACCAGGTACAAAATTGTTATTATTTTAGAACTGAGGCTAGACAGTCACGAAAACGATTCTAATTTTTGAGTCCTCACCCTGTACAAAAATATAAGTATACATATCAAATTCCAGCTATTGTTTAATTCTACGTGTAAACTTATTCGAACAATTGTGATCGATTGAGATTCTAATAATTTATTCTTCGCTTTGCGAAGTGATTTCCTTTTTATTAGAAGGTTGTGATAATTGAATTTCAATTATACTCTGTCGCTGTCTACCGCTTCGAGATAGAAAGCAAAAGTGTAACGTGTGGGAACCCCTATCTAATGTATTCGCGGACCTATAAATTTTTTCCAATTACGAATAGATAAAAAATATGAAAGCAGGTCTAATTTTCAACACTTCAAAAGGCTCAGAAAAGTAGATGAGAGAAATATGCATTGGACAATAATTCGTTAAATGTCGTCAAGGATTAATTTTAAGAAAAATTACTATAGCTTGCTTTTGTGTTGACAGGCCACATATGTATTTTCGTGAAAATGAAAATTTATACTCACTTTCTATATTGTTTTGCATGCAGAAAAAAAAAAATTTGAGAAAAATATAATTGCGGGGAAATTGTTCTTAAGAAAATTGTTAGCGTGGAAAATTGCTATTGGGATAACTTTTCGTCATTTACTAGCAAAATCAAAATTTCTTCTCTCAAAACTTGTTTAGTACAGTAGAAAAGCCGCTATCCAGTTTAAAAACAACTGCTGCCCCTACAAAAAAAAGATTAACCACCCTCCAAATACTTCAAAATGAACCCAAGGTTCATGATTTATAACCTGATTGTGTGATAAATTAGATTATTGTCGATCATTTGTACAAAATTCCCCCAACCTTAATTATTTATCTGCGTTATGGTAAATCTCATTGAGATTTTTTTTTTTTTTTTCAAGATTAAATTGAGCTTTGTAGTTAAAGTTTTTCAAAGAGCTCAAATAAGCAAGAAATACATTATATTTCTTCAAAAGTACCACTTCATATATATAAATTTAGAAACTTAAAAATTCAATTGTCTAAGTATTTCACTTTAATATACAAAATATTATATCGATTATGCCCAAGACTAAAATTTACTAAAAGTTGTGATAATATGTTAAAATATAGTTCTACCGTAGTAGAAAAGCTGAAACTAGTCAAGTTGACTCTTGACATAACATATACGTTATCACTTTTTAAATTTATCAAAAACACATTAATTGTGTTTCATTATAATTGCTCTGTTGTAGATCTTTTACACATGAGGCTATGACCAAGTATATTCATATCAAATAAAATTATGAATCTTTTAAAATAATGATATATAACATTCATTTGGATATTTACTTTTACAAACCATTTTTAAATACATTAACATTTATTAAAATGTAATAAAATAATTTTACCTTAATTAGTAGTTAATAATTTTAGTACTAATTCATCTCTGTCTAATTAGCATAATGGAGAAAAATACTTCATCGAACATTGAATACATACGGAAAAAAGTAATCAATATACATAAAAAAAGTAATTAGTTTTCAATTAAATAAATTACACTATATTATTCGAGAACGAATATAAATTTTGTCTCCATAAGTGTTAATCAGAGTCATGTAAATCCTTACACATAAATATATGTATAATCTAAGACCTATTCAAAAATGTATAATTTTGATATATTTCTGCATTTTTTCCTTGTAGTGTACGTCATCCAAACTTCGAGGCTCTCAAAGCCATTCACTATCACTCAACATTAGGACGACATGACAGAGAACTACATCTGCAGCGTGTGTCTGGTGTTTGAGCCACCCAGGGAAAGCAATCATTGCTAATTAATGATTAAAAGAGCTCATCCATACATCTATTTATAATATTAATTTTGTTGAAATTCCCTTATTGAATAATAATTTATATGTTGTTAAAGTGGCCACTTGATACTAGTATAAGTACACATTATAGTTTTATAATTACTCTATTTGACTCCATAGGCCTATAGAGAAAAATCTCATTGGGAAAATTTCCAGTTATTTACTAGAAAAATTAGAGTTTATTGTTCAAAGCATGTTTTGTCCAATGACAGAGACACCAAGCAGGTTAAAAATAAACGCATCCCTTCACAATCCATTAAAGCTCCCTCCAAACACTTCAAAATGAATCCCAAGCCCATGTGTCCTTAAATACTACGTAAGATACACTATGCAAGTTAAAATCCACCACCACCACCACTTTAAAAAGTATTTAAGCCCCCTCAAATACTTCAAAATAATCCCTGGGCCCATGGTTATTAACCTGATTTGTGTCTTTGCTGTAATTGTTATCAACACAAGGGACATGCAAGACTACAACATTTCTTATGAAGCATAGAATTAATACGAAAAATACTATATTACATTTTATCCTACCTATTGCAAAGGTAACTTTAAATTTAAAGTTTTATTGATTCAATTTTCAATTCAGTTTTTCTATAGCCATATAAACTTTAAACTTAAATATTATACTTTTCAATGTAATAATAACAGTTTTAGAAAATAACAAAGTACTGTTTTGTACTTTTTACAACTTTAATCAAGTTATATGACAATGTAATTTTTTTGTCTTTTTTATTTTTTTTGCACTTCAACTTAATCCATAAAATGCTTTACTTTTTTTTTTCTTTCAACATTTTCATTAAAAGTGCATTAAGTTAAACTTAACAACCCAATAAAAATGGAAAATCATATTATATCATTAAAGTATTACGTGAGTAGAATATTAAATGGTACATCTGAACAATGAAAATATTTTCTTGAACCTTTTAAAGTCGATTTAAAACTCGATTTGGAAAAATAGGAAAATTACTTACTAAAAATTATTATAATTGTATTGTTAATTTACAAAAACAAAAAAAATAGTTGTAATTGAAAACAAAAATCAAATTTTAATCTAAAATGGATTTAAAAGAAAACTAGCAAAGGTTTACCCGGCGTTGATAGGCCCAAGGAGGGTGGGAAATAACATTAACAATTTTCAAATTAATTTCTTCTTATTGTTAACTCTCTTTCAGTGCGGGTTTATTTATAAATTATATGTTGTTAAAGTATAAAATTCAAAGTGATCAGATTTTAATGTACCACTCGGTATAAGTAAATGTGATAGTATTAAAATTACTTCATCTGACTTAGGCAATGTCTTGGAAGTCTATTTAGATACTGTATATTTCTTACTCTAGGAATGACCGAAATGAGAACTTATGCACATTGAGTTCAAAAGAATAATTTCTCCATATCTCGTTGTCCATTGAGCTACGTCTTTCCAACCATTTTTATAT
Source organism: Lepeophtheirus salmonis (assembly GCF_016086655.4). NCBI lineage: Eukaryota > Metazoa > Arthropoda > Copepoda > Siphonostomatoida > Caligidae > Lepeophtheirus > Lepeophtheirus salmonis. The sequence goes on along the minus strand of NC_052135.2, from coordinate 71,826,993 downwards.
ATTTTTATTTTCAAACTTTTCGACTTAGAAGGTATTTCTTCTTATAATTATAATGATGTGGAAATAGTTAAAATATTTTTTTTGTATACGTTTAAAAAACTATTTTTATGAAGATATGTAAAAATAACCCAGTATTGATAATAAAATATTAAAAATCATCAAGTATAAAATAAGGTGGTTTAAATTTAAACTATTAAATGAACTATTACCTGGATGAACATTTTGACGAATTACCACTTTGCCGAAAAACCCTCATATATTTAATTATCATTAATGCAGTTATATTATGTAACTATGATTCCAATCTATGATACTCCAATTTTATTAGATAAAACGCATACAATCATTAATTGGTCATTAATTTAAAAAATATTTTCTTCAATATGAGGATGCTTCAACAGGAGCCTCAGAGCCCGTTTTAAAACTATTGTAACAAAGTCATGACAACCACCATATAAATAAATGTATTCAAAAAAAAAAATTAAAAAGAGGGGATTTGGATCAAATGTGTTGGAAAAATAGGATTCTGAAAACAGGTTTTCAACAAAAAGTTCGCTCACGAAATTACTCACACCAAACACTTATTTCCTAATAAACTTATAATTGAGAATAGCGGTCGAAAAGACGGTTCGGTGCTTTTTTTTTTACTTATTCATATCATACATGTCGATATATACAAACATAAAATATTATAATATGAAATTACTGAGAGGAATTGGGTTGTATTAACAAAAATAAGCATTTTACCTTAAAACTAGACTTCCTTAGACTTACAATTAAAAACAGTTAAACATTCCGAGAATTAAAAAGACATAAAAATCAATCACATACCCCCAAAAGACTCCGGCAGTTTCAATTTTCTTACGAAATTTTTACATATCTTGTTCTACACATCAGCACTTGAAAAGCCATGGATTTAAATGATATCTTGCAGATTTTGTAAGGAAAACTGATATTTTCCATTATTTAACAGAGAGTTTGTGGTAGGGTACAGGTCATGAACAGTAATTACAATATCGACTGTTGATGTAGAATCAAACACAGGATCGCCATGTCATATAATTCTTTGTATATATAGCTGCCAGGTTTGAGATATGGACTCCAAAAAACTTTTCATATGTCAGAGCCGAGCATAATACAAGAAACTATATTAGAATTACACTTAGTCGATCTCCATTCAAGGTCAGGTTTATTAGATATCTTAATTAAGAAATTCATATATTTTTTGTAAAAACTCTGCTTAAGAGTATTTAATCAGCACCCAGATATTTTTGAGTCCTTTAAGACCTGGAATATGAAGTTTATTATGTTAAATAGAGAAAATCACAAACCCTGCTCATTTTTCTAAATATTTATCATGTGCTTTATTCAAAACGTGTAAGTTCTTTTGATACTAGGGATAAAGATCTATGTACAAACATATATATTTGACCTTAATTATTAGAAAGCAAATGCAGCTGTCAAGTTATTAAACTCATTTAATCAAATTTGTAGATCAGCTATAGCATTCGGGATTGCTCATAATAAACACATATATAAATTCGTTATATGAGCACACACAAAAAAAAAATCAAACTTAATTATTTTCGTTGCAAAATGAAAAGCATGTACAATATTTTATATTCCCTGCAAATATAAAATTTAAATATCTTGTGCTATGATAAACAAAAACGAAAATAAATTGTTTTAATAAGTACTAAAGTTTTTGCATTTAAATAATTATCAATGCATTGGAATCAAAATTTTATTTTATTAATTTGTTTAATGTTATTTAATTTAAAAACTAAATGAAAAATTTGTTTCGTTCAAAATGCAGTAAATAAATAAAACCTAATTAAATATTCACTTATTTATCTATACACAAGGCTCATCGTTTATTAAAATTAGCCTATGGGATAGTCATTTTTTTCTAGCCCTGTGAAAAATGTACTAGCACAGAATACCACAAAATAGAAAACTACATTTGTACTTAGTATTAATGAAGAGATATTTTATTGTATTAGATTCGAAGGGGACCACCTCAATAACATCGTGTTATCCAATCAGAAACATGGATAACTTCACAGAATTTGTCAAATAAATGGCTTGGTTCAAGAATTGAAATATTGATCTACTATAAAAATGTCATCTTTGTTAAAAAACATTTCTGAACTATTAAAATGTGAATTCTTGCAAAATTTGTCTTTTAAAAATTAATTTTAATTAAAAAACACCCATAAAATTTGTTTTCAATGTCTTTTCGACGTATGAGACGTTGACAGAAGGTGATACTCATGTTTTGATCCCAAAATTGCCTGTGTACACTTGCAAGAAAAAGGTTGAAAAAAAAATTATTTCTTCATGTTTATTACTTTATCAATATTTTTTACTTTAGCCCGATTAAAATTATTACGAAAAAATCGATACATAAAATATTTATTTAATCATTTGTCCCTAAAAAACCTTCTGTTTTGGCCAGGCTGAATTTTATATGTTATGTTTCTCTTGAGCAAGTATAAGAGATTGGAAGTAAATTCCTCAGAATAGCTATCATTCCATCCTGAAGACGCAATCCATTCCTTCCGAAAAAAGATAAATTGGAAGGAATTTTGTTTTGCAACAAAACAAGAACCTAAAACATAAATCCAAGCTCTGCAAAAACTTCTTGGAAGAGAAAGAAGCCTCACACATCTTATCTATTATGCAATGACCATCCCAATCTCCTGATTTGAACAAAATAGAGATATTGCAGGAACTCTTAGACAAAAAAGCTCGAGAAAAGTGGCCCACAATTAAGAAAAAGTTGTTGAACATTTGGAAGAATGTTTGGTATGATATCACACCTGCCATTCTTGAAAAACTTACAGCAAGAATGCCAAAAGTTTGTGAAGCTGTTATAACGGCAATGGAAAGATTTTTTTATGAAGCTAAATTAGAATATAAATACTTTGTTTTTGTTACAAATAAATGTTTATAACCATATTAAACCATAATTTTTCTTCATTTTAATAGTCTAACTACTGTGTAACCTGATGATACGTCATATATAGTTAGAAAAAAAAATCATTTTTTTCTAAACTTTTTTGCCAGTGTATATATAGAAAATGCAAATGCAAGTAGAAATTTATTTTCTATATGATGGTCTAATAAAATAGCTCAAAAAATAAAATTAGAGGGTATTTATTAACTCCGTATTATAAAAAAAACTACTTCACTTTATACGTTAACTCGTAATTTAGCATGCGTATACTACTTACCTACATTTTTGGGTATGTTACTTTTTGAGTTATTATACAATTTTGGAATTAATTATCAAAAGTTTTACTAATATTTTTTATGGGTTTCTAGAAATAATCTACCACCAAGATGAGTATAAAAATGTGTTAGAATGGAAGTAAAAATGTTTTTTTTTATAGTTAATTTCTTATTTGACATTAATTTATTAATAAACTTTTATCTACAGCTTACAAAATATATGTAATATTATTTTCTACAATTATTTTTTACTATGAGTTTCTCTTCTATTATATACATATAGCAGTAAAGAGAATTAATTTGTTCACTGATGCTTAAAGCATGATATGTAACAATTACTAAAAAGTGTTAAAGTGTTATATTAATAGAACATATATTTAATATTGAAGATGCGAAATACTCCAAAAAGTACAAACGTTATCATTTAAAAAAAAGCACCGGGTGAATTATTCGGCCTAATAATATGCCTACCCTTATTCTGAGTTTTTTTTTCTTTTTGCAATTAATCTTTTAAATACCCTTCACAAGCAAAAGTCTCCAAATCATTCTTAAATATAATAAATAATTCAAAGACATTGACAAATCATTTTTTCCAAATAATAAAGTTCATTTCTTGTCAATCTAAACAAATTATTTTAGGATACATTATCGACATATTATTTCACTTTTGTTGTTAAATTGTTAGGTATATATATCGTTTCTTCAAAGAAGTTGTGGGATCGTCGATCCATATTTTTGTGATTGAGCGATACCTTTAATAGCTATGGTGGAGAGTTTCATAGCCAATAGGTTTGGTATAAGTTTCAATGCATCAGATTGGTTTATTGCTCTTAAAATGAGAGGAGAAAATCCTTTCTAAGTGGAGGCTAAAATACCAAAGCCACTCACATTAATATATGCATACAGATCAAATAGGACTCTTCTTGTTGATATGAATAAAGCAATCGTGAGATAAATTCACTATATGAACTTTTATACTACATACATTATCTTTCATATATTTATTATAAAGATGACTTTTTCCCTTCTTTTATCGCACCTTAAATCTGTTATGTGTTGTTAAATAACTGGGAAAAAACTCTATTCTTTTCCAGTACCAATGTGATACATAGTTTAGTATTATACCAGAGTGCCATTGATTTTCTGAGACTCATACCTATTGTTTAAGTGAGAAAACCCGACCCATTTGTTTCGACGGAGACTTGAAATATCTCCCTACTCAAAATAACTTCAGCATGATATATCTTCATTAATATTAATTTTAAAGAAAATATTTTTTATTATCATTTGTTACAGTTAAAATGAATATTGTAGGTAAAAAAGTGTTTTTAGATACTAATAAGTATCCTAGTTTTAATTTAAAAAATTATAAGTTATTTTACGTTTGTTTCTTGAGCAAATAAATGTTGCTTTTTTTTGCTTCAACAATGCATGATTCTAATTTAATATTCATTTATTATTAGTCTAAAATAAACCCTAATGAATAAATACACTTACATAATCAAATCTCCAGCCTTTTTCTTACACTCCTTTGATGAATTTGTTTGAGCTCTAATGGATGAGATGAGTAATAGAAGTAATTTTAACACACTTATTTGTAGGAAATTCATTTTCTTGAATCATGGTTCATAATTGTTCATAACACTGTTCTATTATATATGTTCAAATATACATTTCAAAGAGTTAGTTGTTGAATGGGATACCCCTTGGATGATTTTCGTGTCAAGTATAATAATTTTTCTATGTTTTTTGATAATAGTAATTTGTATAAACCATTGAAGAACTACGCGGATTAAGGCTCGAAACTATATGAAGTTAAGGGAGCAAAAAAGGGAGGTTTTTATGTATATAATTTCAAAAGCTCCCTCCTACGAATAAACATATTTTTGTTACTATAAGTTAAGCACACACAAATAAGTATATATATTTCTAAAAATATAAAAGCACACGCGCGTTATGAAATTAACTATTTCATTAATATTATTATTTTTTCCAAAAAAGGGCTTTCATATCGTACATACCTTCATGAGTACATAGCTTATTTTTGAGTTAAATTAAAAGTGGAGCTTAGAACTGCCATTAAGAAAGGCGCTTCACACAAAATAATTAACCTTTTACCTTTACAAGAAGGGGATCTTTCATCATACCAACACAATAAGACTAGTTACAACCAATAAATAAAAGTTTTTTATTCTTCTTGGTAATATTTTTTGTTGACCGCTTTTCCATTCAAACAGATCAGTCTGAAATTTGGCAAGTAGACATATGAAATAATGAGTGATGTGGCAATTAGTCAAAATAGAAAATTTTTGTGTTCATTCCAATTTTACAATATATTACTATACTAAGATATGAAGAAAAAAAATTCCTCCAACCTCCAATTTAAAGAATTTTTGTAAGAAAATTAACTTATTTAAATTTTATTTTCAAGAAATTAATTAATAGAAATTTTATTTTGAAAACTTGAATAATTAAAATTTTATTTTACAAAAATTAAATAATTGAAATTTTATTAAAAAAATGAATAGTTAAAATTTAGTTTAATTTTTCTTATAATAAGTTTAATTTTTTATTAATAACTGTGTACTTTTTAAATTTTTTGGAGAAAAATTTAAAATTTGAATTATTTTTCAAAACATGTTTTGATTAAAGCTTAATTTTGAATGTTTTTCTAACATTTTTTTAGACAACTGTGTACTTTTGAATGTTTTTCCAAAAAAAAAAATAATTTTTTTTGAAAATAGCTCAAGATCACTGAAATTTTTCTCAAAAAATTAATTTTTCACAAAGAGCTGAGGAATTTCAAAATTTTTTATGAACAACAATAAATGTTTATAATTTTTGAGAATTCCTTGAGTGTTCGGTATTTTTTGTGTGTAATTGTGGTTTTTTGAAAAAGTGATATAAATATCAATTTGTATATTCGTAATTTGAATATATATTTTTTTAATTTAATGTTTGAAATTCTATTTTGTAACTTTTTTTACAAAACAAATTTAATTTTTTAATTTTTGCCAAAAACACCCGAAAAAAAAATATAAATATATAATTTTGTGATTGCCCTTGATACCATAATTGTATTTTTTTAACTATAATTTAAAATATTAAAGAATCAGTATTGGGAATTTTTACCTTTATGGCTCTGTAATCGCCATTATTATCTTTTTTGGAATTGTCCCATCACTAAAAATAACCAAGCATCTTACTATGACATGATGGGCACCCTAGCTCATACACCCTTCTTTATTGAACTAGGATTTTCTAAACACCAAAATTTATTAAACTATCTTTAATTTATTTTGAAATTAAATTTCATCACAGTGTAACCCTTTTTAATATATCCCTGAAATGTCTTGCCAGAAACAGAAAAAAATCTATTTTTGTTGTTGTTGTGATTATGGCTTTTTTTATAATTATTTCGAATGTAATATAGGCTGTTATTTTATGTAACAGGCTCCAACTCATTGAAATGGATAATTATTGAATAAAAATATCGTTAAAATTGATAAATATTTTATCAAATTTAAAAAAGTAAAGTGTATATATATATTATTTTTAACTCTAATAATAAAAAATATATCTTGTTTAGACTGTAATTATTACTGTTAAGAATAATTTTGAAACCAAAAATTATATTTTAAAGAAATATTCTGAACTCATACAAGTATTTTTTAGTATTTCATTTATTTTACATGTAGAAGATTAATAAAAAAATGTGTTTTGTGCACTTGGATAAATTGATGCTAAAAATGAGTCAACCGTCGGCATGGTGCACAACAATGAGAAGAAAGAAAAAAAATTACGACATACATTTCTTTTTAAGATAATTATTGGCAATAGTTTATCTTCTCTCCGCTTTTACCAACTTGACACCATTAAGAATCTCCATTTATGACCATCTTGATTATTGGTCCGAGACACATATAATTTACTATGTCTATTCAATCTAATTTATTAATTATTAATAAAAAAGTTTTGTAGTATCTTTATTTCTATATTTCTTATTTAAAAATGTTGTGATCCAAAGTCAAATAGAATGTCATATTCAGTAATTATGTTTTACAAAATATCCACTAAAATAATGAATAAGTTGGGTAACTCTCATAAGAAATAAGAAAAAGAAAATTGAAAAAAACATAAGTAATTTATGATGAATTTACGTTTTTATCGTAAATTCCTGACCACTCAATGAATAAAAAATATAAAACTTTTTTTTCAATCCCAAAGACCCCAGGAATGTAACCAAGGGTTAAAATCGATTCAAAATGTATACATAAAGTAATTAAATCAGTTGTCAAAAGATTTTTGCCTCTGGATTGAAAGAGTGTGTGCCTGAAGGCTTTTATCTTGTAAAAAAAATGATGTGTATCACATAAAATCTCTGCAACATTTCAAAAACTATGAGTGAATATTTATATATATAACATTTATTCATAACTGAATTATGTAAAGATAAAATTTATTAGAGATTTATTTTTTGAGTAAGACAGCCAATAATTCTTTTAGGTTGTCTTAGGAGAAAAAAAAACAATTTTTTCATTATATAAAAATATATTTGACTCCTTTTTGAGAGCCTTTTCAATCGTAACTACATAAAAAAACACATACAATCTGGTAATTAATTATTTTAATTTGATAAGAAGGAAACTGGGAAATAATAGTGAACGTTGATTCCTCACGATTTCCTATTGAGTCCTCCTCTCTTTGTGGTGAATTTCCGAATCCACCCTCCCTCTCTGGTAAATCTCATCACTTCTGTTTTTGGGGTCACTTATTCTATTATTTGTAATTTCATATAGTTTATCTTGTGGACACCGATGAGCTTATTCTTCTCTCTTAATATAATCTACATGTTCTGTCACTCTGTCTTTTAATCTTCTTTCTGTTTTGCCTATATGTGTGACTCCACAGTTGGGCTTTGAGCAAGTAATGCAATATATTACTCCAGATGTATCAAAGTCGACCAAATGACTAATATTTACAATAGTTTTTTATTAAGTAGCTCATACTTCTTTGTTAATATACCGAAATAGGCAGCAATAGCATTGGTCCATTTTGTTTACTTTTTGAGCCCCACATTTGACCTGGATTCTGGAACTTTAGTCTAACAGATAATAGATTTCTTAATTGTGTAAATGCAACCATTGGTGGAAATGGGAAGAATTTTATTATTGTAGGATCTCTCACGAATGTGTTCCTGTGATTCTTAAAAAATTTAAATATAAAATTTATTAATTAAGAGACGGAGTCAAAGGTAATATACACATTTTTACAAAATTTCATTCTAGATTGAACATTTCTCGTGACAACAACGTTTGCTTCTTGATTGTAACATTTGTATAAATTCTTCAGCGAAGCTCATCTATTGTTTAGAGGTATTTAAGTACTGTGTTAGGGGAGATAATCATTCCTTAATTCGGTTTGACTTAGATTTGGAGGATTTTGCATATATCTATTTGAAGCATACTTTTGATTAATATACTAAAGGGCACATTTGAATTGAGTTCCCTTTGATTTAAAATTGCAAGAAAGTATTCTTAATGCTTTAATTATTTTAAGATTTGTTTCCTGTAGTTTGTGACGATTTATCATAATGTAGGCATTCAACTAATTTTCTAGCGTTAGAAAACCGACTAATTGCCTTGAGGTTGTGGTTGCATGAATTGTTGGATGCATTTCTATTAGTGGATTTATTTGTTGTTGTTGCGTATGAACATGGGAAGGCATATCCTATTCTGGTTGACTTAACCTTTATTATTAGTCAGAGACACGTATTATTTACTTGGTCTTTGATTGACTAGATCAATATATCTAAAATGATTACTTGATATATACATATAAATTTTTTCTAATTTTTTTTGAAAGTCACTGTTGTAATAGTAATTTAACATATTCTTTTTTTATTAAAAAGAAATATGTCTTCACTTTACAACAAGCTATAATTTTTGTCATTTTTAATCAAAAAGGAAGAAATTAGTTAAACTTCCAAAGAAATGTAAATTTTTTCGTTTTGTTTTACTGATAATGCATTTTCTCTTTCTTTTTTTTCGTTATATCTTTACTTCAAATATTAAATTGTATCTACAAGTTATTAGTTATAGTTTGCCCCATCAAATAAATATTAACTATTATAAAGTAACAAAAAAGAACAATTCGAGTGCCCTATCTTTTTTTTTCACTTCTCTACTTCCAATTTACATATAAATACTATCAATAAATAGAAATATCATCAACATATTAACGTAGTATGCAAAAAAAAAAAAGGAAAACAAGCAATATCTATCAACATTAATATCTTAAAAAATCCAATTTAATTTTCCTTTTTATGTATGGATAGATTCTTCAAAAAAAAATTTTTTTTTTTTCAAATGAATAAAATATAACCTTGTAAAGTCTTTAGATAGATATAGCTCTACAATCGCCATAAAAAACCTTTTACAATAAATAATTTTAAATTGTATAAAATTAAGCACTTTTTAGGACAATATTGTATGCATGTAAAACATTATATTCTACATTTGAATGAACAAGAAGCGTTTATATAAATCAGTGGGTGGACAACGCGCTGAATAAAGTTTCTTGTTTTGAACTGAGTATGCATGGGTTCGATTTATGATTACTATCAGAAAAGGAATTCTACTTTGTGTAAATGGAGTTCTAAGTTGGTGTAATAGCTATATTTTATTGTGCACATATACTTAATTAGATGAACTTTAATTTGAGCAATGATTGGAATATTAAAAATAAATTGTATTAATTATTTTATTGTATTTTTAATTATAAAATCAATTTAAATCATTTGTAATACCAACTTTTTATTATGATAGACAAATATAAAAAATGTAATTAACATTTTAAATCTTTGAATATGGATGGAATTTTAGTATATCCAAATTTTTCACGTCTTATTGTTAAATTTAAATCAGATCGTGATCTCCAAGTGACTGTATTCATACTTTTGTCCGATTTTCCATCAAGAAACTCAATGCTACTAAGTGCTCCATTGTTCCAACCACCAAAAATGATTGGTATAGAGTTTAATATAGACATTCCATGATAGTGACGAGGTGTGGATAACATTGGTAGGATATCAAGATCCTTCCATTTTCCTAACAATTGGATTAAATTAATTTTTAAATAACATACTCAATATTTAGACTACTCAGTAATCAGTAACTTTTTATGTAAATATTTTACCCTCGTCATAGCTATAAAACTCTATAGATCCTTTCCATGTGTTCATTCGGTCGTAACCTCCAGCTATTAGAATTCCTCTTTCCCATCCAATTTGAGTTTCCACACAGGCCGCATCGGATCGTGGCTCCTTCATTAATACTGGAAAGGTGATCCATTTATCGGTAACAGTTCCATTTTCATTGAATTTTAGAAGATCAATCTCTTTTAAATATTGACCATTCCATCCACCCGCAATAACGATTTCATTTTTCTATTAAAAAAATCAGTCAAAGTTATAATTTTATGGAATTATAAGTATGGCAAATATAAATTAGTTATACAACGCTTCAAACAAGCTTGACTTTTTTTTGTTATTATATATAAACTTAATTAAAATATTTAAGTGCAATTTCATCGAAATATATATTTACTGATAAAAAATTTTAATGCAATTAATACTATTTTCAGCTAATTTTAAATTAAAATACAACGTTTAGGAAATAGATAGTATATCCTAAAATATCATCAACTAACAAAAATTGGAACAGAGCTTAAAATTACCAATATTTACTGTATATAATTATCATTTAAAAAACGGGGGGTTTTAAATTTTTATAAAATTTTGCTTAATACCAACTTTATAGTTACTTGTTACAAAATTCCATCGGCTTTGGGTTCCCGATAAATATATATATATTTAAATGAAATTGCATATATATGTATAATCATCGGGTCCAAACACAGTATCAAACAAAGGTTTATCAAGCGTTATCTTTCAAAATTCAAAAAAATTGTAGGTGATAAGCCTCATTTTAGTGTGCATCCCCTTTCTATTCAGAATTTTCGCATATTAGTTAGCGAATCAGTGTGAATTCGCACTAGCAGTCATAGGAGCGCACCAACTCACATGTTTTTATTTTTCTTCGACTAGATAAGTAGTATTTAGTCTAAAAACATTAAGTGTTATATTCTTTTTCAGACTGTAGCCCTCTCCTTAATTCATAGTGTGGGTAAAGTTGGTGAATAGCTTAGTTTAATTAATTCATTTAAAAAAAATACTTGTTCTAAATTAAATATTGGCTTACCCAATATCTTTTACATCTAATTAATTCCTTTGTGGCAATTGGTTTATCGAATTGCAATATGGACAAGTTTTTAAAATTTTAAAAATAGATAAATTATACGTTTTCAAATATTCTCCAAGAGTTTTAATCGGAGGACGATCTGACGTTTAATAACATGATGCCATTTTAAACTATTATTTTCGATATTAAACTATTCTAAAAATTATTTGTAATTGTGTTCCGATATATTTTACTTTAATGTACATTTTTTTTATTTTATTTTACATATATATGTATCAACTTTTTAAATTTTCATATATGAATGTAAATATTTGTACTAGAAAACCGAATATACAAAGGGAGGCAGAGAGCAAATAACTATGCGGAACATAGTACACAAGGGATCCGTGTTTAGAGAACCAAAAAATGATTAAAATACCAAGTTGAGTCCCCGTTCCGAAAAGGACAAAAAATTCCAAAACAGAAACCCCCTAGCAGGCGAGAGAGAGGCGAGCGAGGCCATCCCTCGCCTGCTAAGGGGCTCCAAAACAGAAACCCCCATAGCAAGTGAGGGATGGCTCATTCCCAACAGAACAGAGGGCCATGTTTCAGCATATTTCAAGTATCTGCCTTCCTTATTTAATTTATTACCATAGTAGTCAGAGCACAAAAGTGTGATTTTCCTTTCAACATCGTCAATTCATTTGAAATGCTCCATGTTCCGTTTTTATATGTTTCAACAGAGCTAAGAAACCCCTCATGAGAGTCATATCCTCCAAGTATTAGAATTCGCTCTAAAATATTAACACTGCTCGCATATGCTCGTGGAGTGGAAAGACTAGCTGCATTCATCCAGTTACTTGAGTTATTAGGGTCTAAGGCTAGACAAGTCGTTAAATATGAGAAATTCTCCGATGAATAACCACCACAATTCAGAATCTAGAATGATTGAACATAAAATATTTCACTTTTATATGAAAAAATAATTACTTTAAAACTTACTTTATCTTTTGTATATACTCCGACCGAGCCGATTCTTGGAATTAGTCCATGACTCTCAACCAAGCATGTTTTATTAATTGTCAAAATTTCCATATTATTTGTGATATCTTGGGACATGAGCTCTGATCCACTCTCTAAATAATTTTGATTGTCGATGTCTCCATTGAATAACAATATTTTTTCGTCAGTTTCTTTCATATCAGATAGAGGTCGAATTCCAGTCTAAATGAAAACACATCAAGATTAGCAATTAGTAAATTGATTTCACAATGATTTATTAACTTTATAAGCCATGAATGTTAATTCGATGATACATTTAACGTGATTGTCTGACGCTTCAAAGATGTTTTTTAAGAAGCACATTCAAAACTAATAACTTCGTCCTTTTTTAATAAATATTGTTGTAAATTAAATTACTCTTTGTCAATTACAAAATTACTATAGTAAATTATAAACTATGGTATTTTTAAGCTATAATTTATATTTTAAATTTACACTTCATATCCTTTAATTAAATAGTTTGATAAATTTCTTGAGAAATAGGTATACAAAAACCAGAAGTAATATATCTTGAATTAACTATCTAATGTTATCCATAACAATTATTTTCAAAAGTTAATATTTTAATTAGTTATAAGCTGTGTGGTACATCCACAAAAAAACAACTCAAGATGATCAAAGTTATAGTTATCATTTTGAGTGTTGTTCGATATACTAGTACTCTTGTGGTACCGGTATACAAACGTATTTAAAATGGCACACAAATAAGTTGATTTGAAATCGGTACTTGCAACGTCCGTTCGTGTTAATATTTTTTAACTACAGATGACGTAATGTCAAAAAAAAAACATTTTCTTTATGAAAAAAATAATGAAAATTTATCTTTTTTTCATGTTTTCAAGTTTAACCAGCGCACTCCAACTTAATTTTTTTAGATGCCAACGCCCCTGAGAGTGCAATTGAGTTTATTTATTTGTTTTATATTTTAGTCAAAGAAAAAGTTTTGAAATACCGAAAGTATTTGTATTTTGACTATATTATCATTTTTTGTCCAAGTGATTTTAGGTTAGAACTCTTAAATGATAATAAATAAATAATCTTCACAATTGACATTTTACGCTCACCACCAGCTTTTTATTCACTCTCTACCTCGACTTTTACCAGGGAAAATAAAAATTTGAAAAGAAATATGGTATTTGCTATTTTTATATACATCGAAGTGATTATCTTAGGACAATATGTATCTATAACAGAATACAAAATGACACATATTCTAAATGAAAGCCCTTGACTAATTGTGCAAACCTAAATCCTTTGTAATACCTTTTTTGACTTCATAATACGTATAGCCAGCTGCTTTTAATAGTTAAGAATCAAACAGTGAGTTTTACTAAAATATAGAACGGAACAAGTCTCCTTTATTCAACCCCATGTGAACGAAAGTTTAATTTTTGTGGTTATAAATCAAACGACAACTCTCCCAGATAAATGAAACTTAGTCTACAAAGGTTTTCTTAATCAAACACTTTTTATTTCAGTTTAAAAATGGTGTCTTCTTGGAAAATACATATTAATTGTAGCATATAGTATTGTACAAAGTCAATTAGTTTTTTCCATTTGATTTTCAACTACAAAAAATATAAACCTCCTTAACAATAAATAAAGGGATTATATAGATATAAATACATACCAAAGCGTTACCCTATGTATATTGTTGTCAGCTGTAGATTCCCTGTTCTCCCTTGGTACGTCATGGCTATTTCATTATTTATTCTTTTTCATAAATACACAAAGTAATACGTTATTCTATATTTAAGCTCCGCTTCCAAAAGAACAGGAATACAATTACATGTTGACCCCTCATCCTTTATTTTTTATATTTATTGGCTACTTTATTATTCATATGAAGAAATTTTTTTGACTATTTCTTTATAGAAATAGTCAAATAACTAATCATAACTACTCTTTTAATCAAATATTACTAAGCAATATTATAATACTGTATCGAATAAAATAAAATGTAGATTTTAATAATAGGTAATTTATTTTAAAAATGGTGACGAAATAATATGACAGTTATAGTCTCGGAGTACATAAGAGTTACATGACAGTTGGTATGATTGGCTTATTTGGCTAACTATGTACCAGAGAATTTGGGCCTTTTTTCTGTTTCTTTTTTGGATGATAGGTTGTGTGATACAATAAAGGAAAAGACGTAATAGAGTTACGATATGAAGGAGTATTGGACGCCGTTCTCAAATAAATAAAAAATTGTTGACCAAAACATTCCAATTGTAATAGTTAAGTATGTTAAAAAAATAGATACCTCGCCAAATCTTTTTATTTTTACTAAATGTGTATTGTAATAATAATTATGTATTGTCATAATTATATAAATTTAGAGATCTGAATAGTAAGGTTGGGACAGAACGCTAAACATACGGCTCCGTACGAACTGCGGTAAACCTATTATGGTGCGTTGTTTGGTAAGTTATAATTGTATTGGTTTTTTTTGGTAGTTTCTCAAGCTTTTTCGATATTTTATTCATTAATAATCTATTTTTTTTTTACAAATTATTACTTTAAAGTTTGATATAAAATATACACGGGATATACTATTATTCATTAATTAATATATAAATATATATATTTGCAAAAAGATGAGCTGGTCTACATTTTACGATAATAAACCGATTAGCAGTCTCAATATTGCCAGCTGTCGAAAAAAATATTTGGCTTGATACAAATGTACCTGTAGCATAAGGTGCTAATTAATTCACTTTTTGTGAGAAAGTAAAAAATTGGTGGTTCAAATGCAGTCCTTTTGATAAAAAAAAACATTGAAGCAAATTTGAAAAATTAGATAAATATTTACGTAATATTTTATTAATATTATATTTTACAATATTTTCTTAGTAGACACAATTTTTTGTTTTATCTGATAAAACTTGGCTATTGAGATGTTTTTCCTCAAAAAGATAATAAAAGTGCATCAGGGTTAAGGTCATCAAAATTGGCACTTTTTTTATTAATCCAAATATAAAAAAACGTAGTTGCAAATTTTTGTAGATATCTGTACCAGCTCATTGGCTGTGATACACAGTTGAACCGACAGATAAGTAATAAGGCTACATTTCATTAAAATATTTTTATCGTTCTTTCAGAAACATAATATATAGTTTCTCATAAGTATTTATGGAAAACTTTTTAAAGAAGTTTAACTTATCTAAATTTGTTACTCACACTAAAAACCTGTAATGTATAGTATACGGATGATATTAAGACAAAAATACTTTTTTCCCCAGAAAAATGTAATATTCATAAAAATTGTTCAAACTTGGTTAATCGTATTTTTTATATTAAAATAAATGCATTTGAACCATCAATTTTTTACTTTTTCACAAAAAGTGATTAAATTGCCACCCTTCTGCACTTGCCAGAAATGGTAAAGCTAACTTGGAAACATTGGGAAATTTATTTAAATTATCCCTCCACCTTACCATTGGATTTCCGTCACTTGGGATGTATTATATGATTTTGTAATTGATTATCTTTTTACAGTATAATATAATCCAAAATTATTTCTTAAAGATAAGAATGCCTCACTATCTAAATCTATTAATATAAAAAATAACATAACAAAATTTTTATAATGACGAAGTATTTAATATGTGATTATATATATATACGTAAAACACCAAACCGTGATACAACCCTGTATCGTACCAGCTGCAGTCAATTGGTTAATAACGTCTTTATAATCAGATTATTTATAAAGTATATTGACATTTTCTTCTCATTTTTAAATATAATTTTATATAGTCTTTCAAAATATTTAAGAGGGATTGGGGAAATTCATCAGACTATCATTCAATTCTAAAATCAATAATTATTAATTTTTTACACGTAAAATTTGAGAGTTTGCTCCCAAAATAATTTTAAAATTTTTTCTCTAACTTTCACGTTTTCCCAAATCATATAATTTTATGCCTGTATAAAATTTCAAAATAGATTTAAGTAATGCGAATATATGGCTTGATTCAGAAGATAAATCAGAGACATGATCATTAATAGATTGATTTTTCTTAAATACAATATTTTGAGAAAATTGCTTCTTCAGAGCTACAATTAGGCCAAACAAATCAGTATGATTAACGTGGGCCTAGGTATATATATATATATTATTAAAATAATACATGGGGTTGTAGTAATGATGAGGGGATTTATGTGATGTAATGGCATGTAAATTATGTCTAATATTTAAAAAAGTTGTTGGAGCTTATAGCAGGAAATAATATGGTTTCGAATATTTTGTTCAACTATCTTTATTCTCTCGTCTACTCTCGTGACATCACGGAATTTCCCATGCTATTGCTTATAATCATCACTCTGTATATTTTATCCCCATGAAAAAATGCACTACACCTGTTTTTAATTCAAAAAGCGAGCTGTATTTACGTACAATTGAGTGATAACTAGTTATGTAAAAGATGTTATTTTTTTAAAGGGCCCTATTTTTTGGAATTGGTATTTCTGAATGAATTGTCTATTCTTTAAGAGTTTTCATTATTATTCAATTCCTGAGAAGTAAACATTCTTTACTAAATGGGTTCAATTATATTTGAAACTTGATTGAAAATGTGTTTGTTCTCAAAAAACACGTACGTAACACAGGGATTTCGTTGCAGAGTTATAATTGTATGATATTATTGGATTCAGAGTAGGATTGGATCGACATCGGAATGATTCTTGCCAATGTCTTTGTTTATTTCATTCTTCCCCATTTTTCTTTTCGCAGCTGATTGTAGCTTATATCCTCCAAAACGTTCCTTTAATTGACAGGGTAACCATGTTGTTTTCTAGTTTCTTTTTTTTCTTTGTACGAGTATAAAAAAGATTTACATCACAAATTATAACTGAAGTTTTTTTTTTTTAAATTATCAATAACATTCCTGTACCGGTATTTTATTGTTACACTTTAACAAAACTTTCTAGAAATATACATATAACATGAAAGCTAGTATAAATTTTTTGTACTACTATATACAAAAATAGATTATATGCACATCTTGAGGTTTTTTTTTCAAATTTGAATTTTACCTAACTAACAAACTTAAAGTATCAAACATTTAATTTACAGTAAATAAATATGTAATTAAGTATATATTCATTTTATAACCTTTAAAAATAAATTTTAGTAAATACGGGTATTTTTATGAATTACCTAGGTTTCGTTAATCCTGTGAAAATGTTGCGAATGAATATAACTATTCATTTATTAGATGAATATTTGTTTTCCTCAATAAAACTTCCTATTTGGTTAAATTCTATTAATTACTCGAATATTTTAGATCCCTCATAAATGCCTATATAATTAATTACCCAAAAATAATCTTAGGAAATTAGAAATATAAATGATTATAAATTTTTTTATTTTAATTTTTTTTTCCTTAACATTAATTTCTTAGAAGTAGGAGATAATCAACTTACTTAAAGATTTTGAATTTACTAAAAGTTAAACACTAGCCTTTAAAAAATTTGTTTATATAGGATAAGAACAATACGTCTAGACTAAATTTCTTAGGTGATATCTTTTTAATTATCATAAAACAGTTTGTTCTACCTCAGCAGGTAGTAGAATCATTTTCGAACTCACCTATTCTCTCTTATTTAAACATGTACTCGGTAATATAGAACTTCATTTTTTGATATTTTGTTATTAAATTAAATAATATAATTGTAAATATATTAATGAAAAAGACAAAAATATCATTATTTGGTTGGCATTCATAATTTTCA
This sequence comes from Lepeophtheirus salmonis, assembly GCF_016086655.4. NCBI lineage: Eukaryota > Metazoa > Arthropoda > Copepoda > Siphonostomatoida > Caligidae > Lepeophtheirus > Lepeophtheirus salmonis. The sequence continues at coordinate 71,808,718 of NC_052135.2, read as the reverse complement.
AAAATTGGGTAAGAACATTTTTCATATCAGCCACCCGCGAATGTAATTGATATACCAATGTTGTTCTAATTCGTAATTATTATTTTATTAAAAGATATTTATAATATTCATACGGGATTTTTTTTTTTTTTTCAAATTTCAAAATAATTTTGTAAAGCAAATTTAATTCACTGTATTGCTTAAAAATATGTGGGATCATTTTTCAAACGTCCGCAAGAGAAGTATTGCACCACTGTCCCTTAAAATGTTAAAAGATATATTTCTTATTGAGATGCCATTTTTTCCAACCCATTAAAACCCTCAATCAAAAAATAATAATAATAATAAAAATTACGAATTTAAAGGTTTTAATGTACAGGGTTGGCTCTAACGTGTGGTACACATTTTATTGTTTCAACTTTTCAAGAGTAAAATTTAAACAAACAGTTTAGTAAGGACAATTACTTTATAGAATAATCGAAATATTGGGATTTGTACGACTTTTATTAAATATATCATTCCTCAGCTCTAATAAGTGCCTCAATTCTAGAGCTAAATCTTTTGCAGACTTTGACCATGTAGTCCCACTCGAACTTAGTGAAAGCCTTCTTGATGTAAATCTGTGGAAACTGGACCACTCCTGTGAGAAGTAGCATGCACCCTATCCTCCAGACACGCCTATATAGAGTAAAGGGGTTCACGTCTGTAGAGGAAGGCATCCAAATGCTGAGGTCTCAAAAATATGGAAAGTTGTCTCTCAGGTTGGTCTGGGTCTTAGCGTATTAGGTCTTGGTTCATTTTTATACTAGTTCAATTTGGTAACGGGCACATCAAATAAGGGGTGTTGCTACAAAATTGTGGCCCAGGAAATAATATTAGATACAAACCGGGCCGCAGCTACCTTATAAGCAGAGTTCGTAGTGCCCCAAGTTCCAGCAGAGGCCACGAAAACTATGGTTGGCTAACACAATGGTTTTCAAAGTGGGAGACGTAATAGGAGGCTTGGAGGGGGTGGGAGGCGCATGAAGATGGCGAATTAAGGATTGCTTTCAGACAACAGGCGCGTACTCGTGGTACATATGTTACGTAAAAATAGGGCCCCAGATAAAGATGTATTAGTGAATGGGGGCTTTGGCATAATAATGTTTGGAAAAACATTCCTTTAGAAATAGTGCTGTTATCATATTATAGGATCCGACAAACTTAGTAGCGGACCAGGATCCATAATCTAACCCACTTCTTCATCTTTTCTTTACATCGTCTGGTGTTTAAAACCACTACCCCAGATCCATAAGAAGTCTTTATCTCTTTTGGAAATCAGATTCAACTTGATGACACTGGTGACGTAAAAATATAATTACAAAAAACAGTAATTGCACAAAAAAAAAAAAAATCTCAGAAAATTGACTTGTTGATTGAAGCTTATTTTTTATTGGAAAATATATTATATTTTTGTATGTATTATATAAAGGAGCAAAAGCACACGAACCAAAGCCGATAAGTAATAGACTTTGGTCTCGGTTCAACTTTGTTTGTTCTGGTTCTAACGGTTCAAGAAATACAACTTCTTGAACCATTAGACCGATAAGGGCACCACCATCTATTCCAAAATTGATGAAAAATTGTTCAGAGTTCATATCTAAACAAGAACTATTTCACATAAATATAATCTTTATAATGAGAAATAGGATAAAAATTGAAAGCATACTAACAAATACAGTGTATTGCCGAGTTATCTAAAGGAATACAGTTTTAAGAGATCATTTAAATTATTTAAAAGTATTCATATACCCCATTCAAATTTATACCCTTCTTTTTTTGGCAGTAGTATTATATGCATCATACAATTCTTAATGAATTAGTAATCATTCAGAATATTTGAAGATGTTTTTCTAGGATATAATTTACATCATTAGTAATATTATTAAGGAAGCTTTTATTTATTATTATTTTTAGACATTGAGTTAAACGAAGTCCATAAAATGCAGTGTATAATTACTATTGAAGCTCTGTACTTTTTTTTAAACACAATATGCTTGAGATCAAAATGAATAATATATGCAGTCATTAGCATCACCAATCATTCATATAAGTAAGTACCCCTTTAATGTTTTGATTAATGATATTAAATGGGTTACAAAAATTTTTAATGTGATACCCTAAATTGAAAAATTGTGAGCTATTTAAATGAGTGAAATAAAGTTGAACTTAATTGCATTTGTATACGTTAACTAACTAAGAGTAAAAAGGCGAAATTACATTTTACATATGCAATGTACTAGTGATGTCTAATATACCAGGTGGTCAATTGAAATCTGAGCACTTACTTATTCAATAATTAATGATAGCTGCCTATTTCAAAGTAATTCATAGTTTTGATATTTTAAAGCATAAATGTTTTTTTACAAAAAAAAAAAAAAAAACATTATCCTTCTATCATACGTAATAGTCGTGAAATTGACTCTTCAACGTGATTAACAAATATCCATTCATGCATTTCACGCAGTGGTCATCTCCAGGACCCAGGTCAAGCCGCCAGCATGTCCAAAATGTTGGAGATGAAAATAGCTCTGTCAAAAAGTTCAAGTTTGACTCCAAGAAGTGAAAGAAAACACCCTCGGTCAGTCCCCTTATGTCCATGAAAACCCATGCAAGAGATCTTGGGCTTTTTGCACAGTCCAGATAGCTATAAAAAAAAGTGGATGAAAAGAGTCTTTTGAAGGTGGAGAGGACACTTTTGACACCAGAAATGAAAGAAACACCTCTCGTCCGTTGCAAGATTTTTTTGATCTCTTTTTGACATTCACACTACAGTCCCAATGCAAACCCTTTCGACAACACATTTTGTTTACATTTCAAGGAAAGAGCTACACTGGCCACCATCCAAACACCAAGGCTCTCAATGCTACTGTCACCCAGAATGGAAACACCATGACAGACGAACTACATTCATCATCCATAGGCGATGCCATGCCTTGTCACTGCCGCCTGGAAGCTATCATAGCAACTAAGTATGTCTACATTAATGATTAAGGGAGCTCAGACAAACAATTTTGATGTAATTCTATTGTTAATTAATATATTGTTGATGTTTAAAATTCAATGTGTTCAGATTTTGAAAATCCCTCAATGTATCCTGGTTCAGACGACTACATCGGAGCAAATATTTTTGGGCGTCAAGGACAGACACCTCTGAAAAGCGCTGCAGAGATAAGAATTGGAAACTTGCATATCACCTTTGAGTCCAATGGCTCAAGATCGTTAGCTACCCAAAACCGTATTAGAGTTTGTGCTTCGATGGCTTTCTACACGATTTAGACTCCATACCCTAGCTAAGTATTTTTATTATATCCTTAAAAGAGTTGCATTACTTTTTTAATTTTATTTCAAAATTCCCGGATCTATCCAAGTTTGAAGTTCAATTTCCCGTGGCTACCGGATTACACAGAAAATATTTTAAAACTCTTCATGTAAAAACAATTTTTTTTTGCTTAACATTTTTGGGTAAAAAGTACTTTCTTTAATTAAGTATTTTTTCTCTTTTTAAACATTTAAAATGCTAAAAATTTCATAATAGTGATCTTCAAACACTTTTTTATTAAACAAAATTATACATAAATTATATTTTTTACTGCTCATACATAATAATTGATATTGGAAAATGTCATAACTGGTTTTTAGGAAATAGCAATCAAGAAAAAGACTCAATAAGAATTTCATTTCCTTTTTAATTAATGTTGATCTATATCGGTATAAAATTTATTTTCATGAGAGATAATTCTAAGGTTCTTAATTTTTAATATCAATAAAATTTAAAACTAGTATTAAAAATTGTTAAAATAATCCGGAGAGGCACTATGTAAATAAAACAATTAATTACTTTATCACTTTTTTTTAGTTAATAAATAGGTTAGAGAGATTGATTTTGATGGACAGTAAAGTTTTAAGCCTTTTCATTTGTCAGTCACATTTTGACATTTAAGTATCTTCATCTTTTTCATTAATTCCAATTAAAGAAAAGGCTTTTAGTCTTATAAAACTTGATTGTGTAGGCCCTCAAAGTGGAGAATGTACATGGTAGGGCAGCAAAACGTAGACTAAAGAGATTGATAAATAAATTCATTAATTATTTTATATATGCAATTATAGGCAAACAAATAATGTTAACAAAACATGTTTACAAGGTTTTGTAAATCTTTTTTCACTCATTTTTAAAAAATGTACCATTTTATATATACTCAATTCAAATATTTTTGACAACTCAAAGATATTTTTATGTATTTCACTAACTGACTTTGAATAGATTTGATTTCCTTTTGATTTTCTAAATAGTTGATTCAAAAACAGCTTCTACATACATTATTGTTTAATAATAAAAAATGAATAAAAATCCTTCTAATATCAACCTTAAATGAACTTTTATTTTTAATCTATAATTGAGTACATTTAAAAAAAAAAAATATAACATATATATATTTTTTTGGATAATTATCACCCCATTATTATTGAGTGATAATCATTCTTTGTGACAAGCTATTCATCTCTGTGGGAACTACGATGACGCTTTGGATCGTAGTTTCCTGAGTTTATACCTTAGGCTGGCAAGATGTTTGGTTTATCAGGGAACTGATTTTACTATGATTGTTTTTCTTTTTGGACACCTAATATCTAATGCCATGTTGATAGCCTTGTTAAGCAATTCAGCGCAATCATTAACAGCATTTGGGTTTGAACACATAACTGGTAATGACGCTGATTCTATGTAGGACCTGAAGATGTCCCAGTTAGCTTTTCTAAAATTTCTTGATTGCTCATAAATTTGCATGTATCTAATTCAAAAGCTATATATCTATGGTTAGACATTGATGGTCTAAGATCTACATGCTACCTGTTATTTCGAACTTGTTGAAGGCAGTTTGATTCACAATTGTGATCTCGGTGGTTGAACTGGCTCGTTGGGGGATAAACGTAGGCTCGTTTCCCAAATTTATAACAGTCAGATTGTTTTCATCAATTATGTTTTCTATAGACTCTCCTCTTGTGTCAGTTTTTCCACTACTCCATAGTTGATATTGATTGTAGAATAAGGGAGAACGTAGAACTTAACGTGAATTAAAAAAGGTAATTATGAATAACACTAGCATGTTAATATTAGTATGTATCTTCTATCTTCATTATGGTTGAAGAAGGAACATGGTGAATTAACAATGACAATAAATAAATATGTCACAAAGTCAAGCATTTGAATAAATTGCTTTATATTCACCAAAATCAGTATTTAAACACGTTGTATTTTATATGTTGCATTTTCAAGAGTTTCAAAAGGGGGTACAGATTTGAATATATTAACATCAAATGGACAGAAAAAAAAATGATGTATTTAAGGAGATTTGACAATATAAATTAACCTATTATTTAATTATAGTAGATCGTTTTAGTTCATAAAAACAAGCTAAATATAAATAAATATTTTTAACTTTTTATTGGCTATCTTTAAGATAGCAAGTTCGTGCTTGTTAGTCTTTAATAAATTATCATACAGTATATGTACAAAAGGGTTATTAGGGTTAATGACATTTTATTAAATAAAGAAAAAAATGATGCAGTCTTAAATTTTCTTTATGAAGACATGTAAAGAAAATCAGACTTTCAGGTCATTTTTGATCCAGTTGGATTAACAAAAATGAATAAGTTTTTTATAATACTAAGTTCTTTTATTTTCACAAATTTTTACTTCAAGCTCATAATTCTGCTTTTTATATATGTAATTGTATTGGTGATGGGTATATATTTTTTGCAGAGTTGTGAAAAGTATTTGTAAAATTTGCACTTTTATTGTTTTTTCAAAAAAGATATTTCACTTGGTAATTTAAAAATATAAATATAATCCGCAATGCAGTTAAATATTTTAGTGCTTAAAAGTATATGCAAATTTTTAGCATATTGCCAATTATGTGTACTTGTGTCTTAAGGTGGGTATCCACATACATATGTCATGTGGTTACACATCATTTATTTCTAACAATTTTCCAAATTATAAATTTCAAATATCAACAACTCTCACCATTGAAAAAAGAGGTTTTGTGATTTAAAGCGTTTCCTGTTTGGGGGAAGAATATGCCACGTAAGCATTATTCATTTTTCTAAAATATATTGTGTCATGATATTTTCACTCCTAACAATAAAACACATTTAAAGGAACAAAACTTCTTCATTTTGAAAGGAAGAGTTCTTGAGGTTTGAAGGCTATAATATGCACATTTCTTATAAATAAATTATTGTATATGTATTAAGTGTACACGCATGATACGTGTGGTAAGCCACCTTTACTTTTATATAAGAACTTTAATAATGGAACGACGTAGCTTAATGGACAAACCCCTCTGTATAAATTATTACCCTAAATTCATTTTGCGTAGGTTTGGTTCTCAGTCGTTTCTAGAGAAGGATTTCATGTAAATGGACTGCAAATAAACTCCTAGGTCATATAGAGTAAATTTGATACTATAATGTTTACTTATAATCAATATGTGCTACTACATCTGACATAGATAAGATAACTACAGAGACGGGGTAATTTTAAATGGCTCTAAGTCCTTTCGCCTAAAACAATTTTACCTAACAGCATTGTGCCTCAAGGATATTTCGGCTTAAAATATACATAAATATTTATAAAATTATACTCAAAATGTTTACACATATATACTTTCAAAATCTCACTATATAAAAAGTTCGAACCAAAAACAAAATAATTAAAAAATAATATGAAAAACAACACAACGATACAAATGGAAGATAATCTAATCAATACTCCGTTATTAATTATCGTTGGACAGGATGGATTAGTCATGTTGGAAAAAACTCCTTGATTGACAAACATGCATATTATGAAAAAAGATCATAATTCCATCATTATTTCAAGAGAAAATAACCATTTAATACATTTGATTGTATTACGCGTTACATTCTTTGAATAAAAATAAAAAGGGAACATCATTTTCAAGCAAAAATGATTAAATACGACTTAAAAATCTCAGGAAATTTATATTTTAATGGGAAATATCATTGACGCAAAATGGTTATAAGGTGAAATTCCCATAGATGAATTAGTATAAACCAATATAGTTTAAGGTGAAAGTACAGAACATTGTGTAAAGGACAACAAGTCCCCAATACCATAATTCTAACCAGTATCTTTATATAATTGATAAATAATTTGACATAATAAAATGGTTTTTCCTTATAAAAAACATTAAAAAGAAACCAAATATATATATTTATATGACATTTAACAGATACGTAAGTAGATCTAGAATCTATAAAAAATATTTAAAACTCCCCTGTTGCTATAGTTAAATTTTTCAATGACTTTTAAAAAAAATATATGGTTGACATATTAAATTGAATTATGAATTCAAAAAATTCATATGGGAGCAGTTCTTTAAATGCCATTTCTATTGAGTTAAATTGATTCTATTTTAAATGCATTATTTAAAGTCGTAACTTTGCATCAACAAAATGTTGAAATTAAAACTGTCAAATATATTATATTATATCATTGTGTTCCTTGCAAAGAAACAACAAAGTGATCCCGGCTAATTAATTTAGACACATGTCTATTGGAGCAAATAATATTCAGAAATGAAAATCGTGTGCATTTTGTTATTTTTAAAGAAACAGAAAATTAATATGGAAGCCCTGACAATTGAAATAATGTTCTGAAGAAGAGTAGCTAAGCTATCATAATGTTTCATTACACCAGCTACAGTTAGTGTGACAAGGTAGGAGAAGAAAATGTACAATGACATTGGCAAGAATCACTCTGATGTGGATCATCAATTCTACTCTGAGTCCAACATTGAATTACAATTATATCTCTGCATCATGTGTGTTATCCGCACACACGAAAGTTCTTCCATCAGATTTTGAATATTATTGGATGTAAAAGAAAATAAATTCATAACTGAGGAGTTGAATAATAATAAAAACAGAAATGTCATTCTCCAGATTACTAATTTCAAAAAGTGAGCCGGCTAAAAAATAAACAGAGAGGGTGATTTTTCAATTTTTACAATACAATATACTTAGTGATGCATAAAAATTGTCCCGCCGGAAATTTAAAAATTTAAAAAAAAACTCAAAATGAATGTAGCTTCCAAGACCATTTGAAATTTTTTTAGTAAAAGAGCAGCCTTACTGTCATAACCTTATGACATAATACTATGGTGTGTATTGTTTTTCAAAATTTCCCTTAAAATAATTACTAAGGTTTTGTGGCTCCAAATAAGTAATTTTTTTGTGGACATGACCTTCGAAGTTTTGCCTCTCTAATCGTCTTTCAATTACACATGATTTCTTTATTTTTCTTTTTATATTTACTAGTGTTGAGACTCAGTGCAGCACCGATTTTTTTTCAGTTTGGTCTCAAGTGATTTTTTCTAGACCGATTTGGACTTATTTTTCGGTCCAGACCGCAGTCTCTGACAGTAGACAGATTTTTTTTTGTCTTAATTTGTAGACCAATTTTAATTCGGTCTCACTTTACGGCCCAACTTTTTTTTCAGTCTCCATTTATGGACCAATTTTTTTCGGTCTCGTACATTATGAGAGACCATTTTTTTTTGTAGATCAACTGTCATTTAGTTGATTCAGCACTCATTCAGCCCTCAAAGTTTGTAAATTTGTTATAATCCTTCTCTTATACTAAAATAATAATTATTATTATCAAATCCTTTTATATGTACATAAATATGTATATGCAGTTATGAAACAAAGTCCTCTAGAGATCGATACAGTAAGCTATTGCATTTATCAATTATCTTGGATTATTTTCTACTTTTTGGTTTGATTTTCTCAATAAAAGTAGGATTTTCGCAGATTTTGCCAATTTTTGCTGCTTCCGGGACAAAAGTCTTCCGGGAAATCCTTGTCAGTGGGTCATCGCTATCCTGTTCAACACAGTTTCCTAATTTTGCCAAAAACTCGATGTAAAATTTACCATTTAAAATGCAATTACTATTCATAAAAAGTACAACATTTTTGTTCCTGATTAAAAGAATACAAGGTATAATCAGCAACTGACGTGGTAGAGTAACATTCGTACCGGACGTACTCTTCATTTTTGTGTATTTGTATTAAAAAAAGTTTATAGGGGGATGAGTTGAGGCCAGAGAAAGTTACAAACGTTGAAAAGAACTACCCATTATCTTAAAGATTATGTTCATTAATACCCAAGGCGAAAATGTTTGAAAAAATTAAATAGTTAGTAACTGTTTTATCACTGTTTCTTTTTTTTTTTTTTGGGAAGAGGAAAGGTTTAGAGAAAGAATAATTCCCACATCTTAAATACATAAATAATACTTTAAAAAACTTCTTAAAATTGTCTGATTGTGTAAAGTACAGGGGGAAAAAAACTATAAGAAAAGTTTTTTATGACTTTTTGTTGAAGTTAGCTTTAGTTCTCATTAACCTTTATTCATTCTCTTGGCAAAATTTTAATCTTTTTTAATTAAACATCTAATTATAAGGAATAGAGGATGAAATTACTACTAATTAAAACTAAGTTATATCTATACTGAAATGCACTTTTTTAATAATTTTTGAATGGGTTGAAATATTTTATTTTAACTCTCAGTGGTACTATTTCAAAAGTAGAATTATAAAATATAAAGATGATAATTTAATGAAAGCTTGAGATCGTTTTGAATATTAATTTTTTAATAAGTGTAGGAAAAAATAACCCTTTGTATTAATGTTTTCAAGGAACTAGTATTATCATACGTTATTATAATATACAGTACGTGTAAGCAAAAGGGTTTTACTCAAAAAAGTAGTTATAAACTGACATATCCAATGTTTTATGCAAAAACTTTAATCTGAATTTCAAAAAAATTTATGAGCCTCCCAAAACAAAACAAAAATAAAATCGGACCGAAAAAAGATGGAAAAGGCCAAAAGGCAATTGATATTGGATCTTGTCCACACCCAAGAGAGTAAAAAGAGGATTGACAAAAATATTAAAGCCATGGGTTGATACTAATAATGCTTGGATATTCTATGTGTGGTAATAGAATGACGCCCCCAGCATGAAGATAAAGGAGCCACAGACGTGGCAAACAGATAATCTCCAGAGTTTCTGAACAGCATCAGTGTGGCATTCTTCCTCACCAGATTGTTCTCTATTGGAATATGGGGATTCGTGGAGGGCAAGGCCTATGCTACTCCACATATAAATGTGGACGACCTCAAAGCTGTTTTGGAGATTGAGAAGATCAACATGCCGGATGATTATGTTGTCAATATTTGCAAGGCTTACATGCCTCGTTTGGAGGCTATGGTTACTGATGGAGGATCACATTTTGTATAGAAAATATAGTGACTAGTTTGGTTTATAAATCGGAAATAGTATAAGAGTTGTCTCACTTATTTTTCTCAAATTATGTTCTTGTCAAGTTTAAATTTTTTGCTCACGCACACTGTATAAACAGTCACATCTGAATAAAGGAAACAGCTCTTTTTCAAATGAAAAGTTAACCATATGCAGATATTTCTTATGTTTGAAAAACGACCATTTTTTAATACTTATGTAAATAGTAATGTGGAATCACCCCATTTTGAGGCAACCAGTGTTTCATTAAATCCTGTTTATTGCAGATATTTAGTAAAATTGGGTTTTCGGAGGACAAAAACAATAATTTTTCTCATTGATTGGAAATAAATGTGAAATGATTTTGATAAAGATAAATATAGAAAGAAAACAACGACGCTGCTCAATGGACAACACACTTGGGATGAATGAATATATTGAATTTAATGTGCGCAGGTTTTCGCCTTGACCGTTACTATAGAAGGAAATTATGAAGATGGATAGTGATGAATATCATGTATATTTTGGGCATGTTAAAAAATAAAGAAAATGAAAGTCGACATGGTAATCATCACAGTTTGAAGAATGTTTTGGAGTACAGAAGCTACAATAAGCGGTGGCAAGAGAGGGGTGGGGGAAATAAAAGAGCCATTGGCAAGAGTCATTCCGATGTCGATCCTCAATTCTACTCTGAGTCCAAGAAGGACTTACAATTATAACTCCTCCACAAATATTTTAGGTTACTCTCCATCTTTTATACGAACAGGCGAATGTCGTATCAAGTTTTGAATATGATTGAATGTGAAAGAAATAAAGTTCCCTACTCAGGAGTAAAATAAGAGTGACGATAGTTGAGGACAAGTTGGGATATTTGAAATCAACTCGCTCCGACATAGTTTTGCTTTCTTCAGCGAGTGGGTGATAATTCATTTTTTTTCACTGCAATATACTCATTGATACATAAAAATTTTCTGCGGCTATGTAATAATACAAAAAGTATAATATGATAGAAGTTATCTGAGTAATTTGAAGAATGTTTGCGAGACGTGCAGCTTTGTTGTCATAACGTTCCATTAGATCATCTGCAAGCTGCCGTGATAGGAAGGAAAGCAACTCAAATCCTACTGCGTATAAAACAAGGACATTAAGACAGGAACTACTCCTGATAATTTGAATAATTAGCTTAGCGGTCATGACACTTTTTTAGATCCTTTTATCGATAATAAAGCCCAGACGTTCTAAAAATTTAAAAATGCCAGAACCATTGATTTTATCTTTGTAAGCAAGTCATTCCCGACATCAGATAAGTAAACTGTCAAATTGTAAGTGTGTATCAAGACCAACTCTAGCGGAATAATCTTTATTTTATTTGAGTGTCAAAGTAAAAATCATAAAATTATAGCAATAATCACAAATCCACTATCCCCGAATGACGATCATATATATTAAGTGTACATTTTTATGGAGTCACGGTTTTATAATTTTACTATAATGAGATCTCGAATATAATCTAATCACTGATATATATGATTGTGTCCTATTACAAGGATACATAGATTGGATTTAATGAGCATTAGTCTTTTCGGCAGAGAAAACTTTAAAAAGGTTATTTGCAAAATTTTGTCAAATATAATATTTTTGATGTAAAATAAGCCCTTTTGGTAGATCTTTATTCGAGTCCTTAAGATCCCAGTTCAAGTCAAGTCCGACGTCTTAATTTACATAAGATTGGAATGGACTAATTGATAGCTCACTAGCGAAAAAATTTCAAAATATCTCATACATGTAAACGAGTATCTACAGGCAATACAAATTTGATTTCAGATCTATTCAAATACACTAAGGATTTTTTGAAGAGTTATCTTCTATATTGCTTTGTGATCATGCAAACCCGGGAAGAACTTTGCCTAGCAAAATCATCAAGTAATCCTTGCTATTCAATCTGTATCCAAGGGAAACCAAATTAGCTTCATTTTGTGACCTTTAGATGAAACAATGCCAAGCCGGATATTTGGTGGTGGACACTTCATGAAGGCTCTCCAAAACATAAGATTTGATCATTTTGTCTATTGTAAACGGGATCCACTGTAAATCTCTTCTCGTCCAAGAAGAACAAAATTTGGTTTTTTGATAACTTTTTGCAGCGATCAAATCCTAATTTTTAGAGTTGTTGAGTCAGCAATGGTCATTCAATATGTCAGAGAAACTTACCACCAGCTTTTTTTACACCATTGGACACAATGGAACAGCTCACCGGCCGCTTCTTTGCCATGTCAGTCTTCATCATCTTCGGATTTTTCAAATAAGCTTTCGTTTATGTTCTGGTTTTCATTTGATCTGCCTTTTGCTTCTATTACAATCATTGATGTTTTCACATTGTTGACCTTAAACTTGACCCTCTAAATAGTGATTCTGGAGACAAGAAGGGTCTTTATAATTTCAGAATGGCTAAATCTGCCACAGACTCAAGGCAACTTCTTGCCTTTTATGCTCAATTTAGGTAATATTTATCCTAGAGACTTAGTAAATAAGGGGTTCAACAGGTAAATAATCAGTTGTTGGGGTTTTTAATGCAACTTCTGCATAAAATTAACAAAAACACAACTAATTCACGTTTCAAAACTTTTTGATAGCCCAATACTACTACTAGTTGTAAAAAAATATCAATTTTCGGAAAACTATTCAAATATCTCGATTTATGAAAAGATTAGAAATCTATTTTTCGACCCTTATTGGCATAGTTGGGGTTTTTAATGGTCGAGTACTGAAAAAAATATTGATTTTTTTTTCTTTTCTTTTATAAATGGATTTTTTTATTGAGGATATTAAAATTCAATAATATTTAATAAGCAACTTTATCCAATTAGAAAGTAATTTGTGCATGACTAACAACGGGCGAAATATCTGTTTAGCCCAACATTTAGTTTTTGTTTTAAATACAAATATATGAAGTTCTTAGAATTGAAGCTCAACTGACTAAAAGGTCTCTAATTAAAACGTAGCACTTCTAAAACATGTATAATTAAAAACAAGACACATTTGAATAAGAATAATTAGATCAAAACTTTTGTTTTATCCAGAATACAATTCGTTTAAACAAACTTCAAAGATAAGGTAAAAAGTACAAAAATATTTAAGTGTTAAAATTAATTTAATTTAAAGTAATTTGCTATTTTATAATTTATGTAAATATATATACAGCATGTTTTAATATCTCTATGACATTTTTGAAGTAAGAACAACTTCTACATCCTTGATTTATTTTAATATGTTTTTTTGACTCAAAAGATTTAATAATTTTCCTAATTGCTATTTAATATCAAGAAACACAAAGGTTATTATAAAATGATGAAGGACGCACGCTATTTACGGTCGACTCTGGGAGATATCCATTAGCACTGGATACATTGCCCAGATTCCAAATAATATTACTCAAAGTCCTAGATATATGGGAATTTCTAAGGTCCCTCAATCAGACATTATATTTGAAGTAACTTTTTTTTTCGATGAAAAAAGTCAAAATGGATTGTTTTTAAAACAAAGGGGTTTTTGGCCAGAGTTTTATTATTAGTGTTGGGTTTCGGTCTGGAAATCCTAGACCGGTCTGAAAATGTTAAAAGCTACATCTTGACCGGTTTCATATAAAAATTCTGTTTAGATCGGTCCATATGTGAAATTAAGTCTAGTTTGGTCCCAAAAACATTGATGTAGACAAATTTTACAGATAAATTGTTTATAGTATGACATCAAATGTTTTTTTCAAGCACTTTGATATTATACGAAGTTTTTGAGTACGGGTTAAGCTACGCTCCATCCTACACCAATGAGCACTCAATCCTACTTAAGAAGTATATTAGGGTTAGGTATATTTTGTTCATAAAAAACTTTAGCCTCCGTCAACATAACTATTTTTGAAGTGTCATTGGGAAAAGGTTTATGTCACCTAAGACGAAAATATCACCACCCTGAAGCCCCTTGTGGAAGACACTGGGTCAAAATGGCAGTACCAAATAATTTACGGTTGATTTTATATGAATAAAATATATAGAATCGACACTGTTGGCAATTCCAGAAGCACCTATTAGATCACCTGGAGTTAGACCTGATATGTTCGTAATGAAAAAGCAACTCTTTAGAATTATTAATGGAAAAACGGTTGTTGTGAGTGATTTTTCTTTATTTATGTTATTATTTTAAGGCTGTGGTGGTGTTAACTTCTCCGTCTGAAGTAAAAAATTTATGCCTATGTTTGATATAAACTGTCTAAAAACATTTTATAAAATAAATATATATGAATTTAAGTATACTTTTTTATAATATTTCCCCTGCATTAATGCTATTTAAGTGTAGAAAGTTATCCTATTAGTGAGTATTAGTTTATTATTTCCCCTCAAAATCATATAACGGAGAGCGTATAGTAGTAAGACTTCAGTAGAGCCAAATGTATCATTACCATCTTCTCCTTCCTCCCTATTTTTCTTTGGCAACAAACATAAACACAACTATAGATATGAAATACTTACGCTACAGTCTCGACATTGTGATGAAAACTCTATACATTCTATTAGGAGTACACATTTATTTTTAAGTTCGAAACAAGGCGCTTTCAAATTGAATCCAATAAGTTGACAATCCTCCTTTGTTCTGTTAACATCTCCATAAAAAGTAAAGAATCTGGAAAATGAAATTTTTACTATTAATCATGCCTGTTCCTGATTTTTATTTATAAATATTTACAAAAAAGTATACAAAACTATACTGTTTGTACTGACTTTAAATATTGTATCTTAATTGATAGCAACACCATCTTGGTGTTCATATTTTTACAATAACAAAAAAACAAATATTTAATACTTCTTCATCAAACGGCTTAAGAAATAAAATAATTTTTTTTAAATTTCCCATGAAAACTACATAATGCCTTTGATAAACATTTGAATTTGATTATTAAAATAATAAGTTTGGGAAAGAGTAATTTCGTATTATCCACTTTATTTCAATGTTTTATAACCAGTGTTACAATCATCAAATTTAAGCCAAGTATGCCTATGTCAATTCAATAACTTGTTGCTAACGAGAATCAAACTTCATGTTGCCCTTCTGGTCTATGTTGCTATTAGCAAAAAACTCGGACAATCAATTTTCACAGATTTGTATTGAGGCCAAGTTTTACCCCAATTACGTTGGCCATAGACAGGAAAAGGCGGTAGTCACTTTGTGTAAGGTTCGAACTATAGGGTGGATGTTTAAGAACTTCCTGTCCTTTCTCCCGGAGCTTCTGTATGTATATGTTTTATTGTTCTCTATTCACCCCTTCTGTTCGATCCCTCAGCTTCAAACGGTTGAGTTGTTCACAGGAGAGAGCACAATTTATCTGTTGGAAGGGAGGGAGGATCACTCGAACCAACCTTGTTCAACACAAACCGAAAGAGTATCGGAACCAGATACATTGTGAAATTTTCTTGGTCGCTCTCGACGCAATTTTCCCTTTCAGGAAGTAAACATAAAAAATATGACGAATGTCTTCCTTTGAGATCTCCATACTTCACGCACTATAATTCACGACTGATTCGGTGAAGCGCAATACAAACCAAAAAGCGGTTGTAGCATATTCTCAAAACTTTACAAGGCTATATCTTACGATCCGATTTGACCAGTAATAAACAAGACTTAGTTGAAAAAAAGGGCAGGAAATACGAATTTAAATTTTACCCAGCCTAATATACTAAAAATCCTTGCAATGGCAAAATTTAAAAACAGGTATATATTCAATAGTATAGAAAGAAAAATAATGGTTGAAAATATCTTATTCTTTCTATTGAGATAGGCTATTGTATTGGTAATAATACAAGGTTACTGACGCATATAAAACGTTATTCTTTTCCTTTTTGAGCTTCAACAGGACTTCACTAACTATTCACAAATAAAAAAAATTGTATATGGCCATTTTTTAGATTTTTCAAATTTTTACATTTCTATTTTTTTTAAGTATATTATATAAATTTAAGCATTATTCGTGGAAACAGCTATAATTTGATAGCAAATATGACTAATTTTGAGCAAAAATCAAAGGAAATGAAAAAATTTACGTATAAATGGCTGAATAAAATGTAAAAATGCCTGGTGGCCCAGATAGACCAAGTCTGATTTTAATCATTTTTCGCAAAAACACTCAGGAAACCAAGTCTTACATTTGAGAGAATGGATTACAAAATCCAAGAATCTTAAGTATACGGACTTTGTTGATTATTTATTATTATTCTCTTTAATGTTACAGAATACTTTCGGAACAGGAGAGAGGTTGAATGGGGAAAAAATATATAGTAGTACCATAATACGCCTACATATGTACTGAGTTGTCAATTAATATCTAAACACTTTATATTTTAAACATTAACAATGTTTAATTTATTAATTAATATTATAATTTCAACAACAAAAATACTATAAATAGATATGTGTCTAAGCTTTTTTAATAATTGATGTAGCAACCTTATCAAAATAATGTCTCCCGGGCGGCAGCAGAAGGTCTGTCTTCCGCAGCAGATGTAGTCATATGTCATGGAGTCCCAATGCTTGGCATTGAGGGCTATGGTTCTCTTCAGACATTCCCCTTCACATGCACCTAAAATGTGAAGTCGTTGAGGGTGTGAGCAGGGTATAGAGGTCTTCTACTAGTCATACATTGTGTACTATTTGGAGTGTGTTTAATATATATTTGTCGATCACGTGCAAGTGTAATTTTCTTGTCTTGTACATAAGCTAAAGAGCTTAATATATCAAAATATGAATTAATTCGAATTACTCAGCCTTTAAGAATGATTGAATTAGTAAGTGTTCGAATTTTAATTGACCACCCGTAATGTCAACTATTGTCCGTTTGAGGCGTATTCAAACTTAACACTCAGGCTGTTTGGCTTCATATTGAATATAATCTTTTTTTTATTATATTGTTAAGGTATGTCAAAATATCGAGTCTCTTAAAATAAATGTTGAAAATATATATATAAATATTTATATTAGCCTAAAGTATGTCAAAATTAATATTACATCAGGTATGAGTGTACCAAAAGTCTACATTCGAGCTTTTGTTCAATTGTTACTTTTAGTGGAAGAATCAATAGATGATTTGAAAAAAAAGGATCTACAGACATTTCGGTTCTTTAACCTCTATATAATTGGTCGAGCCCTAGTTTTAATATTATCAAAACTCCTTTCTTAAGAAACGGTTATTTTAACATTCATAAAGGTAGCTATTTATAAAATTATATTTATTCCTTTTTTTTTTTTTTTTTGTATTTAATATCATTTTTAAGAGAGAAACGGATGCATTTTATAGGATTGAAATTAATATAAAGGAGGTATTTTAAAGCACAAATAACTTATGAATATATATATACATATATAGACTTATACTACAAATTTATATGCATGAGTATGTACTTAAGAATTATTATGTATTTAAAAAAAGGAAATCAGTATTGATACCGAAGAGACAATATCGATGTTGGAAGTGAGGCAATGGTTTTAAATTAATAATCCAGATAATTGAAAAATTCGCACAGAAGAAATATCTATATTAATAAAGCAAAGTATGTCTATATATAAGAAAACAATGCACTGGGTGCACCTATATAGTGCTTCATGATATATATCATGAAAATACTTTGATACAACAAATAACTATGTGCAGGGTGCACTGTAAATAGTACTCCCTGATGTATTTTTGATATAAGAAACATTTAGTCGTGTCAATGAAATATTGCAGACTTGTGGATGTATAAAATAGCTTCTATGGTTTTGGGAATTAGACATGGGCATAATTATACATAAAATGCCACTCAATACTACTTTAAAAGAAATAAGAGATTTTGGGATTTTGGTCAAAGTAACTATCACATAACCAGAATCCCTTTGACTATTGTGTGTAGAACGCCATTGAGAAAAAACTTGTGATATCTAATTACCAATATATTACCAGTCTGGAAATCTCTGTGGGGAAGACAATAGGCCAAATATCAGCGCCGAATATAAACTTAATGTGGCAAAGGCTTCGGGGTGGAAAAATGTATTGGTACAGAGACTGAAATTTTTGAAAAGTAATATTTGTATAAAATAAGTTTATCATATTATAACTTATAAAATCGTCAAGTTAGTATGAAAAAAGTTTTCTACTATTTTGTAGAAATAATAAAAGTTTTCTGAGTGATATTGAGACATACTGTGTGTATATTATTAAGATAATTTATTAAATAATAACGACATCCATACTTTTTATTGAGGATAATTATAATTATATTATCCTAACTCAATTTAGTCAAATTGGTTTATTTTATTTTGCGGCTATTGACCTCAGTGATGGCGACAAGCCTATTGCGAAAGGAGTTGCAATTATTGCTTGTGAAGTGCAGGTCTATAGAAGCCCACTTCTCGTCGATGGAAAACTTCATGACTTCAACATTCAGGTGACGAATGCTACATGCCATCTTCTCTATGTGCTGCCGGAAAGAAAGGTCCACAGGATATACACCTGGACTGTATGTTTGCAACATCCTCATGTTCAGGTTGTTAGCAAAGAGGTCCGAGTAATTTTCACAGTTTGAGAAGGGCCCCATCTTTCCGAAAGACGATGTTGCCGTCAGGAAAATTTTCCTGAACCCAGAGGAGTATATTTGTCTTGAAAACGTACATTTATATGGTTGCCGTGAGCAGAGACTTGGTTGGGTCATTTTTGATGGTGTTCTAGTGAGTATTGACATTAATAATGGGTTGTTTCTGGAGCCCTCCTTCATCTCTATGGTCTCGTTGTGGTCTAGCCTCTTGTTAATATTTACGGTGGTCTTACGAGCCATTCCTGTTAGCCTGGCCACCTCTGTTGGAGTGTGACCTGCACAAAGAAGAGTTGATGATCTAAGCCTTGAATCTCACTGCGATGACATTTTTCGTTTGATTTAAAAAAAAATCAAAAACCAGCAGTTGCTTAAGATACATGTCTACCTATAAAATTACATACAGCTCTAATTTCCTCACACAGAACCTCTCAAATAAATAAAATATAATTGTGTAAGATTCAATTTTCCAATTGATTTACAGATTAATCGACAGTAACTAAATACAAAATTCTATATGTTTTATGTTATTCAAATACGTACGATGTATGATTTAACTAACCTGCACATATTATATTCAAAGCATTGACTTGAACATAGTTCAACTGTTTCAACGTCCATTACTTTAATCACATTTGTATTGATCCCAGGCACAACGTCCTCTTCAAGTGGAGCTTCATTGAAATCCAGGCATTCCCCATTTTTAATCCAATTGGCTGGATAGTTTGAAGAAATTACAAGCGCTGGGTAAATGGAAAAAAGGATAATGCTATGTTTCATGATATTTATTGAGTAAGAATATTAACTCAACTAGGGCTAGTTTATATGCAATTCCTTCTCTTTATTTTGTTGTTTTCACATTTTACTGAAACGTCCAGGTTACCGTTGCTAAACAACTTATTCAAGTATTTTGTTAACATATTCCATTTAATAGTTAGTTTGTAAAAATATATAACTTTAGGTATGATCCTTTAGAAAAAAAATCAATTACATTTTTTTTTTTCAATATTTAATAATGCTAAAAATCGTCATTAAAAAATGTAGTCATTTAAGTGGTAAATGTTAGACTCCTTAGAGACGACTTAATCAAAACATTGTCCATCCAATTAAAAGGGTGGATTTATAGATGTTGCATAGTTACTTTTATTGTCCTCTAGCGGTAATAAAAGTATTCTCCAAGCGAACTAAATTTGTACCAAAAATAATAACAGTCTCTTTTTAATACCACTTGGTTTATGGCTTAAGTTCACTTTAAATGTTCATTAATTGATCTGTGAGAATATCATCAGATACATTAAAGCCGTTTGTAAATATCCCAATATCTAAGTGTCTCAATTTTTCATGATTGCCTGTCAGGCGCCTTTATCTAAGAATGGCGACTGGTCACATTTTTTTTTACAAATATTTAAAACGTGTATTGTAGTGGTTTTACAAAAAAAAAACAATTGGATTTTAATAATTTATATTGATTTCTAGATAACCAATTGATAACTTATAGAAAAATTAAATTATTTAATTATCCACCCCAGACTTAGATACTAAAATATCCTTAAAAAGATTTTGAGTATATTATATTTTGGAACCATTTATGTAAATACTTAATTTATTATGGTTTTATCAGCAGTTCTTTTTAGGTGAGAAGAGATGCGTATAAAATATATTGTACAATTTGTAATCCAAAAAAGAGATGAAGAATTTACGGTACTTGAGATTAGTATATTTAAATAATTGAATATTCTATGGAGGATCAAAATATTACTAATATAATTTTAGCTAGTTTAATAAAATAATTAAATATAAGTATTCTATGGTACAGTATAAATTTCAATTGCTCAAAGTGATATTACTCATAAATACATAAGACTCATGTAATTTCAAAAGATCAAAATGAAATGTATCTATTAATATATGGTAGTTAGAACGACCAATATCGGAATTATATAATGCATTTTAGCACAAATATATTGCAATTGGTGTAATGAGTTTGTACAAGTTACAACTTGTACACAACGTATATTTATACGTATATGGTAACTTGCCTTAAGTCATTGTTGGACTAGGATTAGAATTGAAGTTTGACATCGGAGTCATTCAATCTTATATGTCCTTGCTATATATACGAAGTTGGATTGTGTTTATTTCCTTCCCCTCAAGGCAGCTTGCAGTTGATCGAATAAAAAGTCAAGACAGCTGAGTTAAGTTATTAGACTTTCCTCTCTAATTCCCTCAATAAGTTGTAATCCATGGGATTCTTATCTGGGGAGTTAGAGGGTCAGGCCTGTGGGCCACAAAATGTCACCTTCTCCTATTTCCCAAATTTTTGTGTCTTACAGACATTGTGAGAGGGGCTGTGTCTTGTTGAAACAGGAATTCAACACTATCGGACTCAGCTTTCATCCAAGGTATCACTTAGTCATATAGGATTTCAGAATACCTGTCGGCACCCACCCTCTCATTTATCTCAAAGAAGAGGGGTGAATGACACTCCCGTTGCTCCCACTGACCCGCAGGGTCATGATTTGGCCGAAAACTTGGTTTTAAAAAACGTGGGGGCATTAGCTCTCTCTTTGGTCAAACATCTGTTGTTCTGGATGTTGTGGGATCTGACTGTTTATTGTTTCTCATACGAATAAAAGATAATTCGGTTACCATTGGAGTACAAATCGTTTAGCATTTTTCTTTGCTGTGGACAGCTTGGATGGCTTTCATTTTGTCTTTCAGGATATGTCTTTGTAGAGACGGCATGACAGCAGTCTATGGTAAGTGATTATGGTCCTGGAGACTGTTTCACGTCTTCCTTGGTAATTTTTGGAAAGAACGTTAATCAGAGTTTCTCTTTTCTTCTCACTTCCAGAACTATTGGGATTTTGCTTGATATGGCAATCCCCCACAAGCCAATTCGATGATGGTGTTCCTCCGTGTCTCTTCCATCTTAAATGGTACTTGTTTTGAATAAAAAGTAGTGCAACTAACTTAAAGCTTAATGCTCAACATCTCACTTTAAAAAAGAAATAACAGAGTTATATACTTTCCTTGTTGTTCAGGATGTAGTTAAAGGTGGTTTGATTTACCAAAGTTACCCTTTAGCGAAATAAATTTAGAAGATAAGTTGATCAACTTAAAAAAAATGAGGATATCTTATTATGGAAAGTGAAAATAGTTATATGAATAAAGTGCAGTGCCCATAACTTTAATCGACTTATACATTTATTTACACTATTTCAAAGCATTTGTAAATACAACGCCTACACTATATATAAATGCAAGTATACATAAATATAGTTTCTATATGAAAAAAAAGTACTATAATTCAATTATTTGGAGCATACATAGAGTTGTCAAGAATTGACACAACTCATTAATATTCTGATGACACAGAAAGAT
This sequence comes from Lepeophtheirus salmonis, assembly GCF_016086655.4. Lineage (NCBI taxonomy): Eukaryota > Metazoa > Arthropoda > Copepoda > Siphonostomatoida > Caligidae > Lepeophtheirus > Lepeophtheirus salmonis. Next base: position 71,786,380 of record NC_052135.2, on the reverse strand, counting down.
AATCATTTTATATATGTACAACCGTGCAATGAACTCATAATTGAGTTTATGATAAGTTATGACTTATGACTGAGTATAATGGGGTATTTAAAGTGTCGTACAGCAACACACATTTTCGGAATTAAAAAATGAAAATGAAAACTACAATTCATATAGTACAGTCGTTAATTATATTCTCAGAGGCGGCCGCAGGATTATCTTTTGAGGCAGGCTTGCTTTTTAAATAAATAAAATGAAAAATTAAAATTTTAAATTAAATTTTTTGAAAAATATTGAATCATTAAATTAAGAGTAAAAAAGATATAAAATATAATGGCTGTTCTGAAAAAATTAATTTTTTTTGGAAAAAAAATTCAAAAATTTATAGCTGTTCTCAAAAAATAATTTTTTTTGGAAAAATATTTAAAAATCTAAAATTTTAAACTTTAGCATGATATAATTTATTAATTAACAATAGAATTTTAACAAAATTAATACAATAACTAGATGTGTGTCTGAGCTTTCGTAGTCATTAAAGATCAATGATGTTGAAAAAGAAAATTATCGACTTAGTAGATTTTTTTAAATAACAAGGATTAATAAGAAAACTCTCAACCAACACAAAGAAAAATAAAATTGTGACATCAAAGCTGGACAAAGGCTCTTTAGGCGCAATTGGGGATGTAAATCATCGAAGATTAATGTACTTTCAACTTTTATCTCGGATCAAAAATCAATTCTTATCGAATTTATTCAATTTTCTAGTGGTTATATATATTTTTTATTAATTCTCATCAAGATAAAGTAATACATAATTCACTTTTCAAATATTTAATATTTGTATCAATTTGTTCTTTACTTTGATATTCAACAATAAAGTTCTTTCATGTCGAAATATGGTACGTAATCGTAGCTATACCCTTAAAACTTGATTTTTTAAAAGGGCTCTTAAGGTTTAATTTTCAGAAGTTGAAAGTTTATGGTCATTATTGTATTCTACAGTTTAAATAACAAAATAACCTTCATTTTATTGCTTAGTGTAATTAAGTGATAATTATAACAGCTGAATAAAAAAATACAGCTCCGATTTTCAAATTTAAATAAATTAACAGCTTTTAAAACAGTTTATAAGACTTATAAAAGACACAGAGTAACAATATCAGTTTTCTACGGAGTTATACATATATAAGGGCTTATTTGACTTAGAGTAGAATTGGGGATCGACATTGAAGTTATTCCAGCCTAGCTGTCCTTGCTATATGCGATGTTGTATTTTTGTTTAATTCCTTCCTGTCATGGCTGCATGCAGCTGATCTAATCAAACTTCATAACAGCTAAACTGCTCTACCTCCAATTATTATTTAATTTGTTGGGAGTACTAAGTTAACTTTCTGTATTTTTTATCTTTACAAACCGGTATGACATATTTTATGCAGTTATAGGTCTCTAATCCCTGCCATTTTACCCATGATTTTGTACCCCACCCCCTTTGCTCTTCTACTCACTAGCATTACACTCCCCTAGCTGTATACCACCCATCATTGACCCCTTTTTACAATAAATGGCAGCCATGCAACCAAAAGTTCAATTTGTTAACAACCATACAAACAAATTTATTAATTTAACTTAATCACTTATGTATTAGTGATGTATCGGACGTCTCGTGACGTAATCACTTATCAACCCTATATATTTAAACTTTATTATTTCAACTGGGATCCGATAAATATTTCATCCAATTCATACTACAAAGAGTTAAATAAGCTTTCTCATTCCTCATTACTGTCTTTTTTAATATCTAATAATAAAGTTTTAATATATGTAATCAAAAATGAATGATATGCATCTATGTCAGTAATTTGAAACTTTTTATTACGAATATGACGTTGATATTACCTAATAATACATTTATTAAAAATTATACATAATTTACCTTTTTAAATATTCATTTTTGATGTGCATGACTCTATTTCACCGTGTTTAAGGAGTTATCCGAAAATCCCTTGCCAGACTCTAAATATAATATCATATACATACTTTTTCAAAAATTGACCCCTACATTCATCTTATAAAATAGACAAATGAAACTCTGTTTTGACAATTTTTATTTTAGTATTAAAGTTTTGATGACTGATAGGAGTCATACTTACTTTAGTATTCCAAGTTGAAAGTTGCATTGCCCAGCAACTGCTCCAACAACCATGACATTCATTTATACATTTTACCATTTACAGGATGAGCAAGTTATTTGTGCCACGAAATGGGTGTTTTTTTTCAAATGTAACTTTCCCTACAGCCAGTTTATCAGATTCACCTTGATAGATTTTGATTTTATTTAATATAATCATCTACAACCTCAACTACAGTCTCAATTTGTGGTTTTTTGTTCGATTGCAACCAAAGGAAAACAAAAATCCGTCACATTAAAACTCGGCGAGTTTTAAAGCCAAAAGTCCGGCGAGATGAGGTCAGAATTGTTTTGGAGACATTTGATACTCTTTTTTTTTCGAGGTGTGGCAGGGAACCAAGTCCTATTGCCACATATAAATCCCTCCAAACCTTGTAAACGTACGTCTCACTGAGTGCCAGAGTTTGAGCAATTGTTATATTGTCACTCCCGGGCGGCTTCCAAGGAGGGTTCTATGCATTTTCCAAATATTTTGAGCAACGAATTTGACTATTAATTTAATTTTTATCCGACTGTTGCAACTTTGAACACGCTATCTAAAAATAAAAATCATTTCCTAAGTGCCTTGGTTTGCCCAAGAGAGAGCGCCAAAGTGCTGTCATACATACTTTTCCCACCCTGTTCAAACAGTACTTCTCAATAATAATGATTAAAAAAAGGATGGAAGTAAGGGGTTCAAGTCCTGTTTGTATGTAGTTTTTTTTTGAATTATTAAAGAAAAACATAAGATAATAGGTTGCGAGTTAAATTATTATAAAAAAGTTCCGTTATATAATTTAAAAAAAATTATATTTTGAACTAAATACAATCTTAATTTAAAAAAATAATCTTATTCAAATATAACATTCAATTATAAATACATCATAGAAGGTATTTTCCTCAAAATGTAATGGATTAAGTTAATGTTAAAATTTTAGAATAAGCCCTTAGAAAGTAATTTATATTTTATGATTGTTCTATGAACTATTTTATTTGCAATTAGTTATAATATTAATAATTATTTACATAAAAACATAATATATAATTCTACAAGGAAATAAATAATTTAAGTACATTTTTTAAAAGTATAAACGTATTTCATACAAGTTACATTTGCCTCTTCCTTTTCAAATAATGATTGCATTTACTTATATATTGCCGTATACTAAATTTTTCAGTTATTTTTTAAATTATTATTATTTAAATTTCCAAAGTTAATTGACAGGAAATTATTCATGCTTTTAAAAAAGAAAAAATTTAATAGATTCTCGTTATTTTCACTTGATTTATGTGTTTATTGTTGCTAAACAATGAGGAAATTCTTTATATATACTTGAATACACGCATTATTTATGCGCATAAGAGATACAACAATATTATTTGTAGTATTTGCAACAACCATTCAGTTAGTAGATTGAATACTGCTCAGTAGTGACTCAGTAGGGAGGCTGGGATTAGTTGCGGATCTTGGAATACTTGCTTTTGGTAGACTTGCTTGAAAAGTTTTTTCTGGGGATACTCACCTTATAACAAGCTCACCCATGGAAAATTAACTTTGTGTAAAGTTTGCCGGTGATAAAACTCGCCGAGTGGAATATTCGCTCTCTTGTGTTTAATAATAGCGATATTACCTACCATTGACGGAGTCTAAAACACCAATTTTCGTTATTAATATAGAACAGTGGTTCTCAAATGGGGGTACGCGTACCCTCTGGGGAGGGGGTACTTGGGATTTTGAAAGAATATTTTACAAGTAGTACATAACTCAGGGTGTTTAGCTCTCCCAACCCCCAAAAAAAACAATTAAGGAATTTTTGTTTGTTACTAAAAAATGTAATATTTGAAATTTAATTTATTTTTCTATGAATAATTATGGATTTTAAAATTTTTCTCACAAAAATTTTACATTTGATTTTTTTTTTTGTAAATAGCTGTAGTTTTAGAATTTTTTTATCCAGAAAAAATTTAATTTTTTCATAATAATCATCGATTTAAAAAAAAATCTAATAATAAAAGTGGTTTTGAGCCTGCAGGTCAAAATGGTGTTGAATGGTATTATGATAAGAGTTTGAGAAAAAAATGTTTGAATGATATATGAGCAGTGGTTGAAATCCGGTAAATTTTTTAGCTGGATCTTTTTTGGATTTGGTAATCTGAAGAATGATTTTTTTATTTAATTCCTAAATATCTATTCCTAAGTAGATTCAATTATATTCAAAACCTGATTAAACATTTGTGTGTGATTTTGATTTTGGTTTCTTTTCTTTAACATGCCACTTATTATTACTTTAACTTTTTACTAATAAATCAAACTACATTCATTTTAAAATACCAACATTTATATTAAATTCAAATCTTAACATATACTGAAAATGAACATAAATTATTCAGAGCACACATTGACTCCTTTTCATACATTCAACAATTATAAAGACAAAATTATTAGCCGAAATTGAGTTCTATTTTTTTTTTACTTCAATGTATATCTCTACATATATTATTGAGAGCCTTTTAATACGACATAATTCCCATTAATCCCGATGATGTTAAAAAAAATCAAAATAAGTATTAAAACAATCGAAATCTCACTTATGTATTATTTTTAACCAGGCCCCCCCCCCATAACCCCCCCCCCAACCCAGGCATAGTTGGAATTATTTCTATAAACCATCATAAGCATAGTATCAGACAATTTAAAATCCAATACTGTTAGGATTAGTGCAAAAGCCTGAAATTTATAAAATGATCTAGAAATACTCAAAAATAAGTTTTATAAAATCTTGCTTGTTATATTAAAATAAATTAGTTTTATTTTTGCACGCATAATTTGAATTTCCCCATTGTAATTTTTACAAATGTGAGCCTCCTTGAGATGAGAGTTGCAGGTCACACTCACTGTCCTTTCTCAGTTGGGTTATTAAAAATTTTCACTCCTTGTTTGTAAATATACCCAATATCTTGGCTGGCTGAGGATGAGAGAAGACAGTACCCACGTTTATTGTGTTTATATCTAATATCTCGTAGAAAATTTAACAAAACTTTTTAATTATTTAATTGTAAAGTAAATTTTGTGGGATGTTTTTGTATGATAATTGGACAAAGGGGTCCTTAGTCTTCTTTACATACTTAAATATCTTGTTATTATCATAAAGTAAATTTTCAGATGAATAATTAAGCGTTTTCAATGGATAAAAATAGGTAAGGTTCCTACATTCTGTAAAGTTTTTCAACGTTCAAGTTACAGAACAAAAATGGAATTAATTTAATTTTTCAATTATTATTCAATTGACATATTAGTTTTTTATATATCGATTAAATTATTAAAATTAAATGTTAGAAATTTTTGATATTGACAAAAAAATTATTTATTTGGAAGAAATGGAGAAAATAAATATTTTTTTTAATTTTTAAATTTTTTTTTTGGAATTAGGAAACAACCAAAATTTCATAAAAAAAAATCCTCAATATAAATTTTTTTTGGGTCCAAGGATTGATCAAAAGACCTTTTTATAAAATAAATATTGTTTTTTTTCAATTTCAAAATTTAAATTTTTGTTACGTCCATTATTTTTGAAAAAGAAATTTCAAAATTTTATTTTGTTGCTCCATTTCTTCTGAATCAATATTTTTTCTTTGTCAATATCAAAAAATTTTACCAACAAAATTCAAAATTATAAAGGCTTAAGACCAAACCCCAAACACTAATATTTAATATTATTTTTCCCAAGAAAAGTCAAAAATTACCCAACCAACTTAACTAACATTTCATGATGTTTCAAATACTATATTGAAAAGATGACAAATATGTGCACTCTAAATTCTTTTTGATAAAATGTGAATTCTCATTTTACCAGGTAGCAACTTACACAAAATCATAATTTTTTACTCAAAAGATATGTGTCATATGCATTAAAATTATAAGCTCTAGCGTAAAAGTTAGACCAACTTAGCCAATATATTAAATTTATTCACCTAATATATTTTTTTAATTTTGTTGTCCCATGCAACTTTTCTTGATTCTGGCTTTGGTACGGAGTGTACAGCTCGTATTTTATTGAAAGCCTCTTACTTCCTTTTAATTTTAATGACAGTGTTAACGTATCTACAAATCTATCCCTGATACAAATCTGTGATTAAATTTTTGATCCTAGTACTGATTAAAGAAAAACTGGACATGAAGCAAAAATTAATTTCCAAAGCACTTTTTTATCCATCCTTTTTGAAAATTTGAATTTAATTAAGCATGTTATAATTTTTCCAAGAAAATATTAAACATTATACATTATTTTATAATTTTTTTCCCATTTTCCTCTCAACATGGTACTATCTCACAAACACAAAACTTTACAGTGCATTTTTGTTTGCTGTTGATGTTTCTGCTTCTGTTCTGAACGTGGATTGGTTGAAAACAAGTTAGCTTTTGTTTAGGTGTGTACAATTACTAGCAATATTAAATAATAATTGCATTGTTTGGAGAAATTGCTATAATTCAATGCTCGTGGTCTTTCTTTTTTCTTCTTTTTCTAAAGAAAGTTTGGGGGTTACAAATAAGTGAAACGACATGTCAGATGACCTTCTCCTTAGAATTTATTTTTTTCAGTAAAGAAATTTAGCCACTATGGTTGTATTGGTTGCAGTATCCATAGGCCATGCCTTGATGCAGAAATCAATTACTTGAACTCCACGGAATTCAAATTTTTTGACTAAAATACAACACTAAATTAGATTTTAATGTTATTGACTTATTTTGCAATGTTAGGTTGTCTTGTGTATATATATATACTTACTGCTTAGGCTGACTCCTGGTTAAATATTTATGTATTGTTAAAAAACATTTAAATGTTATTAAAGTATGTAGGTATTATGCAAATACCTACCTATAGACCTATAGAGGTCGATAATAAATAGTTTTAACAAATAAAAAAATCCATTTTGTGTGTTAGATTACTCATTGTAATTTGACTCACATGTTTCGCATTAACTTTGTATGCTCAAATGTTGAGACTGTAGGCTGGATATTTGTAGGTGCTAAATGCACATGTTTCACTCGAAATATTTAGTCTGTCAACACTAAAACAAGCAATGATTATTATTATTCGCAAAAATAAGACTGGATTACATTTATAGGGCTCTCAAGTCTCATGCTATTGGTGCGAGACTCACAAATTTCTAATCATGACATACTATTACCCATTTGTACATCAAATAGGAAAGTATATAAATGATTGATTTAGAATCACAATGCTGCAAATGTGAGTCACACAACCCCGTTATAAAAACTTCAAAATAACTCGGCATTGAGGACCAATATGAAATTTCAAAAATTCAAAATTTTAGCCTTATCTTTTACATTTAGTATGTGATTTTTATTTTTACAGACCATATATTTAATTTTAAAAAGTATCATTCCATTTTCACACTATAAATTTTGTTATTTCATCTAATTGGGAAACTATTATGCATAGTATTATGTCTTCAAAGAAATCTGTAGAAAATACAGCCATTTTTTTAAAAAACTAGGCTTGATATAGCATACTCAAGCTATAAAAATATGGTTTAGAAAAATATTTTTGTATCAGTGTGACTACTGGTTCGAAACAAATTTATTATATTTTAGCTATTGTTGTTCAGTTCTCAATTTTGTTTGAAGACTGTAGTTCCCGTCCTGTTTGCTATGGGTTAGGTCCGATTCAGTTCTGCATATCCGCCCTAAAAACTTATAAAGTTCAGTCCTCGATGACATCATTCAACTTTATTTCTTCTTCATTTTAATCAGCAAACAGTATTAGGGAATGTAACGAACTCTAAGGCAAGTAACAATTATAGCTTGTAATTCCACGAGTGTTTTTTTTTAAACTGGAAAATACTCAAACAGTAAAATTCAAATCGTGGCACATCACTAGTTTTACCAAAAGAATAACATATTATTTATTGTTAAAATCCCAAATCATTTAGTCAAGATTATTTTATTATATGAATTTATTTTTTTCCGATGCTATGAAATAAATTTATTTATACAGACAAGTATTTTTACAATTTTTGTTGATATTTACGAGTATAAAATGGACGGAAAAGTCTGCCTTCTGTAAGTCAACTGGAATATTAAACATCATGATATTTATAAAAATGTTTCTTATTCCTTTGTATCTACGTTATATTGCCCATACTTTTTAATTTGCTCCTTAAACAGTAAATCTGAGTATATACAATTCTTTATTTAACTTGAAAATATCCTATTTTAGATTTATTCGTATACATAACTATTTTTGATCAATGTTTTGTCAAAATGAGGATTTATTTTTTCTCGAAAAATATATTCACTAACGGAGATTTAAAATAATGACTGATTTTTTTTATCTTTCGAGTAAATTTATACTCGGTATACTAAACATTTTATAAAAAGATTGTTTAATTATGAAGGGTAAATTACTATTAAAAGTAATTTGGTTTCTCAAATAGCTTTACTACTGCTTAAAACGTATTTAACTAAATGCATGCATAGTTTTGATTCTAAGATATCTGCATTTGATGCTTGGATAACTATATAACTAGTTTTATGATAAGTTGTTATATAACAACTTTAGTAGTTTTAACCTATTGTCCATGTTATATCAAAAATTATTTGGAACACTCATAATTATTTCAATGAAATCTTAAATCGACTGTGAAACGAAAGTACGTGTAAAGCGCCTTTGTTTTATTAAAAAGTAATATCAATCTCAAAATAAAGAGTTTTATTTTTTTAAATATCGACAGTATTGAAAAGAAATATGTTATTTTTTTAAATCACAGATGGAAAGAAATCATTTATTTTCTTATTAAATGTCATTGTAAGATTACAAATCAGTCCATATATTGAATATAGAATATAACTCAAAAAAACAAACGCAGTCATTACTAAAATTATGTGTATATTATATTTCAGCTGGACTTTGGGCTCAAAAATATAAACGTCACGACTTGAGGATTTCGTTGAAAGATAGTTGAGATTGCTTCTTCTGTTTTAGACTATAATGTTTACACATTATTATTTATCAGAACTGGCTCGGCTATGTTTAATCACATAGTAGCTTGTTTATCAGATCTTTAGGCGGGTCTACAGGTTTTTTGTTTGTCGATGTTATAATCAATGTATGCCTTTATTGTTGTTTAGATCAAGTCTAGGATAAGTTCTTCATTAATTGATAAACTAGTATATGTACATGGTAGGGCAGCAAAACGTGGAATGGAGAGTTGGATTTAGAAATACATTAACAATTTTATATTTTCAATAAAAGGCAAAAAATAATGTTAACAAAATATGTAGACAAGGTATTGACGAAACTTTTTTCACTAAATATGGCCACTTTCATTATCAATCATAGCCTTTACTTGTCGCCTGAAGGCCATGCTCGAGTTGATGACAAACCCCTCTGACTAATTGTTCCATGCACACACGATGACCTTGGTGAGTCTACATGTGGGTGTGTTGGTTTCCCTCTCCAAATTTCCCCATATAGAAATATCCAATGGTTTCAAATCTAGTGATGAAGGGGACCATATCTCTTTGGACCAGAATCGAGCCATGTTATCTACACAGAGCTTTTGGTACTTGGTAGACGTGAGAGAGGGGACGTTGTCCTGAGTCCACAAGTAGTTACCCTCATGGTAGTTGGTCTTCAGCCATGCCAAGGTGACTTACGATAGCACCTGGCAGATTTTTTGTCAAGCCTTGATAAAGAACTGATGTTTTATTTTTTCCATGAGAGGCCACAACGCCAAGGACCATTGTTTGGGCCGGATATTTGGTGTGGTAAACCCCTTGGACCTATTATTTTTCAGTCACAAACCAAAGGTCGTTCCAGTGGTTATGCCTTCCATAGCCTTCCTGATGGTCCTAGGAGCCACAGAGAAGTAGTTGGCGAGGCGATTCATCGACTTAATGGGATCCTCCTTCATGTTCTTCTCCAAACTTAACAAGAAGCTCCTATCCCTCTTTTAATTATGCCTTCCACTTACTGACATCCTGAAGAAAACTTCTCAATTTCTTTCATCTTGACCAACTTGAAAACCAGGCTCCAAGAACATTGAACAATGTCCATAATTTACATCACATCAATTCCAGCATCTAGAAAATCTGAGATCCGCTTCCTTTTTGATTGTTGCTCACTCATAATGATGAAATGACTAAATGATTTGTATGTTTGCTTATGTAAAAAGAACGGTGGAACAGAATATCAAAAAATAATCACTAATCCCTTTTTATAGTAATAAGAAAATAAATATTAATTAACAGTTAACGTTTTGCTGCCTTACCCTGTATCTACATATAAAAATCTTAAAAAGACCACTGCATGATCCAACTAATTATTTCCCCTTCAATGCTTCATCCCTTTCTTGGGCATAAATAAATATTACATACATATTCTTTTGAAAATTAATAGAAATAATTTATTACTTGGAAAGTCCGGTCTTTTTAAGCTGTCAAGATTTCCCTTAAATATTTACGTCGTAGTTAGGTAATACGTCACCATTTTTGCACTTATAATACATGATGTCCTTTATAATCGTAGATAAAGTTAACAAATACTTCAAAGCTTCAGGAAATGTTTGGCGTAACTTTTTGTATAGTTTTTATAAATAAGGAAACATGTCTGTTTTAAATGAGATAGGTACGTGCTACTCGAGTCCATATTATGAATACTTTGCGTCTTGACTTGTATTCACAGTATGAAGACGTTTTCCCATTTCTGAATTTCTACAAACTAGCAAAGGTAAGAAGCGGGAAATCAGATGGACAATGGTCGATATAATTTCTTTTTAAATTAATATACATATCATATTTTTTTTCTTTTCCTATTTACAACAGTATTGGAAATATATACGGCCATGATTTTTTGCAACTCGGCAATAAAGTCATATGATAACATTTAGTATAGGTCCCGATAAAAATAAAATGTTTATCCAATCACACCCCATTGAACATAAGGGAAACTTTTTGCAAACTTACAACTTTGATTTAAAGGTTTTATCAATCGTATTTCTCTCCAACAAAACTCAGTTATAAGGGGTTAAAAAGCCTTGTACAACTATTTAAATTGATTCACACCCTCTCAAGAAAATATTTATAAACTTGTAAAGTATTATTTCATCTCAGTCTTTCTCATTTTGATTACAAAAAAGGAAGTAGTTTGAATAGGTTACAAGGCATTTCGCCACTCGGCGTTAATGGGTTAAGGTTTTGGCAATGCAATACATCCGTTTGCCTTACCTCTTCCTTATTTTTGTATCTGTAATTAAAAGAGTTGTAGTAGGCATAGTTTGGGGGCCACATAGCAAGGGAAAGGGGTCATGGTCCACCACTTTGTGATAATTTTTAGTTGTCATTTAGGTACCTTATTTTCAAAAACGGTGCACAGAGACTATTGCAGTATGGAACATATTCTTAAGAAGATGAAATGTTGAGCTATTCGATTATACAATACAAAACAAATTTGATTCATCCCAAGTCTATTTATATACACACAAATAAACCAGTTATAACTCAATTTCGGATATCGTGAATGAAATCCTCATTTAACATTCCATCTATCTATTTATGTCATATTTTCCGGGTTTTCAGACATGGATATTCATTAAGTCATATATAATACTTGGTTACTTAAATAAAGTTAATCAATCTATTTCTGGTCCGCACAGTAATTTTTTTTTTAAATTGTCCTGAAGTATATTATTATATTATATATTTTAATATAAGGAAATCAAAACAATCTTCCTAGATATATACGGAAAGAAAATATTTAATTGATATCTTATGACTTATTCGAAGTAATCACCATTGTTGTCATTACTATGTTCAATAAAGTGTTTGATCACATCTTCCAGCTCCCTCCCCTCTCCTCAGGTGCACTAATAGGATAGTAATTGCGTGTATGAATTCCGTGGTTCTCATACTAAATTCAAAATGATATAATATATCTTCATCCCACAATAAACTCAGAGGACAACTATCCCGACCCTCATTTTACACCCATGATCTTTATGTTTCGTAGATAGGGTCACGAACAGGTTTTACTCGATCTTTTAGACAAATTACGTCTTTATCTGTAATTTGGACTAATAATGGCAGGGTTGTCCGATAGAGGTAGGTTGGAGGGGCTGTAACCCCTCCCAAATTATTTTGTTTTTGTTTTAATCAAGAAAAAATTATTGCATTGGAAGAAAAATGGAAATGGGAAAATAAAGATTTTTGTATTTATTTTCTAAAAAAATGTGATTTGATCAAATTATTGGGTTGAGCAAACACAAATGTAATTTTAAAATTGTTTTTGAAAAATTGAAAAAAAAGCCCCCCAAAAAAAAAAATATATGTATATAGATATATATTTATTTTATCCTATGAACGCAGCTGTCTGCAATTCTTGGTTGACAAACTAATGAAAATTAGCCACAGTAAGTTTTATGGGTTACAATTTGATCCACCTTATTCCAGACAATATTTACTACATCTAATGGAGTACATCTTGAAATCTTTTAATGAACATATCCGTTCGTGACATTTCTTACTAAATTATTGAAATTTGGTTATGATAGCATTTATATTTTAAGAATAAATTATTCTCCCTACTTTACCCAAGGATCACTGGATTAAAACCTATCATGTACCGGCTCCAATGCTGAGTTCTGTGATTTTCATTTTCAATTGAATAAATATAAGGCATCTAACTAAATTCCTTTTGATGATCGTAGAACAGGTAATGATGTTTGTGCGTTTGCATTTTTTTATATTAAAAATGAATATAAGAACCATTCTGTTGGAAAATAATTTAACGGACATTAAATACAGTGAAGAACCAGGGGCTTAAAACGTGAATTATAGTTACTCTGTTTTCTTAGAAGATTCTTCTGTATAAAAACTGATGAAAGTTTGTTTCTTAAGCAATAAATCCCTGCCTCGACTGTTAGTTATCCACTTTTGATTCAACAAGGATTGATTGCATAATTCCTTGGATATTTTTATTACAGATTTAGGTAATAATTTGATAAATTTTTGATGTTAAAAAGTATTCTACTTTGTACCATTGCTAAATGTAACATACTACCTGTATGTACAAATGTCAAACAATTTTTGAGATATGTTCATTACATCTCTTGCAAAATTATGAACATTACGCAACATAAATATTTCATTTTAAGGACCATGATTTATAATTGGAAATTGTGTTTTTATAAAATAATAAAAATTGGAATTGGACTTTTTTAATGTATATGAAGCGAAATAATAATAATTTGTAAGTGCTCAGATTAAATTGTAACACTCGGCATTGTTACAAAAAATAATGGTTTTGACCCCTCTCCCATTTTTTATCTACTATAATTGGTACTACTTTTTTTTACAAATATCCTTGTTCAAAAATTTCCATAAAAACATATAGTAACCTCTTAGTGTTACAACTGTCTTAGGTCTCCCATTCTTCATAATTGTCTAGGTGGTCAAACTAGTCTAGCATGATATTTGACAAAAAATATATGTATCGCCTTTATTACTTTTTATCATTATCGTTATATTAAGAGACTTAATTCAAAGATATGGCTATTATAAGACCCATTACAAGCAGTAGAATCTCACATAGGATCAATCAAAGTTATTATTATTTAAGGAACTATCCACACGTAAATATGCCCACTAATGTTTATGAAGTTACAGTTACGAGACAAGGAGTACTTTTCAAAATATGATTTTTGTTTTTCATTCCAAAAAGAAGAAGATTTGGTTAATATAAAGGGAGCGGGGATTAAATTGTCGTCAAAATATTTTTGTACAAAAAACAACACAAAATATACATTTTTTAACTTTTTTATTGAAAATCAAAACTATAACGAGCATATAGATATTGAGTAGCCATTCATTTGACATAATCACCGTTGGTATCAATAACGGTCTCAATACGGCCTCTGAACCGGCCGCAGGCTCTTCTGACCATCTCATTGTCCATGTTGCCGAATACCTCCTTGATGGAGTCCATCAGGCTGGCCTTGGTGCTATGGTGATGTCTGTTGATATGTCTCTCGACATAGCCCCAGACAAAATAGTCCAAAGGATTAAGGTTGGGAGAGTTAGGAGGCCACAAATCCTTGGTTACGACGTCATAACAGTTCTCGGTTAACCACTGCATGGAGATTTTGGACACATGGCAGGGTGCTGAGTCCTGTTGCCACACCCAGGGCCTGTCTCCGGCCTTCATGGACCTGGTAGGGTCATCCTCAACCATCTTCTTCACCTTGTCGACAAAGTCGGTGTCCCTGACCTTCCTGTCGGTGACCTCCTCCTTGGGTGCCCTCATGTTGGTGGCATCAACATCCCAGGTGTCCTTTAGCTTCTTACGGATACGCTGAACAGTCCGTAAAATCACTCCTAAGGTTGAAGCAATCGTTGCATTGGAGATTTCACCTCCACTATTAACCAATGCCATGACTACGGTGGATCTCGAAAGCTCCTCGTTCCACTTATAGCTCTTTATCTCCTCATATGATGACGGCATGATGCTAACTGAACTACGTATCGTCAGATGACGAGAATAGCTTTCCTATTTGGTAACCGGTTTTTTATTTGATATTTTCGTCAAGTTATCAAGGGTTAAAGTAGGGGACAATTTGATCCCCGCTCCCTGTACATGCATTTTGCAATCAAGTCAATATTATTGACAAACTACACCATTTAAAAGTGAGTGCTTCATTCTAAATGAAAAACCAATCATTTAAAATTAATCGATTTACCTTCCAATTAATGGTACAACTGATGGAATGGACGTAGCTACATGGACAACGCGCCAGGGAGAAATCCTTCACTTGAACTAAATGTGCGTAGGTTAGCACTCCAGTCATTCCTCAAGTAAGAAATATACATTATGTATATGGATTTCAAACAAGATTCCTAGGTCAGATAAACATAAAAAAAGACCAAAAAATTAAAAATAAAAGGAGCAGAGAACAGCTGGTGTTGAAAAATAAAATATGTGATAACGTTCGCCCAAAGCCTTGATAGCAAATATTTCACTTAAATCTATTTTCTATATATTTCCTCCTGCAAAGACTGAACAATTACTAATTCAATAACTAAAGAAGGCTGAGTGGTTAACATTAATTAATATTTCGATATATTAAGGCATAAGCAATTACTCATAAAACAAAACAAATTTGAGCTCTCTACTTTACGTTCAAGTGGAGGAAAGAAAATTGAATGGGAAAGACGAATTTCCATTCGCACACTCCAAGCAGTTGGGCGTTTCCAGGACAACCATCTACCCTGTAAGCAAGCCCGAAACTTTAGAGAGGAAGACGAGCTCTGTCAAAAAGGCCAAACTGGACCTTGAGAAGTTAAAAAAACACCACAGGGGCAATCTCCTCAAGTCCATGAGTGGTCTTGCAAGAGATTTCGAAGTTTCACACCAAACTGTCAAGGGAGGTGTTAAAAAGTGGGTCAACAGAGTATTGTAAGGATGGAGAGGCTACCCCCCCCAGCAACAATAGCAATGAAAAAAGCCCAACTTCTCTTTTGCAAAACTCTTTTGAGTTCTTTTAAACTCTTTTTGACACATGTATCCCACCCTAAAGCCCTGATACCAACGGCCTCAACTACACCTTTTGGGTGCATGTCGAGAGTTAAGCCTATAGTATCCGTTTTGCAAACACCGATGCCCTCAAACCCACTGTCATCCAGCACTATTTATAGTATTAATTTTGTTGAAATTATATTGTTAATTCATCAATTATATCTTGTTGAATTTTAATTTTAGCGTTCAGATTTGAATTTATAACTTGGTATTATTGTAATAACGCTGTCAGTTTAGCTTATTTGTTTCAAAAGCTATTTTTTTTCATCAGTTACAAAATAGCATCTTTTTATTTTTATCTGTTGGTAAAGAATGTTAATGTAGCTAGACGATCTTGTAACCATCTCTCTCTTGAATCGGTGAATGAATTTCTGATGACCGTCTTCATCCCACTTCACCAACTCTCGTTTCTGTTCTATTCAGCTTTTGGAGTCGTTTGGAATCTAAAAGAATTAGGGAATTGGATATGTTCCTTTTCATGAGCTCCTTTTGAACATTTTGTACATTGATAGCCTTCAATGCAATGTAACATGGATCATTTTCAAGTAAACGTGGAAGAACAGCCAGCAAAAAGGAATTCGAAGATGATAATAGCCCTTTCCAGTTCGATTTTGTGGTTTCTTTATCCTTCTTCAATGTGAGGACGGAGGCGTCCACAAACTTAAAGATAACAATCACATCGTGTTATAAAGATATGATTGATATATAATTATTAATAATTTAAGCATAACCAATGACAAAAAAATAAAAATAAAATGATTCTTTTGTGCAATGTGCAGTGATTGAATAACCTGTGTTCATTTAATTGCACAGGAATTAGATATCAAAGGTAAATAAACAATGTTGATTAGTAAACATAAGTTATTTATGATTCATTAATAATGAGGCAAAAAGCCATTATTAATGCAAATAATGGAATGCATAATTTCCAAAACTAATTTGGACACATTCATTATTTTACCAATTATGAAACGTCAGTCTAAGCATGAATTATGTAGAATACAAATTATGTAGAATACTCATCAATAATCAGGAATTTGGTTGGGTCAAATTTGTCCTTATACCAAAAAACACTATCTATAAATGACTCTTCTTAAAGCTTAACCATGAGAAATTTTAGGTAAGCCTATATTTAAGACTTGCGGATGCTTTGGTAGTATTATCATTATACTCAGGCGTTTTAAATTTTTTGTGATGGTGCTACTGAAATAGTAAAAAGTTTGACCTACCTTTACAATGGGAGATGCCAACTAGAGGTTGCAATAACAATAATGTTGTGTGTACCTTAAAATACAATATTGCTGCGGATGTTAACTTGGCAGATTTTCTAGTGAATATAATGGCTTTTGTCTTTTATTCATCTATTTTTGGAACAAACAATTCAGTAAAAAAACATCTTGTCTCTTTTAGACTGAAATAATGTTATACAAGTACATCCTATTTGAGAAAACATATGTACTCACAATCCTTAACATTATTCAACACAAATCTGGAACGACACTGCATTAAAAAACGTAGCCAAGAAAGCCTTAAGGCAATTACCAATGGGTTTTTTACGTCGATTGAAAGATGGTTTAAATACAGAATACTTTCCAGGACTCTCAAGTTTCTGCCAAGTATTCTAATGACAAACGGGGAATTTGCTTCTTCTGTCAATATTCAAAAGAAACAACTGATCATATTTTGTGGGAATGTCAATTTTTATCTAAAATTTATGGGGACGTAATTGAAATGGTTAGTACATTACTCAATAAAACAACTAGGCAATACAGATTTTCTATTTACTTCAAATAATGAGAGAGTTGATGCAATTATTGTTAAAATGCAAAATATAGTTTATTTATTACAGACAGTAAAATAAATCAACCTCAATGGAATTTTACATATTGCTAATCTTTATGCGAATGTTTTTAAAAAAATTTATTTTGTTCATCGTCCAATTAATGATATTTCTAAATATTCTTGATTCTTCTATTTTTTATAATAGTATTTTTGATTTTCGTTTTTCTACATGTTTAACGAATTATTTTTTCAGTATATTGTATTATATCATAATAGTATTGTAAATAATTAAATCTATGTCAATAAAAAAAATGAATAACTCTTTTTTTTTATCTTAACACATCATTAAGGACTACTGAGCCTTTAAAAAGTAATTCAGCACCTATTAAATTGCATTTCCAAATAATTTAATACTTTTGCATGAGTGGTTGCGTATACCACCTGAGCGGTCTATAGCATATTGGCATCACTCTTAAAAAAACCATAACATATGTTTAATGAATCAATAATGTTTTAATATTGTAAAAAGATATAAACAAATAAAGAACGTTCATCCATCGTACAGCCAAGATTTAGCACAAATTTAGTATTTCATATTTTTAGAAGTTAAAGTACGTTTGATAAGAAAGTTTTTTGGGTCCTCATTAATGGTCAAAGTTGGGTGTGAGGGGTGGCGCTCAGTACTTTTACCTTAAACTATTTTGCCTAAAAGCCATTTTGCCTCAGGGATATTTCACATTACTATAAAGGCATAAAATGATTGGAGTTTTGCCTCTAAATTTCAATGTATAGACCCAAAAAATCTTAGTATGCAATGAATTCGAACCAGAAATAAAATAAGCAATAAAATTTGTATAATAAAAACGAGCGAATAATCAAACCCGTCAACGATTCTATTAAAATTATCCTATCAATTATCACAAAACACGATAAATTTTTTATACAAGAAAACAAATATTATTATTCTAATAGAATAGAAACATTTAATGTATTTTATAGCAATAAACATTAGATTTTTAATTAAATAATTCAAACGATTATCAATTTCAACAAAAAAAAACAAATAAAAATAAAATACGACGAATTAACCTCATTTATTTAAATATTAAGGAAATATCCTAAAGGCAAAATGGCTTAAAGGAAAAATGTCCTAAGGTGTAATAATTTAAGGCAAAATGTCATGAAGAAAAATAGTTAAAGGCAATAGTACCACGTACCGTGAGAGGTAACTGGAATCATAATATTTGGATCAAGGGATTGGAGGGTTACGAATATTGAGAGGGGGGAGATAAATTATTTATTATTGATATAGATTATATGTAGAGAAATATTATTAATAATTGTAATTTCTAAAGTCATTTTAATAAATTCTTATTTCTAAAGAAAATATATATATATAACATAAGTAATTTCAAAATGACATCCCAGTCTGTACTAGGTGATAAGGTGTTTTTGTCGTTTTTATCATCTTACAATTAAAATATTAATAAAATTTAAGTAATTCTTAAAATAAGAAAATTCAAAATTAATTAGTTCTTACTTGTTAAGTACAAAATAAAACAGAACTATCATAATTACACCCTTGACCATTCTAGTGTTAAATGTATTCTATGAAATTGTTAAACAAAACAAACTAGAGCCAGTGTATCTAATTAAAAAAAAATATTTAGCTTATTTGTAACTCACTTAACAAAGAAGATGAAAGCAAAAAGGTTACATGTCTCTACTTAGATCTGTGTCGGCAATAGCACCCTCAACATATTCTAGCAGGTAATGATAAACTAATCTACCATGTCAATTAACTCTTAAAAAATGTCATTACAGTGTTTGAAAACAATTAAATATACCAACTTTCGGACCTTCATTTGATATTTGATATTATTTCTCATTTTACAAAAATTGTTAATTAACCTTTAAAAGATTCATTCAACATTCATTTTGACTGATGAAATAATTTATGATAGACTCAGATTATATTAACAACTTTAGGCTCCCCATATGGCGTGGTCTTCAACTATGTTGCAGTATGTGACGTCAATGAAAACACTTTTTAGTGATGTTAAGTTAATTGGTTAATTCCAGATTATCTTTTATTGGTAAGGGAATCCCTTACACTCAAATGAATAATAATCGAATTGAAATCAATTGTCTAATTATGAGTTGTAAAGTATATTTTCAATTGTAGAGCATAAGAGATTTTTTGATGTTGAAAAAAACTCTGAATGTTCACAATATTGTATAACTCCATTTGTAAAAGTAATTATGTAAATTCAACTTTATATAACTTTCTTCTTGAATGCCATAAATGATTTTTTTTAAATATCATTAGATTATCTAAAAAAGTATTTCTTTTTATATATAATGTTAACTTCACTTAATATCAAGAACGATGTAAAATTTGATATTTCTAGTGGGGAAGACTTTAACCTTTTACGCTTATAAATTATTTTTGAGTGATAAACTTACATTAAGAATAGGACGCAGCATTTCAAAGAGTATTTAGTATGTAAATTTTTAATAACAAAAATGTCACTTCCTTTTTCCATGAAATAATTTTTTCAATTCAGTTTTATAATTTGCAAAGTTAATTGAACGCGAATACAAGGATTATGATACTAGAGAGCTAAATTTGGTACCATCAGATTTGCTGTCGTGTAAAAACTATTTGGTTCAAATCAAGCAATAGAAACCGGATTTTTTGGAACAAATATTTGTAAGACCTTTTTGGATTCGCCAAATGAATCACCAACAACTATAAAGTTAAATGTTTTTTTTGTATGAAATTACAATCATTCCAAAACCTTTGAATGAAAATTTATCTATAGAGAAGTAAAAATAATGAAATAATTACATATAATTATAAAATACAAAGTTTGGTTTATTCAGTATATTTGTAATGATGGACTATCTGATATAATTTTCAAAAACTCTACAAGACCAAACTTTAACATTGAAACTAGGCATGGTAATGCCCCCCCTTTTTAACGATGGTCGGTATCAAAAATGATGCCCATTTATTTTTATATTTGTATCTGGATGTTACGTTTCGCAAATGATGTTGGACCTCTGAGACTTCCTTCAAAATGTTTTCATGGCTAAAACGCGCTAACCTCACTTTATTTCCTATTTTTTGTACCAGATTGTTTTATTCTTGCCATGATTCACTGACTTTTCTAATAAACTGCTTGATTTATGTTTCTTAGAAGGCGGGAATTAAGTCACTTTGCAATTGCATACTAGCATTTTTTTAAATGATAAAAATGACAAATTAGTTATAAATAAATACATATAACAAAACTACTAATGTTATTCAACAAAGTTACTTACTGATTAGCCTGTCAAAAACTTCCAAACAGTCATTAGAAGAACTTGATATAAGTGGTTGCCCATATTCTTCATCTTTTCCAATTCAAAATCATCATCTTCTGAATCAAGATAAGATATGGACACAAGATAATAATGTCTTATTTTTCATACGATAATTTTTCTTGGACAATAAAATGTAGAATCAGTATAAATAGTTCATCAAAATCATGTTTATATCTTTCCAAGAAGTTAAAAGATTCCTTTCTAGACTTGTTCATTTATAATTGAACTTGATTGAGTGTGTTCGTACACAGTTTTGGAACATAAAGATTATTTAAAATCATAGGATATCAAATATGATACCCACATCTGTCTAGGTAGTGCTTACTATATCAATCTAACGATTACTAATTTTAATTTTGTTTTTTTGTGGGTAATAAATGAATCATGAAAATTCAAGAACATATAATCAAAAAATTTTGCACAATATTTCATTAAATCCTAAATGAGTGTTTAATATGTACTACCATTATTGAACAAAAATATAGCTTTTCATAATCATAAAACATGTTTTATTTCCATTTGGAAAAAAGACGTCATGTTTTTTTTATTATTACAAAAATTCACATCTAAAATTATCATAATTCAGAGATGATAAGAAAAAAATATGAACATATTCTTGACCAATTTTTCAAGCCCCTACTATTCCAATTAGTTATGGTACATTTAAACTTGTTGTGAAAATCAAAATGATGGAATAACTTTTTTTTAAGTTAATCCATGTGTTGCCTTTACTTTTTATACTCTCCCCTTGCTTTACACGTCAAAATGGCCTGCTCATAAATATTTACTATAAAATATTATACCTATTTTATGTTGAAAATAAATTATATTTTTGAAAAGAAGTCCTTCAAATAAGCCTTGGCATATCTTCTGGGCCCAAAAGTCATTTTCATGATGTTATGACTAGAATTCCCACCCTTTTTTCTATTTTTTTGCTAATAAAGAACATTCAATCTAACCATTTTTAGGCATGAAAATATCACACTCAAGAAAAAAATGTCTTCCTCATCTGAAAACAAGCCCTTATTTCTTTTAACCACAATTTGCATTATTTTATAATTATGAAGCTCTACCTATCTAATGATTGTGCATTTCTTTGTCATTGTACGAAGAAGTACTTTTGGTAAACGTTCATACACTTACAAGGGAGGTCTGAAATGTGTCTGACCTCAAGGTGAATATGGCAGTACTCTTAAATAAAAGCTAGTCACATCTATCTAGCATCTGTTGAGAGTTACTCATCAAAGTTGCAGGCATTTTGGAGGGGTAGTTGTTATGTAACAGTCGTTTAAGTGTTCTTGTGAAAATTGACAAAATGGAGTATCGCCGAGTACGGGCTACAGCGAGAAAAGCATCGTTGGAAGAAGTATGGAGACTATGGTGAAAAATAAAAACTAAAAAATAATATATTTTATCTATTTTATGTTGGAAACTTTTCAAACTACCACCGTACATATTTCGTTTCAAATGTATATGTCGCTCAAAATTTACTGATTCTACAAATGGAGTACTCTTGCTATATTTCCAAAATCAGAGTCAAAATTTGAGTGTCAAATTATATTCTTGTTCGCTTTGAAGATAAATAATGGCTGGATTTAATGAAAATATATGTAATGTGTGTTATTAAGCTATATAGTATTTTAGGCTTTTTTTAAAGTAGTCTTCTTTATTAATTAATAGTGATAATAATTATTATGAATGAATTGAAGACTAATTAGGGAAAAGTAAATAATAACTACATCAGTTGATCTGGCTTTATTTTAAAAGTATTAGTTATAGAAGCTAATCAATAAGCAGAAAAAGCTTTTCATCATCATTTTAGCAAGGAAATATTTAGAAGGATATCCCTTGTAGATTAGTTCCTTAAAACATTGTCACATAATCTAATTTTATGTTCTGTTTTTTTTTCATTGGATTATTATTTCCATAATTTTTCTACATCAATTTACCAATGTTGATATACAGGGTGCGGGAGGGATTTTTTTCGAAATTTAATCCGTTTAAAAACAGTCTATAATTTATAAATATTTTAAAAGTATTCATGGAGAATTCCAAAGCATTAGTTATAGAAGCTAATCAATAAGCAGAAAAATATTTGTTATCTTTTTTAAATGTTGATCTAATAAAAACAGTCATATTCTTTACATGAAAACAAAAGTAGCCACAACCTTTGTGGATGTATTAATTTGAAATTTGGTTTCATGAGGCTGGCTTTTAATTTGCCCACATTGTGTTGAGAGGTCTTAGCAAGTTTTGCCTCCTAAACGCTCTATACACCGTTGTCCAGATGATTGAGATTAACTGAGGAAAGTGCGATAAGTATTTTTCATAGATTGAGGTAAATTTTGCAAAGCAAAACTATGAGGGGTTTGAACAAAGTACAAAATTACCAATTCAAAGTTGCGTTGTCCTAAGAGGTCGCACATCTCGATTCAATTATGAGCAAAACTCTTTACTTAGTGAATATAGATACAAATAGGATTCTTTTATGTTTTTTTGCATAAAGTAATTGTCACATGGGACAAATTAAGTGAAAAAAGTTAAGAAAATTTCATGATTAGCGTATTGACCCCTTTCTTTTTTTTACATTTTAGAAAGGAAACATAAATATTTTTATGTTTGTTTCTCTTTTTTCCTCCATAAGGTAGCTTTATCGAATAACTTTATAAAAGACCATTCTATTGGTTAGTCTCGAAACCTTGTCTTAGGCCTATATTTTAACTTTTTCCTTGTTATTAACGACTTATAAAGTTAACCAACTTGTCATGAATTGCTATGACACCAAAATACATGACCTGATTAGCTGAACTCTTTGTTCTCAAAGTTTTCTTAACTTCTTTGGTTGTCCTTACAATGAATCTGTTAATTTTGGGCGTCTAGAACCACCTTCACAGTGAAGATCTTCTTACCCAGAGACAAAATAATTTTCCACAAAATCAGATATCTGTTGCCCCTTTGCTGGCCATCTACTCATTTTTTGTCTGACTAAAAAATAGAGGTGAAAGGAAAAGGTCAATTCCTTATTCTTCACCTATCAGATAATGCTAGAATAAAACTGCACAAAAAAATTACAGCCTGCGCTTTTCACTAAAATGCACTATAAGATAGCAATATTAAAGCAGACATTTTATTATGAAATATACAATGCAGTTGTAGTTTTTTTAATGTTGAAATAAGGAATTGCTACAACTATTCCAGTCTACTCTTGCTTAGTATTTTATCTACTTAATGATACAGTGCTCGACTCTGGACTCGAAACCATTGGGACTCAGACTTGACTTGAGAAAGGTGTACTCGATTACAGCTCTGTTCCCGCTCAGCACTTCTATTTTTGAACAATCAATTAACTAGGCCTCATAAGATCAAAAGTAATTCAATCTCGCATAGTTACATTTACAACTGATGCAATTATGTACTTTGCAAAATCAACGTTCAATGTTTTTTTTCTTAGTCAAGAAACTGTTCAATCTATTTATTAATAAAGTTTGTATTATAAATTCAAAATTAAAGCTTTGTCTATCATGGGTGTGGTGAGCTTACATAAAACCAATCATGAAGAAAAATAAAATAAAAACTTCATATATAAATACAATCTAATATTTGAGTTAATTATATCCCTTGTCTTCAAACTTGTAGGATGAAATAAGATAATCAATTAATTTATGTCATAGGCGAGAATCTTTATTTGATTTAAGATACCCATGTATATTGGCCACAATATTTCCTTTTCAATAAGACAATTTAAATTATCATTATTTTTATTTTACCATCAATTTTAGCTCCATTAAGTGTACTTTGTGATACATCCCAAGGATTAATAATAGTAATTTGTGGGTAGAAATTGACGTATACTCGCCAAAGAATACAAATTTAATTAACACTACGTTTTGAAAAAAAAAATCTAGTTTGTTTTTGTGTTGATAAGAGCCATATTTAGAGCTTTTAAAGTGATACAGTTGTTATCTTTACACCTATTAATGTATTAAACCATTTTGGTTTAAGAATAATAAACACAGAAGCGCTTTGCGGGAAATGAATGTCATTTTTGGTTTTTGATAATTTTTTCTTATGTAATGCACTAAAAATCCTACAGATTGAAAGAATATTAAGCCTAAATTTCAAAAAACACGGGCATCAACAATGTGTTTCTTTCACCCCTACGTTATTGCTTAAATCATATAAAACTGCGTGGGAATATTACCTCCTGCACTCTGTATATTTAACCTTGAATTATTTTAAGAACTGAGTTCTTCAACATATGTATGTTAAGGACATCCTAAAAAAGTATTAAAGGGTATTTTGAACAATAAATTGATGTTATAAAAAGACATTAAGAAATATTGTCTTCCTATGCTACATATTACGCGATGGTTATTATTACGAAGGAAGAAAAAACGGTATGAGTTGGCTTTATACTAGATGAACTTTATGGTTTAATTTGACATGGATGAGATGATGCGTTGAGATAAATATAGTGCAAGGGGCGTTTTGTTAAAAACTATTTGTCGGTAATAAATCTTTAGATGGAATAATGATTTCCTATATCAAAAATACATTGAGATAGAAATAGATCATTATACAGTCAAACCTTTATTATGCAATATGGAAAGGAAATCACATAGTGCCTGTGACTGCTTAAACCAGATTTGAACTTTTGGACCATTTCAAAAGTTGAAAATAGTGAATAATACAATAACAGATCATCTTTACGTTGGAGTAGTAATTGAATAAATTTATGCTCTGATAATAATGGAAGGAAAGACATAAATGGGGGGTAAATATTTATTTATAGTGATGAAAATCGTGTACATAATGGGCATGTTAAAAAAAAGGAATGGATAAACAACACTGCCAATTTGAAGAAGGTATTGAAGTCTACAATCACCATTGGCTCGGAAGGAGGTGCAGAAGGAAATAAACTAGGACCTTGGCAAGAATTACTTCCATGTGGATCCCCAATTCTATTTTGAATCTCTCACTGGAACTTACAACAAATCCTCAAGACCACTCTCCATGTTTTATGAGCAGATAGTTCGCTACTCAGGAATTAAATAATAATGATAGCTGCTAAGGAAATGAAAATTTATTCCTCAGACCACCAATTCCAAAAAAAAAAAAAAAAAAACAGGCCAACTAAAATATCAACACGATTTTCATCACTTCTCAAATTATGTGAGTGCATATTTTATTTATTAAGTCGTCAAGAGATGGTCTATTATAAGTTGTATACCGGTCACTCCTTCTTTGTTATGTGCTCAATAGGCTGTTTTAAGTTTTTAAAAGCTACCGTTAGGAGCAGGTTCATCTGTTAACCTGTATTATATATTCAATAATTTGTGTGGCCGCTACCCGGGGATTGCAGGGACACAGTTATTACCGTGGTTTATGTTCTAAAATCCATACGTGGAACTGGATTTAGCAGATTTGAAAAGTGACATGCAAAGATTAGTTGACCATTAGAGCAGGTTTATTTGTTAACCTATGTAATAGCTATTTAATAATTTGTGTAATCACTGACAGGAGATTGCAAAGGAACACACAATAAAATTTATTTAGGTTATTAAGTCGAGTTAAATGTCGAGGGCTGAACAACGAAAACACTATTGGTTTCGAACAAAATTGTTTTTTATATATTAGCTTTATGGAGTAAAATCTCCAAACATTATTCAAGCCTTTGCTAATCTTGAATGCTATTTTTTCCCATCAAGAAGCAATGATAAATTAAAACACAAAAATTGTTTTTGATCCATTCTTTTAGAAATAACAAAGTAACGTCACACTTAGTACAATAAATCACAAACTAACGAACAGATTCTTTTAATATTTTGACAATTGTCTTTTGAAGGCTGGTACTAACTGAAAATGAGGTAAATTTAAAAAATAAATCCCTTATATGTGTGAAACCTGAGTCTTTTCCGCCCATGTGTTATGTTACTCACATGGATATACTTTTAAGATTATTTTCATCAAAACTTCATTATTTATTTTACACTAACTCATAGGGATAAATTGGGTATTAAATTCTTTTTTTTTTAAAGTATATAATATTTTATGTAACTTTAAAGATTTAGAATCTTTAAATTTTGAATTAAATTTAATTTAAATCATCTATTTCACTGTTGAAAATAATTTTCGTTTGTAACATCTTTTATTTAATATAATTCAATTTTCAATGCCAAATATTGTAAGGAAAACTCATAATTATTGGCAATAGTTATAGGCAATTGATAATATAATAATATCATAAAAAAATTATACTTAAACTGGAAACGTATAATAAAAAATCATATGAGATCTCTAAGATATTTATATTTTCAATATTTAAAAATAGTGATGGAACGCTTCCAACAAAAAAAAAAAAAAAAAATACCAATTCTGATTCGATTAAACCCTTGCAAAAATTACCGATGCTGATTCTTTGTTATTTTAAATAATATTTAAAAAATACAATTTTGCTATCAGAGGCTTTCATAGGATTATATTTTAGAGATGACTTGAAATAAAAAATGGAAATTTGAATAAAAATTTCAAAAATCTCCAGCTGTTCTCAAAAAAAGATAAAATTAAATTTCCAAAATAAAATTTTTTGAAAAATAAATTCAAATTTTAATTTTTTTGGACAAAATTTAAAAAATACTTTTTTATTCACTAAAATTTAAATCTTTGCAAAAAAATTAATTAGTGTGAATTTTAAACATTAAATTTTCTTGTACAAAGCAAGAAATCCTTAATTTTGGAGGGTTTTATTGTTTTTATAACCTAGAAAAGTAATAAATATTTGAATAGCATTAATACATAAGAATTGGAATTACGAATAAAACTTTTTTTTCCGGATTCCGATTTTGATTCCAGAAAAAATATCTGATTTCCGATTTATATTCCATTGAATCATCTCATCACTAGTGTAAAACAATCTTCATTATTATTGGTAGTTCATCTTTAAATACTGGTCTATAAGCTATTTAAAATAAAATTTATGTAGTTTTCAATAAAACAACAAGTGCGGATTTTATATCCTAAACAAGTTTAGACCTCAATATCTTGGCAACCCTGAGATTTATTGCCTATAAAAATGTGGTCATCGTATTTAACTTACAAAATTGTACAAGAAAAACTACAAAATCTTTCAGAAAAACTCGGAATACAAATCACCATGCCTTAACTATGGTGTAATTCCTTGTACACGCCCTATGAATACTCTAAAATGACAAAACCCAAAGCTCAGAGGGACAGCAGTGTCCCAACAATTTAAAACTGCAATAACGTTTGCATTTTCCATCAAAAATTGCAAAATTTTCCACAATTACTCCTTATACTAAAGAAACTTTAAACAAGAAATAAAAAATCTTAATTATCCATACATGAAAAGTATTTAAAGGTAGAATGTTCTTTTATTAAATTCCAAAAAATGACATAGTTTGAAGACTTATAAAAGACAAATATAAAGTCCTATGATAAAATGATTTTTCGAATAATTTAAAAATGTCCTAAATATCATGAAAAATAAAGCAATGACGAATGATTAAAAATATCAGATACCAGTGTCCTGTCAATCCAAAAAAGTTAAGCGAATTTATAATGTGTTGTCATTCATCATGAACTTTAAACCAAATCAAGGCAAATTATCACGTACAATTTTCCTAACTGGCAATTTTCTCCTGGTCATTTTTCCTAGTACCCTTTTTGTGATATAATTTGAAAACTCTAATGAATTTAGATATTGTTATTGTAATTACATCCATCTCATTTAATACTTTTGATTCAGAGTAACATATCTACCTATATCATAAAGGCTCTTGAACTCTTACCTACTAAATGACTACTCTCGTCATTTTACCGCCTAGAATTTCACTTCCCAAGCCATCTACCCCCTGAAACATTTACCATTAGGTATTTTACCCCCTATTACAATAAATAGCAACCATACCACCAAACATTCAATCTTTCAACAACCATACAAACGTAATTATTAATTAATAACTTCTCTTGACGTCCGTCGTCATTTACCACCTCTATTTATTTCAACTTTATTCTTCATATTAATTATTATTTATAGAGTCATGAATGTAAAAAAAAATATATTATTATGCTAATTTTATCCTATTTTATAATATATGTATTATTTAAGCATTGAAATTCAAACATAATTATCTCATATTTTGTGAACCTTTGAAGGTGCAAAGTATTGGTTGACCAATAAACTCCTTAAATGTGGCAAAATGCAGTCATGGATATCAAAATGAAATACTGAAATAGGTGTTATGTCTTCTATGCAGTGATTATTAGAGGTGAGAAAAAGTCATTATACTGCAACTACAAGTCTATTCTCAAGTCTTGCTCTGTTGTCTATGTCCTTGAATCTTTTTATTTTTTATTGAGGTCGGTATAAATTAGTTTTACGGTGAAAATGCAGATGTAAGTCTTTGATAGTGAGATTAAATCGAGTCTTAGAATCTTCGCAATATGAACTCAAGTACAAGTTTCGAATCCTATCCACCACCTGTAGTGATAATACATTTGTCAATTAATACTTTGGACTTGCAAAGGTTCGAATTGGGGGGTAACGTTATCAGATCCTTCTAATATTGTTATGATAAAGTTATATATCTAATCATGGATTAAGTAGAATTATTTATTGAAGCATATGGCGACACAATTCATTTAGAAACATTCCTACATTTCGATACTTCATGACCACGCCCACAATATTTCATTGACACAACTACGTTTTTTTTTCTTCAATGAAACGTAATTACATAAAGTGCACCTTGTTCTCGTATACATGTTTGATGCTATATATAAACCCCTGCTATAGTTCATTTTATTGGGCTACATTGTATATCTCCAATAAAAATACATTGATGATATACATCAGAGAGCACTATAGGAATCGAAGATGAAATCTGCACTCTCTCTCTATTTACAAAAAACAACGTAAAACCCATGATTTTTAATATTTTATATCAAATTAAAAACAAAGTAGGTCATGTGTCTTGTGGTTTACTCGATAAAATTGCCCTCAGCCTCGTTACGGCCTCTAAAGTTGAAACAAGTCTTGATGACAACATCCCTGGGCAAGGATACGAAGTGATCCTTGATGTTGGGCACGAAACATGACTTAGTTTTATGGGAACGTCTATTAGTGTGTGCCTCAAGGTAGCCCTGATAAAATAATCCATTGAATTAAGATGAGGACTGTTGGGGACCACTGGTCCTTGGTCACGAGGTGGTAGTAGTAATCAAAATAGTCTACAAATTTTTCTGACTAAATATGGTCACCTTCATTGTCAATCGCAGCCTTTACACGTCGCCTGAATATCATGCCTGAGAAATCAGGAGATGATGAAAAACTCCTCTGACTAGTTCTCCCATGCAGCCACTATGGAGAACTACAGCGAGTCTACATTAGGGTGTGAGGTCCTGTTGGTTTTCCTCACCAAAGTATCTTATATATAAAGGTTCAGTATGTTCAAATCTGGTGAGGAAGGGGGCTATATCTCTTTGGAACAGAATCGAGCCATGTTATCTGAGCTGAACCTTTGCCACTTGGCATACGTGTGAGAGCGGGTTCCGTACTGAGTCCACACTTAGTTACCCTCTGGTTAGTTGATCTTCAGCTATGAAGATGGTATACCTTATTAACAAATTGTAGGCTTCCCGGGGGATTTTCTGTCTAGCCTAGGAAAAGAACGGAGGCATTTATTTTCCTATAGAGGTCACAACACCGAAGACCATTGTTTGAGACGGATATTTTGTGCAGTAAAACCCGTTGACCTTTTTTGTTTCTGCAAGCCATCAGTCGTTGGGTGGTTGTGGAATAGATCAACTGTGAAAATCTTCTTGTCTGTTAAAATTTTCACAATTGACCTATTTTCCATGATCCATGTGAGGATTTCCTTAAACATATCGAGCTTCCTGGCTTTCATTACCTCTACAACAAGGTGGCATGGGGTCCTTTTGAAAGAGACTAATCCCAAGGTGTGTTGTATAGCCCTACTGAATGTCTTAGAAGCAACACAGAAGTCGTTGGCGAGGCGATTAATCCTCTTTTATATTCTTCTCCAACCTTAAAAAAAACTTTATACCCCTCTTTTAAAATATTCCTTTACTTCCTGACATCCTGGAAAGGTTTCCTACATTTATTTTTTTGCTCCTAGAACACTTAAAAGTGTTTGTAATCACATCAAATTAACTCCAGCATCTATGAGATCTGAGATGCGCTCCCTTGTTGCTTGTTGCTCTCTCTTGATAATAAAATGACTAGATGATTAGTATAGTTTGTATATGTGAAAGGACGGTGAAAACTGAATATCAAGAAATAATCACTAAACGTCCTGATAGTAACGAGAAAATTAACATTAATTAAAATTTGATACTATTCCATCATTTTTTATTTAAAAAACCGATTTTGATGTTAAGAGTTGCTGTGAAATCTAATCTACCTTGGACAACAATTTTTTTAAGGCATACTCTATTTCTATGTTATTTAATACTTTAAAACCCATTAAAGAATATGCTGTTAACTTTTGAAACATACAAATAAATTTTTTATTCAAAAACTATTATTTTAATAGAAGAAATTCTAAGATATATTTTTAAATAATGGACATTCAATGGTACATACTAACGGTTCACTATCAGTTTGCAAATTACAGAGTCATTCATCTTTTTACGTTTATTAATATAAACGTTTTTAGGTACGGTCTTATTTAATCTTATAATCTATGTGTAATAAAGGGATTATACAGTATGTCTCAATATCGCTCGGACACTTTTTGAAGAATGCATAACTTTTTCATTCTTTGATTTATTTACAGTAAAAGATGTTGAGTTGTATCGTGTACTCAAAAGCTTTAATAATTGGCTTTAATTACTATGATATGTCACTAAACATAGAAGTCACTTTTAAATAACAGATCTAGGAAAGAAAGTGCTTGTGCAGTAGTTGGAAGTGAAAAGCCATAAATCTTGTCTGAGTAAATAGCCAAATGGTTTGGAACCAATAAAGAATAAGTTTGGCTCACACAGTTTTTTCTATTCTCAACATGTACTGAATATTTTTTTTGTCAACTAATTACTCTGGACTGTGTGAACAATACTAGAAGCACTTTGTAAATCACCAGAAATCCAAAAGATACAACACTAAGAGTTAGACGTACGGGAAGGGCAAAGTATACTCAATCAGCCATGATGAAGTATTTCGAACTGATAGAAAGAGTTTACTCCATTCTGACTAATTAGCCAAATGGATAGTTTCTAGTAAAAAGTATTTAGGTCTACCATCTTTTTTTTTTTCTCGACAGTTCCTATGAGGTTTGGGATTGAGTTTGGACTCAAAATGGGGATTAATGCTATTCGTCAAAGGTCCCGCCGTTGTACTTTGGCATTTGAAAACTTGTTCTACCTACCACCAAAATATCAACAACCTAGATATATGTGTGGAGAAGTGCTTAGCCAAAATGTCAGCGTCGGCTGCAAAGTTAGTTTGCCAAAGGATTAGAAAAATAATGAATAGATTAATTGCTCCAGATGGCGGAATTTTTGAAGAGTAATACTTCTAAATATTATAATAAATGTTACATTGGTTTAAAAAACTAGTTGTAAACTTGTTTTTTTAAATAGTTCTGAATGGTTTTTATATTATGAATGTAGCTTTTCAATATTATATTTGTAAATATAATTTAGTAAATTAAAAAAACATAAAATAATTAATACTTTCTTACAAAATTATAATTTTATTCTCTAGAATATTTCTTTTTAATCCAAAGATGAAAAAATCCCTTATAACTATTTTCAAGAAATAAATAATAGTGGTTAAGAATGCACTCTTAGATAAATATAAATATTCCTTTAAGTTAAATTAAAATTGTTTATACTCATAAAATTCAAACATTCTTGAAAAATGGAGATATTCATCATCATGAAATCCATCATTTTACTATCCAAAGCCCAACGGTCAATCTGAGTCTGCTATCAAAGCAATTCAGACTCTTATTTGGAAGTCAGTCATCTTCAGAAATAACTTATGTGAGTGGTGTACCATGTTATAATATTATAGTATCTCCTCTGTCGCTATGGTTATTCGTCCATACATATCATAGGACCGATACAATTTTAGAAAAGTCACAAAATAAATATTGTACATGTATGTAGGTTAAAAAACGTTTTTAACTCTAACTTTTTGTGATGCCTTAAATTAATATATTTTCTTTTTAAATCCGTAATTAATTATCCGCTCAGGATCTCAAAGGGGCTTCGTTGTACTCATGTATTGACAAAACTCGCTTCTAATATATTCTAGTGTATATATAATGTATTTCGCTATTGTTTGTTTATAATTCTACAAATAAAATATCAGTTCTCCACGTCCTATGAGAATTATGTATGTAGGTTATTGATTTCCAATACAATTAAAAACAGATATCATCAATAATTATTGATTAACTATAATTATTCTAAATATTTAATGGATAATATTTTTACTTTTCTGTAACATGCCAGAGGTGTTTAGCTACCCAAACAATTTTAAATATGACATTTTTTATAAAGAATCTGATCTCTTCTTCACCCTTCATAATTCATTGTTGGGCTGGATAATAAATAGTGTTGTGACAGTTCTTATTGACTCGGTCTAGTCCAGTCATAAAACCTGTATCAGTCCTTGAGATTATTCCTTTGTACTGTCAAAACTAATACTGATTAAAAATAGATTTAATAATGTTGGTTGACTTAATTAAGAACCAAACTTCATAAAGTTTAGCACTGATAGGCACAGCTAGATCAGACCAAGAGTGAACTGGGAAAAATGCAGTCTTCAGTTCTAAATAAGGACTGATATAATAAAATAATTCATATTTCAAGTATGATTTTAAACTTCTATAATTATTTCTAAAATTTGCAAATAAAAAGTAAAGAAAGTGTTTTTGTCACTTTTTCAAAAATTTCATTGGCTTCATGTTTAAAGTAAATATCATATATTTCAATAAAATTGTACAAATATGTTCATAAGGTCCATACATAGCACCAAAATAAGTTAAGCGCTTTCATTCATAAATTTGATTGCTCCCACAAAAAAAATCGACCCTTATCAATACCATTTTAAATTTGGCAATTACCCATTTTATACATCAATTATGGATAACATCATGTATAACGTATTAACTAAATATTTTTGGGGTCTTTGATGCTCAAAAGTAATGAAAATATCAATGATGGTTGCGCTTTAATAAATACGTAATATGGTCCTTCGTTTGGAATTAATTATTTGATCTCATAGTGAATTCAACCTTTAAGGGTTAGAGTCCTACTAAAAAAATAGGTCAATAAAATGACCCCACAAACATTTTTCAATGATTTAATAACGATGAAATTTCTATCAAAGGTTTCAGATGATTCCAAAAAATCAATCATAGACAAAACAGATTTAGATCCAGATGAACGAATCAACTATAACCTACGCCTGAGAATCATATATCAGGACTATAAAGAACATACCCTAACATCATCAGGCGAAATGAAAAGATTCACAAGGAAACATTGTCGATTGGATTCTTCATGCAAGGATTACTCCCTACTAATTTCGTACACGATCCGCCAATCCCCTTCTTTATAGAAATTGGTGCATTGGAAAGGAAACAATACTACAAAATTATCAGTTTGATGGTGGCAAACTGCCGCAAGAACCTTAATATGGCAGAACGAGCAGTCAACCCAAGGATTATACACTCAAACTCCTTTTCTAAATAGTAAAAACAGAAGAACTTTTGGAACAGGTGGGTGACATTCTCGATATATTCCAGCAAGCCTTATTTAGCAAACCCTGGAATTTTTTTTTATGCAATGAAGGTGTGGAATCCTTAAATTTTATTTATGTCATCAAGTCAGATCTTTAATATCTATGGTGGAAATTATCATTACTGATAGATTTGGTATAAGTATGTAGGCGTCATATTGGCTTATTATTCTTACAATGAGAGGATAAAATGACTTTAAAGCGAAGGCATTAATAGCAAAGACTCTAATGATAATTTTTGCTTGCATATCAGAAATGACTCTTCTTAAGGCAGGTCTGAACAAAAACAATTGTGAGAGAAATTGACTAAATGGGCTTTTAAACAATAACAAATTTTATATTTATATTCTATAAAGGGGATTTCTTGCCATCTTTTAACAACTTTTAAACATTTTTAAATAACTGAAGAAAACTCCATTTTTTATCAATTTTAAACAACTATAAAATTTTATGTATTTGGCCAATAATCCAGTAAAAATAAATACATACCGAACTTCAAGACAAATTGGTATTGGACCGAGTATCAACACTAATTAACTATAATATTACTGAATGTAATATTATGTAATAAGTAATATTTCCTAACATTGCAAGTGACATATGTTCAAATTATATCCTCTAAAATGATCTAGGTCATGTTGTTCAACTTATGAAAAAACATAGATGGAGACGTGCAATAAACGGATTTACATCGCGACCTTCTCATTTATATACAAAGTGTAATTTACCGCTCAGTATAAATTGTTTTATGGAGTATCATTAAAGGTCATGATTAATATAGGTAGAAAATATGATTTATTTGAAAATATCTACTGGAGCTTCTCATTTCCTGAGAAAATAATAATCACTTTGGGGCTTAAGTATTTCCATTTATACTTTAAGAAGAAATAATGTATTTTAAGTTAGTCTTGCCAATAGCTATCAACCAAGTGGTGAAACGGAGACCACGTGATCAATATTTGTTCCAGTTACGCTGTAGGCCAAGCACTGTGTCCACCAAACTCAAAAAAATATATTTATTACAAAATCTTGTGATCAACACCCTTTACTTAATTCACCTCCAGACTCTTTCTGTTTCTCTATGAGTCATGAACCTCAAGACAAAGGACTTTTTCAGGTGTAAGAAGTTTGCAATCCCAATATTTTCGCCTCCGTCATCGATTTCGACAACAACGCTCTGTGTTTTTCACGATTGTGGAATAAATACCACGTTAATCGATATCGATGCTATTTTTTTAAACTAACATTTCAGGCTAACCTCAAAACAACATCTGGGAACAGTCTTTAAGACTGTTGGTCCTTGGGCCAAATAAGATATATGAAATATGTATTTAGATTATTGCACATATCTTGCAAAAAAAAATATATTTTTCATTATAATATAATATAATACGAACATATAAAATTGTTACTTTATTATATAATTTATTCAATTATATAACAGAATATTTAAAAGGAGGAAAAACACCCTCATTGACTTCACGAGGGATCGATTTTAC
The DNA here is from genome assembly GCF_016086655.4 of Lepeophtheirus salmonis. Taxonomy (NCBI): domain Eukaryota; kingdom Metazoa; phylum Arthropoda; class Copepoda; order Siphonostomatoida; family Caligidae; genus Lepeophtheirus; species Lepeophtheirus salmonis. The sequence continues at coordinate 71,750,200 of NC_052135.2, read as the reverse complement.
CTTCTTTAAGGACCGACAAGAAGGACTGGATGGGACCAGACAGGACTGGACCGCGGTCCTTCGTCCTAAACAAGGACTGACACAACACTCGCTATACCCTCCAAATTATAAAAGATAGCAAAGCCCCTGATTTGTAAAAAAATATGTTCTTACTTACAATTTTTTTCCGGCTTGCAGCGTTGAACATTACACTGTACGTAATTACGCAGCCTCCATGAATTCACCCTTTTAAATGAATGTAAAAGGTAAATTCAAGAAGCGAAGAAAAAGCTAAATAGGCATGAAGAAAATAGCAAATAATGATAAAATGACGTCGTCTGCACTAGCATAAAAAGTGACATATTGTCTTGTAAGAAAAAATATTTTCTCAAGCTAACAATCACTTTTTTCGACAGTCTACTTCCATGTAATAGCTAGTCACGTCTTTCTAGCATCAGCTGACCGTTACTTAACACATTTTCAGCAATTTTGGACGTGTAGATGTTATGAAACAGTCATTTGAGTGAGTTAATATGAGTGATTTTGTGAAAATGGATAAAAACTAATATTGAGCTCTTATTAAATTTTTATTTTTTAAGTGTGATCTTAAAATAAATTATCGGAATAGCAGACATAAAAAGACTTGTTGTTTTAGAAATTTGACGCATCTAAGTCAATCCAACTCGGAGTTATTGAACCAAAATACAAAAAGTATTTCATGAAAAATTATATTGCTGAGAAAAAAAACCAGTACGATTTGGGTGGTTTACAGACATGAGAGAATGGCTTGGAGAAGTGTGTAGAATTGCAAAGAAGACTATGTTGAAAAATATCAATTAGTAACAAATTTGCTATATCATAGTTAAGCTGGACCTTTTTCAGACCTCCCTCGCACATTATCCATTCTAATTTATATCACTAACACAAATAGTAAGCCCCTATCTTACATAAACCCTTCTTTTCTCTGAGAAACTGACTTATAAATGGTTCGGAAGCAAAACGTGGACTGAATGACTGATTTTAGAAAAATGTCAATAATTTTATTCTTTGATAAATAATTTCGAAATTTTTTTAACAAAACTTTGGAAAACGACCTTTGAAAAAATGTTCACTCAATATATCCGCCCTCAGCAGCTTTCACTTGTAGGATGAACATATTGGATAAGTTGGTCCACTCCTTCACAATAGCGACCTTCAGGGAGTTCATGTTCGGGTGGGATGTCTGGTTAGTCTCTCTCTCCAAAGTATCCCACACAGCAATGTCCAACGGGTTCAAATCCGGCGAAGGTGATGGGCACATGCCCTGGGGCCAAAAATTGGCTATGTTGTCGCCGCAGAACTTCTGGCAATTGGTCAATGTGTGTGAGGGTGCCCCATATTGGGTCAACACGTAGTCGTCCTCTGGGTAGATGGCCTTGAGCCATGGAATTATGGTGAACCTCAGTATCTTGTAGTAAGCCTCATGGCCTATTTTCTTCCCAGTCTTAAAAAAGAATGGAGGCATCTCCTTGCCGTCGATTGCCACAACCCCAGGACCATTTGAGCAGGATGTTTTATACGGAACACCCCCTTGATCTCCTCTGGTGATCTCCCAAGCCAACAGTCCTTTCGACGGTTGTAGTCCTGGTCCAAGATGAAAAGTTTCTCGTCAGATAAAATATTAGAATATGTATCCATTTTCTTTGATCAACGCACGAACTTTCTTGCACCTATGCAGTCTCATTTCCTTCAGAATGTCCATCAATAAGTGGCGTGGGATCATTGTGTAAGAGGACGATCCCAAGTCCTCCTTCAAAGTCCTCTTGATTGTCCCCTCGTCCACGTCTAACTCATTAGAGATGAGATTCATGGATTTTGTTGAGTCCTCCTTGATCTTCTTCAGTTCCCCAGAAACTCAGAATCCCTTTTCAAGTTGTTTCTCCCATTTCTTTCTTTCCTTGAGAGATTTTTCCATCCTTTTTCATCTTGGCCACCTTGAAAATGAAGCTCCTGGAGTACTCCACAATCTCCAAAATCTCTGCCATCTTAATTTTGGCATCCACAAGTTCTGATATCCTCTGCCTTTTTGCTTCTTGCTCACTCATGATGAAAGATTTGAGAAATGATTATTTATGTTTACTTATGCAGAATGGACAAGAAATTCGTAATATGCAGGGAAAAATCACAAAGCTTCCTTATTTTAATTACATAATTAACATTTATTAACAGTCCACATTTTGCTTCCGAGCCCTGTACATTTTATTTAATGCAGCAGGAAAAACCAGAATAACATTTTGATTTAAACTTATCTTCTTCTTTTTTTTTACGCTAATACACCTATTATTTTGGCATTTTGTATTGAACATACATTTGGCAAATCCTTGCCCCTTCCTGTAAATTATATATCCAAGCTTGTAATATCTGTCTTCTATCACGTTTTATAACAACAGCTAAGAGTTTGTGCGTTTCAACCCGCCCTTTATCTACGTTGGGTATTGGAACTCGTACCATTGCATTCAAAAGCGCAGTTTGTAACTTATATGTATTACATACATTGCCGACTATATATACTATTACTTTTATATATATATATGCATCAACTGGGAATTATGTAAATGCCGGATATTAATACTTTGCTGGTAACGTATACATAAGTACTTATATAAAAATGAAAAGACTCAAAACTACCGTCAATTTGACCAATATTCTAGTAGTAACAGGTAGCTGCTGATAATTAAAGACCCGAAAAAAAAAAAATTATTTTTTTCCGCACACAAGTAGTTACATGAAGAGTACCCCTTCTATAGGTATCTTTGATCATTGATGTTTATAGTGTTCGAGGTAAAATCGTGGACTTGCCTTAAAATCAATCTGAGTTACTTTTGGATGACTTTTAAAAATACTAGGTTGTGATATTAAAAGTAGGGAGAATTCATGTTAATAAACAACAACAAAAAATTCAAAAATCAACAGGTGTCAGCATGGAGGCGAAAAGGCAAAGGGTGTCTTACATATTCCACGTCCAAGAGGAGATCGTAAAGGTCGTAGGATTCTCCTTGTGTCTGGTTTACAAGATTAAAAACATGGTGGCTTTAGGTCAGAGGCTTGAGAGAGGTCTGCTGGCAGCCATATACATTGTAAAATGGGATCATGGAGGAAGTGGACACTGCGATCACCAGAAGTCAGGCCAAGTCGATTAGGCAGTTTACCATGGATCTCAATGTCAGCCATTCTACTGTGGGTAGATATGCAAATGATTAATGGAAGGGTTCTTATATACAACAACATCGGCAACTGCTTTCAACAGCCGTCAATACCAACCGGGTTAAGAAATGCTAGAAATTGTTGACTTGGTTAAAGCATAAACATCGATTTATCCACACTCCTCCCCAGACCGTTCCTTTCTTGACTATTACATTTGAGGAGTAGTGGAGAAGAGAGCCTGTACTACTCCTCACCAAAAATTCAGATGACTTCCACCGAGCAGCAGTGGGTGATCATGTCCGATGCCTCCATCAAGAAGTGATGAAGCACCTTAATACCCTGTTTAAGGTGTCCATGATAGATCCTGCCCTAGTGCAAAAATTTTAAGATAAAAACATTATCTTGTATTGAAATTGGATTACATATTTGAATTATTATAACAATTCTTGGTCATGTGGTTTTCGTTTCTCAACTTAGATTTAAGTTTGTATTAACTATTTAGATATCTCAGTTGATTTAACCTATAGTTTAAAAATATTTAAATTCTTTGTTTATAGTTTGGTCCAAATTACAAACTGTTGAGTGCCCCAGTAAATGGAACTAATTCCGTACAAAATAATTTTATTATTTCCTTAAAAAATATGTTTAAAATTATTTGATCATATTTTTAAATTCAATTGATCTTTAAATGCTTATTCATGGATCTTTAGATATTCATTTTTCTTTATTATTGCAAAAGACTCTTTATTTTCTGTAGAGAGATGTTAATGTTGCCTATCAGGACATAACTAGTTTAATGTAAAGGTGGATCCACTTGGGTGTGGCTATTTCAACTCATATGTAGTACAATGTTAATGTCTAAAGTCTATATCAACTTATATTTTCTCATATAATATATACATTAAGTGCATGAAACATTTAGTCAAAAAAATATACGGGATTGTAATAATCAATGTAAATGCAAGGATACAATAGTTTATTAAGAATAATCAAAATGACTGAATCATATATTTTGAATTGTAAAAAATAATACTTGTGGTGATGGAAAAAAACACCTTGTAAATCAACATGGTAATTTTGACGATTTGAAGAATGCTTTAGAGGAGAGCAGCTTCATTAAAACAGCTGTGAGTAGCTATCAGATAAAGTAAATAAACAGTCAGTCTTACTCTTTATCAAGCAAATACATATGTAGGAACTACTTTGTTTTCGATGTTTTCGATCCAGAGACGATTGACGATTTGAAACACGAAATTGGAGTCGCCATTGCAGCTATTGAAGCTCACACAATCGAAAATGTATTGAAAAATTGGGTCGACAGAATGGGCTACTGTAAGGCCAGTTACGGCGGCCATTTCATTAAAGTGGTGTTTCATCATTAACCGGAATGTTGAGGCTTCCAAATAATAAAAAATTATTAAAAATATCCATTTGTCTTTTTTTTTATAGCGATATCAAAAGGAAAAAGTTTCGTAGGCCACTCTTTACAAATGATTCCCAAATAAATTACTATCTTTTTTTCACGCACTATTAATTACAGCTTTGAAAAAAGTTGCAATTACAATATGTCCTAGTTTGTCTAAAGTTATACTTATCACAACTCTACTGAAATTTAAAATAAGAAAATAAATGATAATTTAAACAATACTTAATAACCAGTGTAAAAATTGAGGAGACTTTCATGTCCTATTAAGTCTGTAGTCTTAACTTTCGATTCAAACTGGAGTTGTATGGTTCGAGCCCTAGTTCTCGTCCCTATTTTTGAATAAGAGTATAAAAGTGCTCATTCAACAAATTAATCTCTATATGAAGCTACCACACTTTGAAAAACAGACAACATCTAGTGCTATAGCGGTCATGATGTAGACTTTCCCTCCAAAGTATTAAGTGTACATCAGATTTGGACCAGAGCAAAGTTTTTTTCATCACTTCAAATTAACCTGTACATTATGGGTGATTTGGTATACTTTGACCTTCCCAATTGGGGCCAATTTCTCCGGTTTCCAGGTGGTGTAATTGGTACTTCTGGAATGTCCCACATAGTCCACAATAATTATTTGAAAAAAAATAAAAACACTAATTAATCTATGCATACACTTTTTTTCCGTAGCTCCGGCCTTTGAAAATAACTTTGATGTTTATAGAAGTAAAATATTAATAAAAACAACTTTTAAATCTCTTGAGTCAACAAACATCTTCAAATATTTCATTGTAAATAAATGAACAAATAAAGAATTTAACGTTGCATCTAAAAGTGTCCGAGCGATTTTGAGACATAATATAATGAGATAAGTATTGTATTTGCGTCTTTTGATAGGAAAGGTTGAGTGAGAAATTAAAGATCTCATTCTTACATAATATGTGGGGAAAAAAAGAAATATCACATGACAAGTTATATCAATGACATTCTTTTGTTATTTCATATCAAAAATGATCTATAAATGGTTAAACAGTTAACTCTTTGATCACGATTTTTTTATTATTTTTGTGATATTTTTCAAATTAATAAATAATTTACTTGTAAAAAAAAATCAATTGTAATTACAGTTATATATTTAACAACACATGTGTAGTAAATATCTCTACCTATTCTATCAAATACTATATTAGGGTGTTAATCCATATATAGTGAGCAAAACAAATGTTGTTTTTTTAAGTGAACCTTACTTTTTTTCCGTTACTATTCTAACTAAGGGGAAGTTTTAGAGTATAAAATTACCAAATATGCTTTGTATAAAGATTATGATATTTTAATATGTTTTATTGAACAAATGTTCAAATCAGTTATTTTCGTCAATGAATGAAATAAGGAGAAAAGAATGCACGTTATACACGGTACATATACAGAGATGGGGCCCAAAAATCAATCAATTACGAAAAGGGTTATTTTTTATTGAATCAAGAAAAGACATTTCAAAACCAATGTTTGATATAATTGCCTATTATATTAAGGTATATTTGTTATGTAGTTTTTCACAAGCAATAACAAATAGCTTCGATACGGCGGGAACAGATTCGAAGGTATTGACCATAAAATTTGTGTCCATGATGTACCCCGTTGTTATGATTGCAACTCAGAGAAATCAAAATTTAGATGAGGGGTGTGGAAGACAATGGTCTTCAAGGTACCTTTAGCTACAAGGTCTAGAGGTTAGAGGTCAGGGTTTGAAGAGGATAACATGGAAGCATGCAAGAAGTTAACAATATTCTAGATAAATAAATTTTGGTTCTTTCTGGAAACATGGCCCTGTAATATAGTTCTTGTTGTTATAGGCATTCCCGATGGAAATGTCAACGGTTTCTTGAGGCTTCTCAGCACTGACGCAGCCGTAGAGGATATCAAAAATGCGTTGACTTTTTTTTGTTGCTCTGAGATTTTTAGAATTACAGACATAGATAAAAATAAAACTGTCCTTTGGTTTCGTAATTGTATAAAACCTTGTAATTAAAGATGTCAGGGATCTTTATATAAAATAACGAATATTTTTAAAGTATGCGGCCTCTTGGAAGAAAGAGTTAGAACCTAAAACCGCATTTAGAGGGGCGGGGGGTCAACTTTTAACTACATGGGCATGAATAATATGCATTTTTGCCATAAATAATGTCATAGAGAATAGTGGTATAGACGACAAAAATTGAACTTTTGTATTTTGAAAAAAAGTGATCTTTTTTAATAAAAATGTCGTTTTTAACTAATATTATTGATCTCAAAACAAAGTATTAGTTGATTTTTTTTTTTCAAAAAGACCATAAAACACCAATATCGAGACTGTACATCATATTTTCAGAAATAAAAACTTTTATATGCATGAGGATATGATATAGATCAAAAGAACATCAAAAATATTTGTAATAAAAAATATATTAACAATATATCTATCCACTTGATCACAGGGCATATTTATGTACCATGGCTTGGAAAGACTTAAATTAATGTTATACTCGTCTTTATTCAACAAGTGACTTTGAAGTACATCCAGGCATAAGTCCTTTAAAGTCTACAGGCAAAGGAGCTTACAAAAAATTGTGTAAAAAATGATCGATGTACTTTATTTTTGACTCCTTATATATCAAATGTGCTTCCTTAGTCTTGTTCTTTAGAAACCCGATTTTTTTCTATCAAAATTATCTACTTTGACATTATTAATTTTGATTTATGTATTTATCTTATTCCCTTTATGCAGTGAATTTCCGCAAGAGTTTTTAAGCCATTACTTAGCTTGAACGGTATTTTTCCCCCTCAAGGAGCAGTATAGAGTTAATACACAAGATTGTTTTTACAATAAACTGAAAAACAGATTGTCATGAAACTTTAACAGCTGTTTTTTGAAGATTGACTTATCCTTAAGCTATTTTTCCATATTTACAGCAAAATTTATTTTATAGAAAACTTGTAGAGGTACTTTAAAAGTTTATTTAATCAACTTAAAAAAAGTTAGAAAGTTTTAAAATTATATCTTTGTTTATTTGGATGATAATGAAAGAAAAAAAATCCATTTTGAATAAATGTATATTTTGTCTGAATTTCTTAGATGTGGAGGAGTGACTTCTTAAATTAAGACTTAATGTCAATATTTCAATTGATAAACTGATTTTGACAAAAAATTGAGCAAGCTTATAGCTTAAATAGGTAACAAAAAAAAAGTAAATAAAATCTATGTATACAAATTATTAAAAAATATAGAATAACTTTTTGGATACTATGAACTATGGTTAATTAATAGTTTATCTATGCGAAATATTGACTCGTATTAAATTACATTAAATGAATCTTAGTCAATATAACAATGAACTGCACAAGAGATGAAAACAGCACATATACATAATTTAGACTAATAAGAATTAGAGATAATAAAAAATATTGTTGATTGATATGCATAACGCCTCATTACCTTAAAGTCTCTTTAGATAAAGTCTACAAAAAAATATAAATTTAATACTCCCCTCCCCGCATATGGATTGCCACCCTAACCTTCACAAATAAAAATGCTGATTAGATACGTGTGTAGGGTGGTTTTGGCAGCCCTTAGGCACTATTATGTATGGTTGTCCTAATAAATCTACTTTTTTATTATATATATGCTGTTATTCTAAATAAATATGAAACACATTGTGTAGACAATGAAATAGCAACATAATGTTGTAACTAGTTTGTATCTCCCACTTAACATGGGCACTTTTGTTTCTAGCGGTATATGTATTTGTACATAGTCGAATATGATTTATGCTAAAGGATATTAAAAAAAGTTAAAAATTATACTGGTTATTAGAGTGGGTTGAAAATACGAATTTAAAATATATATAGATATTGGAAAATTTCTAGAAACATGAAAAACTATTTTTGGCACATTTTAAGGATAATTGAAGGTATTTTGGAGGTCCCCAAATTTAACAGAAAGTATTACTACGAATTTTTTAAGAAATATTTTTATTGTTGCAAAATAGTTGTGGTAAACATAATATTTCCAATGGATGGCCTTAGCAATGTGTGTCTCATGTTGTATAAGTGCGATCGGTTTACGCGTTGGAAATATAGGTTTTCGTACAAAAAAAAGTGATTGTTTGACTAATTATTGTTTGAAAGTACCTCAGAAATGGTGGCTAAAAATGTTTATAGTTTTTATGTTCCTGAAACTGTAACAGTCAATCATTTAATATTTTGGTTTTGTCAATTATGTTCAAGTAATTTTGATGTCAAAGATGCACCACATTTTGGTAAGACAATTCTCAAAAAATGGTGAAAATCTTTGATTCCATCCCTCATGTTAGAACCAAGTTGCCAAGGAGAAAAATAACTATTGTATATTTATTTTTTTTAAATCCATAAAAACTAATTGATTTTGTAAGGATATTTGTACTACGAATTATCACTATTATATAACTTTATTTTTATATATTTTTGGATTCTTTTAATATATATCTTTAATTATTATACCAACTATTGGAATCATTATAATTTTTAAAATAAATTTGTCGGGTATTTTTGACCTATTATATTAAAATAGTTTAAATATTTGTTTAATTGAAAAAAAAAATGTTCCACAAATCAAATTTTCTATGAAATATTGTGTTGTTCATCTTTATGCATCAAGACAAAAAAATAAATTTATTTACTTTATTTTATAATAGGTTTTAATAATTATCAACGCCTAATAAATTGTATGTCCTCATAAAAAGTGTTACGTTTGTGTAAATGAGGTTATAGTCATCCCCGCAAAAAGAAATCAGTTCAGTTAAAAGACCTCTGAAACCAACTCCCTCGAACTCATATTCACAAAAACTATTTTTAAAACAATCATACAACTTTTCCTGATATCCGACTTCGAAATTCGAAAAAAATGATAAATGTCTTCTAAACGACCCACCTTAATGGTCACATAAAGTGCCTATATACAATCTTGTTGTCATTTCTGCTATAAGAATGCATTTTGTCTAAAAATATAGGAGACTGGAGACAGTTGTAGTATTTATTTGTTTTTGCCTCAAATACTCGGAGATGGTTGGACATAAACAATCCAAAATATAATAAAAATAACTAGTTATGTATGGGCTGTTGTTTGAGTCTATTTACAGATTATACCAGTTAGTGGTTTTTCCCAAAATTGTATTTCAGTATCAACCATCGAATATTACAACTGTCTTTGTAGCTATGGATGTTTGCAATAATTAAATTAAATGGAATTTGAGTTAGAAGTGAACGAAAGTGTGACTAAAGAATGTTTAGGGGAAAAAATAGTTATATCATTAAAAGTGTCGAATATGTGATATTTAATGTATTATACAGAGGTGGGTAAAATCCTTATTCCTAATGTCAAAATTGGGGTTCATATCTTTGCTTTCAAATATAAAGTTCTTAGATATTTTTTATCAAATACAGTGGGAGTTCTCCAATGTATTTTGAGTTCATTTGCAATCCATAATTGTAAAGTAGTATCAATTGTGTTAAGGGTTTTATTCAGTTCACTTTACCGGGTGGAAATTTGAAACTTACACACTTGGAAAGAAAAAAGAAATCTTGATATATCTTTTTCTGATATATGGCCAACGTCAAATTGATGTATTCCAATCCCCTGCCCCCCCATAGGAATTTACGGATGGGAGCAATCCTCTTTCAAAAATTGTTGCAAGTATTCTAAATGAAGTTCGGTCTATCGCAGCCTTTCCTTGTCAAAGGGGCCCTTCATAGCTTCAATGTTCTGATGACGGATTCTACATACCCTTTTCTTGATGAGCGGTCAAAAGAAAAGTCGAGTGGATTGTAATTTTATTGTATTGTAGCCATATTCTCATGTCCTAGAAAGCGATAAGGCTAGTTAATTAGGTATGAAAACTTTTTTGAATGGTAAGCGAAAAACGATGTTGCCATCGCAGAAATTGTGTCTAGTCCTAAAGGAGAAAGTTGGCATTGAAAACATCAATGTGCATGGCTGCTGTGAGTTAGTAATCCCCCCAGAACCAGATCAGTAGTGCCACAATACTGTTTGAAGCAACAATGCTTTGAACCATAGCGCTAGGCTCCTCTCCATGGTCTCGTTGTAGTTTAGTCTCTTCTTAACTTTGTAGATGGTCTTACAAATCATTCCTGTCCACTTGGGAACCTCTTTTGGAATATGACCCGCACGAAGAAGATTTGATGTCCATAGCCTTAAATCTCGCTGCAACCACATTTCTTGCCCGATTTAAAAAATTCAAAAAACATCAGTTGCTTGAGATTCATGACATCCTATAAAATTGTAGAGAGTTCTAATTTCGTCACACAGAACCTCTCAAATGAATATAATATAAATGTGTAAGTTTCAATTTTCCACTTGGTATACAATTTCGAGAAGTGAGATTACAGAATCGAGACACAGTCAAGTAACGAGTGTTTAATTATTTGCTCAAGTACATTCGCAATTCTTGAAAATATAGGCTCAAATACAAATCGAATTGCAAGTCTCTCGCCATTATTCTGATTCCAATTATACTTCAAAGTAAAATTTTATAACAAATGATTATGAAATTTAAATTAAACACGAGTCTGAGTTTCTCATCTGATTCAGTAGTCATCATCAATGTTAAAACTAGATTCTCTGAACATAATTATGTTGATAAAATATATATAAAAAATGAAATAGTTTGCCAACGATACAAAGTATTTTTTCACAAAAAATGATGATCACACATATTTCAATGCTATTTTTTTTTCTTTCAAAAAGTAAGATGAAAAGGGTTTCATTACAGAGAAAAAAGACATAAAGACGACAAAGGGATTTCGACTGCTAGTCCGGCATAGTTAGACTATAGTAGATTAAAATCTTCAGTATGTAATTATGAACATTAGCATGACAAAAATTGACAATAAAACAATGAGCTACATACGAATGTCACAGCATACAAATTATGATTAAAACATGTTTTGTTTGAGAGATGGCGACAGAACCCAAAAGCCACTTTATGTTTAATTTGTCTGTTTTATTTCTTCTGATATACTACGATCTAAGATCGAATTAAACTTGTATTAAATGTATATTATTTAATCTCGAGATCTACAGGGTGGTAATTTGAAATCTGAACACTTGCTTCTTAATAAAGATTAAATGATTAAAATTAATTCATATTTTGATATATTAAAGCATAAACAATTAGTTACAAAATATAACAAACCTGAGCTCTTACTTACGAGTTGAGAAAATGACACTTCAACGTAATTGACGAATTTCCATTCGAGCACTCTTAGCAGTTTGGCGTCTCCAGGAGCACCGTTTATGCTGTCAGCAAGTCTAAACGTTGGAAAGGAAGAAAGATTCTACCAAAAAGGTTCTAAATGGACCCGGAGGAATGAAAGAAAACAGCCCAAGCCAATCCCTTCAAGCCCATTAGGGTATATACAAGAGATCTCAGGGTTCACACCAAAATGTCCAGAGAACTAACGAAAAAGTGGAGGGAGAGACAATCTTTGACACCAGCAATGAAAGAGATCTCAGACACAAATCTATATATAGTTTTATTTTTTTTTTCAAATTATATAGTTAATTAATCAATTATACCCTATTGAAGTTTAAAATTCAAAGTGTTCAGATTTTCTTGGAAAGATGTATTATAAGTTAAACGTCAGAAGTTGATTTGTAAACTTTTTATTAAACTATCAGTGCAAATCATAGTTGAATATAATTTCTGTAATTGGAATTGCTACATATTAATGTAAGAAAAATAATCAAATATAACTTTATTAAATTCCTTTGTTACTTGATATTTTTGTTAATTATTTGCGTATCTTATCACCTTAATATGGTTCTTTCATTATTATGGGTTCCATGTCCCCTCTTGTGTCACAACTAGAGTTACATATGATCTGAATCACGAATAGTTTTTTCTAAATCTGACAACAACAAAAGAAGTCAATAATCACTCTGTCATTGTAATCAAATTTATTAGATAAAAAACATATTACCTAATCTTAAATGATTCCATAATTTATACCCCTACTCAAACAAATGCTAAGAATAACTGTTCTTAAAAACTATTAGTAGTCTCCTTAAGAGCAATTTAATAGTAATACATTTTTTAACCCTTCTATATTCATTATATAGTACTGATTATCCAATCTTTGATCACAATTTTAATTAAATTATCACTTAGTAGAGTGTGTTTTATCAAAATCGTGTACAAAAGTGTTTCAACCAAAACTAAACTCTTGCGAAAAATGATAATTAGTAGATTTTTAATGTTTTTTTAAATTTTTGAGTGGGTAAACTTTGATTTAGCGATTACTTTCACATATATGAGCCTCGTTACAACCTGTTTGATTCAAATTTACATATCACTTTAGTAATTACTCAAAAAAATATGTTAAAAATCACTGACTAATAACTTAATGAAAACAAATCCTTTTTTTTTTTGCATCCATATGATAATTGTAAATTATAAAAACTGAGAAAGGCCTATGTCCTACTTCCTTTCCATTGTTGCACAGGCCCTAAACTTGGACTCTGCTTAGATTGAGAACCAATAGTTTGACATGAATTAAACGGATCATTTTTAGCTACTACATGACTAATGACTTTTGAGAATACACAAGACAAAGCTTTAGACCGAAGCAAAACATCTTGTATTCATGCTGATGCTGAGCGTAATTTGTATCTATGAATAACATACTGCCTCTAATTTTCACACTAGTCGAATTCCAATCTCTTTTAAGTGGTTTACATTAATATATATATTTCTGCAAAAATATTCTGTGAATGAAAAAGTTTCTGAACAGTCCATATGTATTACAGTAAGATGGCGCCCTATTTACATCTCTAACACAACCTAAGTCGTACTCAGCTCGGAACTCCTCTTAATTCTGGGCTTACATTGTTACCAAGTACTTCTAAAACGTCTGAGTTCACTTCAGAATCCTAACTTAAGCAAGAGTTGGTCGCATATTGAAACATTATGTCAATTTTTGGCGGAGCAACAGGGACAGAAGAACTATGCCTAAGGGCCTCATAGAAACTTCCCAATTCCCGTTATCGGATATTTATTAGTGTTTCGGTCAATTTTTCGAAGGGAAGGGTCTATAGGACAATTCGGCAAATTCAAACTGTTTCTCGTTGTTGAGTCTTTAGATAGAGTTTCGGACCAAGAGGCATAGAAGAACTAATCTTACTCTACAAAACCTACAAAAAGGGAAGGGGCCATAGAGCAATTAGTCAAATATCGACCTTGCTTATTTCTCCACCAACAATTGAACCATATTTGAAAAAAAGAAAAAAAACATTTTTTCAAATTAAGAGAATATAACTTTTTTTTATAGATTAATAATTAAACTGTAGGGCCATGGATAAACTTTTATACACATTCTCTCAATTTTTATCTACACTTGGGATACAAAAGATGATATATTTTAATATAAAATACTCTGCACAGTTGAAAAATGGAAATATAAGACGTATAAATGATGTATTTAACTGCGTACAATCTGTATTTCAAACCAAAATGCATGAGCCCACTTGTTTACTGAAGTGCAAAAAAAACAAGAATGTTTAGAATTCATATAATGTACATTTCCTTTCAAATAAATCATGAAGACTATAACGCTAAATGTTTTATGGATATTTAAGTAGTGGGTCGATCAAAATGTTTGAGTCCATAGGTGTTAAGGAGGGGATTATTGTCCATTTTGAAATTATAGACTCATAAATCTATTTCTGTTATATTTATTAGACAATACCTTATATTAAATAACAAACAATTATACTTTAATATTCCATATTTAAAGCAAAAAAGTGTGCAAACAAGTTTTTTTATCAATGATATTGCTTCATAATGGTGTTCCTTCAGCTTTATTTTCATTTAAAAGTATTTTTTCTAACAAAAAAAAAAGATTCTAAATTGAAGCAGACGGAAAACTTGTTGTTAAAAATGTTATCTGACAAAATATTTTCCTTGGATATCAGCTAAAAGCTTGTCCTGATACAAACATTAATTAAGAATGATCTATACATTAATACCACCCAAAATTGGAAGTATTTTATCAATGTCTACCCCGACCTAAATTTCCAGTTATCTCAGAATCAGGCGTATAGCCATGTATAACATTCAAAGCGATTTGAAACTCATGAAAAAAAACAGTAATTTTTCTATCAAAAGTATGTTTGCAGGGGAAGCGAACAGAAGATTTTATTTAGAATTATCCTTTTGGTAAAAATATCCGATGGGTATCAATAAAAAGTTTGCCCGGGATCAAAAAAATAATTAATCAACTTTATTATGGATTATGCCTTTCTGAGGAAGACATCAAAAGTGCATATAGATCCATTAGTCCAATGCGTTGTTATTTATGCAGCAAATTGTCTTGTATTTTAAGAATAAAATGTGAGTCATTCATAGTCACTCCAACCCACTCCTCAATAACCAAACCATGATTACGACAATTTAGAGTATATTGGGAGAGTTACAAACATTAAAAAAGACTGTAATAAAATTTAAATCAAAATTGTACAGATTTTTATAAAAATAATCAGTAAGTCCTTTAAACGTTTTTTTGAAATAATAAATTGATTTTTGAGATTAAAGCATATCTTTTCGTCATGAACAATATTTTCAAATAATGAAGTCAGTAGTTGTATAATTTACCATATTTAATTGTTTGATACTTCTTATCCATCGAAATTCAAAAATAAGTAATAAAGGAGAATCTATGAGGTATGGTAACATTTGTTTGAAAAGGGTCTGCAGTAACAAGTGTTGCAATTGTCCCCGTATTATTTACTCAACGTCGATGCTCAAATAATATCAGCGTATGGCCTGTTGTTTAACAAAGGAATTTGAGTGGCTGGGCAGGTATGATGTTGTTTGTTATTTTGGTGGCTAGTCAAAAGTGTTAAGCGTGAGTTAAAAAAATGACATCAATCAACGGAATATTTATTCTATAATTGTGGGTAGGACAAAGTGTTCTTGTTACGGTCCACGCTGGAGAAGAGTGATTCTTAAACCTAAACAATTCTTTGTCAGGAGAGTCAGGAAGGAACTGGACTAGTCGGGATATTATTATGGCTCAGTTCCGTGCCACACTGCAAAGAAAACGTTGACCTCGTTGTCAGATTTTATTTTATTTTATTGGACCCAGTTTTTGCCCTCCAACTTGACCAAACCTCAACCCTATTGACTTCTTTGTGTTGGTGCAGTTGATTAACATAAAAACAGCCCTTCTTGCAACACGAAATCTTAAGTAATGTCCAAGATCCGCGAGGAATTGCGGAATCTGCCAAAAAAGACTGTCATCAACTTTTTTCTCTTTTTTATGAGATCGGAGTAAATACCGTTATTGACTCCAAAGTTGATTATTTTGAATGATTATATATTTATTTTTATCTATCATTTGCCATTGGGGTTTATTAAAATATATCTGAATGTAAATAGAGGTTACACCTTACACAAAAATAGACCCTAGAAAGTTCAAATGCACATGCACTTAATTGAAATGAAATTATATAATCAGTATGTATATATTTCAAAAAGAGTTTTCTATGTATGTGTCATTTATACGTCCGCATACCATCGAACCTAGATGGCTGAAATTTTGCATGGGTGAATCTTGGAACCTGGTAAGAGTCAGACGGAGGATGCCAATGGGGGGGGGCGGTCATATGACTGGGGCTTATGCTATACCCAAAATACAAAAAAAAGTGTTTTGCAGCTTAAGCAGACTGTATAGTAACGGGAAGATGTAAAGGAGATAAATTTGTATTTGTGTCATAAGTAGTTGGGGACCTCGCTTTATCGATTCAACCAATGTGAAAAAATTACCCCAATCCTTAAAATGTTGGAGGAAGAGATCAGAGTAAACTTTAAGGTGATACTGAATCCCTCGAATTGGATCATTGTAACGTCCTTATGAAATAAAAAAGGTGGAAGATTGAGTGGCAATCTTGTGACACCTCTAAAGATTAATAATAATAATTTGTACATAGAAATTGAATATAATTTATCGAAGAATACAAATTTAATCAACACTCAAATATTAAAAAATCCATCTACCTTGATTTTGTGTTTGTTTTATTATTTTCTTAATAAAATTATATATTTCAAAATTTTACCAGTAATATTGAATGTGTAATTTTAATTTGTTTTTAATCTATCACTTGGGTCAAACTGGTTATTGTTTTTAAAAGGATTTTTATAAAGAATTGCTTAAAATAATAATGCATTTTTTTTAACGTTATATTGTTTTTACTAAAAACTCCAAATATTTATGTCATTCAATTGTGATTGACATAAAGAAAAAAGATAGCTCTTGAGCCCCTTGTTACTTTTGAAACATAATTTCAATTTGTAGACAAAATAAATATTTATTATATTTAGCAAAGTTAAAAAATGATTTTAATTAGATGGGTGTATGTTATATAGGATAATTTCCATCCTCCACCCTTCGAAATTAAAAAAATGGTATTTCATTAAATATTTTTACAGTAATTACAACTTTATAATGTAAAGTTATCAATTTTTATTAACTATGAATCATTATTTCATCAAACCTATACAAAAATAAATAATTGAGTGAGTGACCTGACAAAAAGGTAATAAAATGACGACATCTTTGTTCTCTTACAAATTGACAAAATCCAATTAGAAAAATGATATTCAATTTTGATTGACTCTGATAGTGTAAAAAAAAGTTTACTAAACAACATCTTTCCTTTGATAATAGTTTCGTAATAAAACTAGTGATGACAGAACTAGGAAGCATGGGATCCATAGAGAAATGAATCCATAGAGGCACAAGATGCAGAAATAATGGAGCTAAGGTGTAATACATTTTTTTTATTTTTTTTGTTACAGTTGGCGAGAAGGGGATTTACAGATTTAACTTTTTTTTAGAAATAGAGAGAGGGGGGAAGGATGTAACATTTAGAAAGTTAATATATCAGTTATCTTGAAAACCACTGATTAGGGGCGTCTATTTATATATATATTTTTTTTTATTATTATTTTCTTCTCTTTTTTTTTGGGGAGGATTGGATTGGTCGAATTATGGGATTTTTAGAAAAGAAATCATACATAAAAATTAAAGTATCAAAAAAATAATGTCGTTAGGAAGGTACCACAGCCCTTCCAGCCAACCCTATGCAGATGCCTCTACTAATATACATCATACTGAAAAGGCTTTGTTGATCTGTGAAACAGTGATAATTTTCAATATTTTTTCTATTAGAAGAATGATTTTAATTTTGAAAATTTAGATAGGGGGGGGGGCTAAAGACCCCCCCCCTGCCGATGTCCTGTGTAGACTCCTCTTTAATTGTAATATATCTATTAGAGTAAAAAAATCTGAAGAGCCGTTGGGGAGCCGAAAGAGACGGCTTTTTGTAGCAAAGCGAGCCGAAAGAGCCGGTTCTCTAAGAAGACCCAGAATTACCATCATTAATACTAAAATATATCTTATTCATTATATATATATATATTATCCATGATAATGCTGTACATAGAGGGGCCCAGAGCAATTGCTTCTTGCTTAAGTAGATTTGAATTGTAAGGAGACAAAAGAAAGAGATAATTAATCGATGATTGGGGTAGGAGTAGGGATAGACGATAACCAATAGCGTGGAAGGAAAATGATGGCTTCTAGTAGTATGCCAAATAAATAAAACGTAGGACTTCACTATACATTCTGTCATAAAAGTATCAGGAATGACTAAATAAAATTTCATATTTAATCATTAAAATGTATTTTGTCGCTTTCAAAGTAATCTCCATTGGATGTAATACACATATGCCAACATTTTTTACTGTTCTCCAACCATTTTTTATATGCACTTTTTGGCATGGCCTTCAGCTCCTTCAAAAAATTTTATTTTATGTATACAATAAACTCAAAACAGGTTCCACGGAGTGGAAATTTATGTTTGTGATATAAAAAAAAAGTCACATGAAGCTAAATCAGGTGAATATGGTGGTTGATTGATATATATTTATTGCGTGTTTGGCTTTGAATTCATTCACAATCGTGACTCTGTGCGATAGAGCTTTATCGTAGTGTGAAATCAAGGAGTTGTTCTTCCATAATTCTAGCCGTTTTTCATGGATTTTCTCATACAAACGCCTTAGTTCACCCAAATAGTACTCCTAATGAACCGTTTTTCTCTTTCGAACGAATTCATGATGCACCAAACCCCTTGTCCTTGACGATCTAACAGCTCTCTTTGAACGCTTTGTACCACTCTTATACCCAGATTTTTTGATAAAACAGATTTACAACATGTTTTTTTAACATTTTCAACACGTGAACACATGAAATTTCGTTTGCAACACAAAATTTAACAATTAACAATTCTTCGTACATGTTTGACAGAATGTATATCCAGCTTCATAATGAGAATGAAATGTCCAAGGAAAATATTTGTAGATAATGGATTCACAAAGAATATAATTACCGGTCACGATATTAAATATTTTTATAAAATAGATATATTTAAGTGTGTAAAATAAGTTTGAAAAACAAGTATTGCGTCATCTAATTCCACCCTTTGTTTCAAAAGCGCCATTTGTATACTTACACTTCTAAAAACGAAAAAGTAGCAATAAACAAGTTTAAACTAAATCATTGTTGTGTTTTGATCACACAGGGTGATGTTTTAAGCCTAATACCCTTTATCTTGCATTGGGAAAAACCTTCCTCCTTCTATCTGAATATTGTTACATATATATTACATTCCTTCATCAACATCTGCAATTTAACATTTAAAAAGAAGATTGTTTTGAGTGATATTTATCCATTATCCTTGAAGCTATCATTACAATTATTGTACTTCATTGAATCTTAAATGCTACTATTCAAGTTAAATGGATTCTTTCAACAGAGTCCATACATACATATTATCAAATTTGAGTTTCCATTTTGATGTAGAGTTCAACCAAACATCGGTAGTTTAAACGTCGTTATTGTTTTTGTATATTGCAACCTTTCCTTCTCAAAATCATTTAGTAGTTACACAAATTCCCTAACTTTAGAATGAATAATCACATTTTAAGAAGAGTTAGATTGAATTCAATCAATTAAAAAAATTTCCATAATTAAAAGGTCGGAAAGAAGGAGAAGAATAATATTTTTGACAAACTCACTAGTCCTAAATCAAATGAACTTGTCAGAATCGGACGTAAAGCTCGTTCCAAAAAATAATATTTTCTTAATTACGTCCATCGTAAATTTCGACCATCATCCATTGTTAATTAGAATAGTAGGTACTATATTTAGAGCACTAGGTACTTTAGCCTTATAAAAGGCTTGTGACAAAGTCATATCGCATTTCCTACCCTTTTTTTAAGAATGTATGTATCTAGTTCATTATTAATCATATCTTATCAACGCCTTTGGACAGTACTGTGCTTGGTCAGTTCAGTCGTGAATTATCGTGCATCTAGTATGGAGGTCTCATAGGAAGAAATTTGACATCTTTTAGATACAAACTTGTCAAAAGGGACCAAAAATTTTTACAATGTATATGGGATATTGGTTGGTGTTGCGTCAGAGAGGTTCAAGCGTTTATGTTCTCGTGTAATGGAAGTGAATGATGCACCACGCAATACCAGAAACTTCGGGAGCTCATATGGGAAGTTCTTATTCATCCACTCTACAGTCCGAACCGGCCACCAAGTGACAACCACTAGTTTCCGTTTTTGATCAATGGACTTGGTGGTACATATTTGGACTTTATAAAGGCCAGCGGAAATTGGTTGTCTCAGTTTATTACAAATATGGACTACGCCTTCTGCGAGAAGGTTATTATGGAGATGGATTCTTGTTTCCAACAAGTTATGGAACAAAACAAGGCTTACAAGGCTGGATACAAAAAGAAACTCGAATAGGAGAGGAATTATGTTTCATCAAGACGATTCGAGAAGCTCCAGGAGCTAGGTTGGGAAGTTCTTATGCATTCACCCAACAGTTCGGACCTGGCACCAAGTGACTACCATTAGTCCCAGTCTTTAACCAATGCGCTT
Organism: Lepeophtheirus salmonis; assembly: GCF_016086655.4. Taxonomy (NCBI): domain Eukaryota; kingdom Metazoa; phylum Arthropoda; class Copepoda; order Siphonostomatoida; family Caligidae; genus Lepeophtheirus; species Lepeophtheirus salmonis. The sequence goes on along the minus strand of NC_052135.2, from coordinate 71,729,572 downwards.
GGGGGTACATATTTGTTATGATTGTAACACTCTTTTAAAGCATTGAAATAAAGCAAAAAATAGGAAATTACTTTTGTCCCAAAGCAATTTTTTCTTAAGAATATTTCGACTTCATATCAAAATAAATAAAGTTCATAAAGTTGTCTATTTAAAATTGAAATGGATTTTTTAAAATCAAATTATGTAACGTATATTCATTATAAACAAATGAATGGTTGTTATGAGGCAAAATGATTCATTTACTTTTATCATAGCAGGGCTTAATTTATAATATTAAGATTCCAATTACATCACCTTTTTGTCCTTTGAATAGTGTTTGATTGAAAATAAAGAAGAAGGTTTACAATTAATATTTATCTTAAACCTATGACAAAAACAATTTCATCTTTATTTTCATTCACAAATTCATAAAGGAGGCAATTTTCAATCAAATGCCATTCAAAAAGGCCAAAAAATATTGCAATATGAAACTATGTACTGTAAATTGGGCCTTTTATATAAAAATGAATGACGCATTTTCCAAAAGATGAATTTCTTTAAGTCAAAACTTGATTTGTTTCAAGCTATTTTAAAAGTGTCCTAAGTTTAGTTTTATGTTCAATGTTAACTAAAAATTAGGTTTTTTGTAACAATATTCCACCTTGGTCTATTTTTCTACTCGCAGTTTTCCTTTTCTGGCAATTTTCTTTGGAGGACCATATTTTGTCCCAGCTAATTTTCATGTAGTACAAGAGAGCTTGGTTTAAAAAAGTTATATTACAAAGCAAAAATTCCTATATTTGGGGTGAACTACAGCCCCATCAATAACCCCGGACAATAAACAACGCTCATGCTCCGTATAATTAGTTATGTAGAAATGTTGGTATCTTTTGTACAATACCTTGTCCGATTTCCTTGATTTGGCATAATTAAAATACCTGTTATTCTTATCCGCATAGGATGATGGTCGAAGTTGATTGATTAGAACTCATTCAGCAAAGATTATACACTAGGACGAGGTATGTTTGTCCAATTTGGACACGTTTATATGATTTAAAACTGTAGAATACGTCAAATTCTTGATTTTCTTCTTCTTTTTTTCCTTTTAATGTTGGTAAGACTGTTGATTAATTGCATTCGAATTCAATTTTCCTAATACACATTTTTACTTGTTAGTATTTTTTAAACAAACCTCTAAGATTGTAGCGTCATCTTCTGTTAATTAGCCAATAGAACACATATTTGCCAATTACTTAAACCCTCCGCCCCATCTAGAGAAAATTTATAATCCTGTTTTTTTTTGTAATTTGCTCATTCGCTATTGTTCAATAGAAGACATATTCTATATTACCAGGGAAAATGGTGCATCATAGAGGACACATTAAATTTTCGGATGCGTATGTCGTTATGGGACTTGACCAATTTTAAGTCTTACATAATGTATCGATACAACTCTAACAAATTATATTATTAAAAGTACAAATTATCAAATACAAAAATGTATGTCTTTTCAAATGGAAACATAACAAAATAATTAGCCTGGAGACATTTCATGTCTTTTTTTTTTATTTGAATACAAGGACAAGCGATTTTACTTATTATTTATAATAATGCTCAGTAATTAAGCGGGTCAAACATGTATTTTTATGATTTTTTTTTCTACAAACGAACTGAATTAAAATTGTAACATTGTTATTCGTGTTGAGAGAAGAGAAAACAATATAGATTTTTCCATCTTTGAAAATAAAGTAACGTATATCGCCAACGCCCCAAATTGGTCATTTAGTACCATTATACGTCCGTACATATATAAGTATTGTAATAACCACTCGCCCGTTCGAGGTCGTTTCTAGGCCTTCACTTCTTCTTTTTGTATGACGAAAGTGGATAAGTTCTTTGTCTAACGTATTTCCTATTATGTATGTATATTTCTTTAAGTAAACAACTCAATAAAGAGTTGAGAAATAAATAATTAGTCAAAAAAAAAAAAAAAAACACAATATTCTATCATTTTTGTACGTAGGTTTTTTTCTGTGATTGTATTTTTTTTAAATACTAACTTATTTACAAGGTGAATTTATTGACCTAAAAGGAATGTGTTGTTAGGAATAATAAGGATAAATTAAGGTTTAAGTCATGGATTTTATTTTATTAACCTTTTTTTTTATTTATTGTAACAAATAGATAATATTTTCTTTCGTGTTTTAAAAAGGAATGGCTTCTTCCAAATATAGAAGAATAGTTAGGGGGTTTGTAGAAGTCGAAGAGAATAAATATATATGGATTTTTTTTTACACAAGTAAGTAAAGAACGGTAATAAGTAAAACTTTTTTTTTTTTTTTTTGTCTCTTCTGCATGTTTTTTGTGTTTTTTTTGATCAAAAAGTCTTTAAAAATGTAAAGGATATTGGAGAGAGAGAGAGAATGGATTGGGAAGTAAGGAAGGCTCCTTATGATTCGGGTGAATCCTCTTCATCATCATAGTAGTAATAATAATAATAGTAGTCTTCTCCAGCCTTTACCTTGGCAGGTTGCTTGGATGAATCAGAGGTCTTTCCAGGTCTTCCAGAGGGAGGTGAGGGGGTAGTAGAAGGAATAGGAGATGGGGAGAAGGTATTGACACGTCTAGGAGGAGAGGGACGACTTGCAGGAGAGGAGAAGCTTACAGGGGAAGGTCTGGCTGAGGGAGAAGGAACGCCAGTAGGTGAGGGACGGGATGGAGGTGATTGAGATAGGGGACGGCCAGTGGGTGAGGGACTACCAGTGGGTGAGGGACGGCCTGTAGGTGAGGGGCGGCCAGTAGGTGAGGGGCGGCCAGTAGGAGAGGGACGGCCATTAAAGGAAGGACGACCAGCAGGTTTGGTTGATACAACTGGAACTGCAGCAAATGCTTGAGGCTCATCCTGTATGCGGTCAACTGGGATGTTGTTTACTGGGCTAGAGGGTCTGCTTGGACGAGAACGAAGTCTGGAAGGACGGTCAAAGCTTTTTTGTGGCTTGGGAGCTTCTTTTGGAGCTTCCTGTTGTGGCTGATTAGAGGGTTTTCTGTTGATTTTACCAGGGCGGTTAACTCTGGTTCTGGATTGAGATACTTCATTGAGTCCAACGGCTTCAGGATCAACACCGGCTCTTACAAGCTCTTGTTTATCAAAGTCTAAATCTCCGTAGTAGTTACTGCATTCTGGAACTTCAATGGGGTCAGAGCATTTGCCATCAGCACTATCAAGACCAACTTTGAAAACAGTTCCCAATGGACATCCATATTCTCTTGGAACACCAGAAATGCAGACAAAGTATTGTCTACAATCTTCAGGATGAGCATGCTTTGTGAAAATACCAATACCTCCATCCTTAGGGCAAACAAAACCGCCTTCTTCTTCAATTATTTCGCGGCAGTCAGGAACTTCATCACTCCATTTGCAGACCCGATCTCTTTGATCATAGGCCAATCCTGGAGCGCAAGAATATCTATTAGCTGCTCCATCACGGCAGTTATAGAAAGCAGAGCAGTCCTCAGGGTCAGGGAAAGTACCGTAGAGACGAGGACAGTTGGGAGCTGAGATTGGTTCCTCTAATTCAGTACGATTACCACAGTTAATGTTATAAACGTAATCACAGTTTTCTGAAGTAAAGGTTTGATCTAAATCACTGAATGCGAGACCATTTCCACAGAGCTTCAACTCAGCCTTTCCAGTTTGACACTTCCAGTATTTATCACAACTATATAAATGAGGATAGTAGCCCTCATATTCGTCAGGGCACTGAAAGTTATCTTGAGCAAGTGCTATACAAGTAGTTGCGAGTAGAAATCCGATGGACTTAAGCATCTTGAATAATTAATAGTATTTTATAAAAGAATGTCTTTTCTGGATCCTAGGGATAAAGTTTCAGCCCTAAAACTTTTATTCCAACTTCTTAAATTACGTGTAGAAGTACCGTGCTCTGAAATGATAAGGAATTAAAACAATTATAATCTAGAGTGTGCCACCAACTTACATACAAATGAAGAATATATGAAAAAAAAACCTTTTCTTGATTGTTCTTTTTATTTTCAGTAATGATCAAAACTCTTGAACCATTCGAACTGAGCTATTAAAACGTACTGGATACTTTAACGCTCACTATCTTATTTCATACTTTTGTGGAAGAAAAAAAAACAGAAGAGAGGGGGGAACAAAATCCCTTTCTAAGGTAAGAACCCGATGAAGAATATAAAGACCGGGCGTAGTACGTAGTTGTATACGCAAAGTCACGACGCCCAGTTTTGCGTCAATTAATATTAGAATGGAAGAGGGAGGTTAAAAAAGCGTGCGCGTGCAATTTGATACGTACATGGTTTATTGATATCAAACTTGTTTGGTTCATTACTTACATTTACTCATTATTTATTTTGAAAATTTAACATTTTTTTAAAAATTATAAAACAAATAAAAAAACATATTGTTCATTGCTTCATATCCATTATTTTAAACTACATTGTCAAAGGCTGCACTTAAAGATGTACCTACATAAATAACTGTATGAAAACTAAGGAAATGACCTCGTATCCCTTGTTGAAATTCATGGTAATCTGCGTGGGTCTTCATCATGTTCTTACTCTGTTCCAAAAATAAAGGAGGAAAAAAAAGAACAAGATGAAAAAATTCATGAAGAACGTACAAAACAAAATCAAGTTTTTTTTTTTCTAAATACTAAAATGTCCATTATTCAAAGATTCAAATAATAATACATATTATTTTGCAGTCACTTGACCTCCACGTAAAATGACTTTGTATCAATGTTGTCACACCATACCAATATTTTTTTAAACAAGTTTTCATTAGTAAAATATATTATCGGTTTTTCCATACTTTTTGAAAAAAAAATTGTAAGCAAACATGTCTTTAATAACTATACCGTTCGTTCTCTGAACCATGTTTGATATCACAGTTTGTTATAATAAGAGTGTATTTGAGTTTGACAACTCTTTATGATTGTAATTGAATCCAGTATATTGCAAGTTTATGTGTGACAATAAATTTTAGAGGGCATGTATTTACTAGGTTTTGAAGAATATCCTCCAATAAAACCTGATAATTATCTTGAGCTTGTATAAAGGTTTGTTAAGTTTTTGAACTAATTCATGCATGAGATTTTAAGATCTTATGTCAATTTACTACATAACAATATCAGAAAATCGTATTTCAGTTTGTCAAACTCCGTTCACAAATAATAAAGACTTATCTTCCAAAGGCATATCAACACAAGAAGAAGCTGGGAGTGTCTGTGGAGGAACCGATATCTGAGTCTTCTGAAAGTGGCTCACTACATGAGAGGCAAACTCGTGAACTGAAAACAGCGTAGAGTGAGAGATACAGCATGGAAAAAAAAGGTTATAGCTTATCTTAAGATTGAACTACAACCGTTTATTCTTGCCTTCTGTAAAATGAATCTTCATCTTTCCAACTTTTTTATGGTACATCATAAAAAGTAGAAACAGAAAAAAATACAAACTTATTCAAATCAGCGAAAATTCGGGCAATTTTATCGCTCTTCTAAAATTATCAGTGTGCTCCATCTCTCATTCGTTATTTAAAACAATGAGCGTAGTCCCTTATTGCTTAAAAATTTTCAGCGTCGCTCACTTGGTTATAGTCTCGTATGAAACTTCAGTAAAGAGGTTGATATATGAATGTTAGTTTAAAATAAGCAAATATGTACGTCATTTTTATGTAGGATTTAAAAAAAATAAGTTTGGTTCTCATTCTCATATAAATTTTTGAGCGAAATATCGGTCGAAAAGGAAATAATTAAAATTAGAAGAAAAAAAAAAGGATATTAGTTCCTTTCTGAACACTATTATCTATGTTATATATGTTATATTATATTATATTTACTTCGTTAATATAAAACCATAGTAAAGTACCAACTAGGCGTTTTTATAACTAGGAAAATTCTTGTTGGGACTCCGGGAAATATTGTCTTAAATTTATGGATCCCGTTAGTAAACAATAAATCGAGGCTTGAGAGCCAAATTATCGTAAGTCAATAATTGACAAACATTTGTGTGCTTAAACATAGACATTCAGACTGTGGAAATGAATTTATCAGATCCATTTTATTATAAAAATTGGAATACACCACTATTCATATTGAAATAAGGAGTTTCTCAGCTTATTTTTGTCAAATACATATTTAAAATACTTTGTCTCTCAAGCCACGAAATATTGTCAAATTTTATTAATATTTTGTAAGAAAAATAAATAATTTTTTAACTGCTCATTTTTCACAAAATCACATTTTCTTCATTTGACAACAATCACTAATAGTGCACCGGTTTATTTTTTAGAGCACATGTGGCCTTTTTTTACATAGCTCAATCAGAGAGAAAATATCAAATTACTTCTTCCCCACCATGTTTCTGTTTTTGGTCGCTAAAGTATATCATAATGAATGTGCGTATATGTTAAGATTTGAATAAAATATAAATGCTGGTATTTTAATATCAATTTGGTAATTTGTATTATGAATGAAGTATTCATCAGTTCTCAAAGCCTATTTTTTTATTCTCAAACTTCTTATGATTTTTCTTTAATTCTTGAGAAGAAAACACGTCTTATTAATTGATATAAGTATTATTGCATTGACTAGTTTTGTGTGAGTGTGCTCATGAAAAACGAAAAGTAACACTGGGGATTTCTTAGAGAGTTATCTTCCATATTATTTAAGAAAAGTTTTTCTTATAGCTGACGCCTAATTGCTCTGTTGAATGTCGGGTATTAGTGTTAGTGATCTATAAAATAGTTAATATTTTTTTTTTTTTTTTTATTGTGATTTAAATATTTGTCTTAATCTTTTGAAAAGGAATCACTTATGACTGGACAAACAACAATAAATTTTTGTCTTAGAGCAAGTATCTTAATAACTGATAACTTTCCAAAAAAAGAAAATTCAAATTGATTTAAAATGTGTTAAAGAAGGAGTTAAATTCCTGCGTAAAACTGTTACAATTCTTTATATTTTATCAGAAGATCTATTGAGGAAAAACATAGTTGTCAAACTACTTTTGACAAGTTTCCACAACATCCCATTTCCATTTTTATCACCTTTCCGGGGAAAATTATATTTACTGATGCAAACAAGAATGAAGCAGGTTCTTTTATGTGGTTTCAAACCATTTCCTGATAATTTTATTCCTTTTAATTAATGATTGAAAAAGTAGATTTTGTTTTTGTTGGGACATGTAGTAAAAATATTCTTACAGATGGATGTTTTAAAAAAATAAAGTGTGTACAAATATATGCTTATATATTCAAGATTAATTTTGAAGCTCTTGAGTTAAATCTTGATAGGGAATCAAATTATAGTAACATAAAAATATGGAGTTTAACAACATTTAACCCTTAAAATAACTATTGGCTCCCTTTGACCCATTTATTAAGTTTCATTATTTTTCTTAATTTCCCAATTGATACCAGTGGAATATAATTTTGTGACATTTTTTTGTACTCAATGGATTCAAGCTTATACATTTATTTAGTAATCTTAAAATCGATTATCTAATAATTTATGTAATAGAAGTTCCCATATTTGCAAAGTATAAAGGTGAACTAATTCAAACCTTTGTACCAATAGTCTACAATAACTAATTTTCATCTTGCTTCTGCAAAGGAATATTTCTTTAAAAAGGAATTTATTTGTTCATTCGAATATGAATATCTTCATCCACATTTATGTTGTTTACAAATTGCAATGTCTGTTCAAGTTGCAACTTGTACAATCAAGGTGTACATATTGGTATTTCTTTTTTTCTTAAAATATATTATGTAATTGCAACATTAATTCCTCTAATTAACAACATTACATTGATACTATCATATTTTTTAATCTATTCAAATTATATTGTTATTATGTATTCATGGGTAATGTAACTGTGGACATGTAAATAATATAATGGGCCATAGAATACTTATATTTTATTAATTTGTATAGGAAGAACCGAAAATTACATCATTAATATATCGCTCATCAATGGCATATTCAATTATTGTACTATTCTCATCTTAAGTACTGTAAATTCTTCGTTTAAAATGTTTCATTTCATTTTTTGCTTGCAACTTGTACAATTTCTTGTAAAGGTTATAACTCATACATGTCATATACAGGATTGATGTTATCTTGTGGTACATATTTAATTTTAATTTTTTTTTTTTTTTTTTCAAGAGTAAATTTTAAACAAGATTTTATCTGAGGACAATTGTTTAACAAAATTCATTTCTTCTAGGGAGAAGTTTTATTTAATATGTAAACCCTCAGCTCTAATAATGGTCTCAATAGGAGGCCTAAATCAACTCTTTGGTTCACTCCTTCTTGACGGAAGTCTCTAGAGACTGGTCACTCCTGTGAAGTTTAGCACAAACCCTTTCCTCCAGACGTGATTAGCTTAGATAAAGTAGTCAAAGGGATTCGGAGGTCAAATGTTGAGTTCCCAAACGTTTGGAAAGTTTTATCTCAGGAAGGTCCAGGGACTTAGCGGAGTGATGACCCGGAGTTCCGTCTAGAGTGAAAATAATGTTGTCCCAGAACTTTTTCTAACCAAAAATTGTACTTTCTTATCCTTTTTTTATCCTTATCTTATTTCTTATTCTTTATCCTTATGCTGGAAGCATCTGTTTTGAACCGTTCTTTCCTCTCCATAAAAATAGGTGGGCAGACTTTGTCTTTGATGGCCACAACGCTCAACTCGATTTTGGCGGTGAATATGTACCTGGCATGATAAATAGTGGTACGCGTGCACCTAAGCTCCTTGGATATGTCCATGGGGGGGCATGCCCTAGGAGAGAAGCGTATAAATCCTTTGTTGGTCCATTTTACTCGTTCTCGTCTTTTTGTTTTTAATTGAGTCAAAACTTTACAAAAGACATTTTGAGTCACAAAACCTACCTTTCACCGAGTTTGAAGACAATTGTCAAATACATTTCTGATATATTAAAATTTAAAATAAGTTTACAACTACATAAAATCTACTCTGTGTATATTTAATCGACAATATTATAGATTATCCTATGAGTAGGAAGACATATCATAGTAAAACCGATTTTTTGAGAGGAAAGGATGAAGAGATGTTGAAGAATATATCTGGATCGAATCGAACCAGGTTTTATTGTAAACTGTTTTGTATAATAGTAAGTTATGTTGCATTTGACACTAGCTAGACCAAAGGGATCCATTGACTTTTTGAGTTGTATATTTTATGGATAACTATAATTTGTTATAGTTATTCACTGGTAATTTTCCGAAATTTAGAACACTTTTTTAAAAAACGACCTTTTTTTTTTTTATTTTAAAGTCCTTACATTTTTACAAAAACGTGGCATTGTTAAAACGGATACATGTCCCCATTAATAAATATTTTTGTATAGAAATAATGAGAAAACAATTATGAAAGCTAAAAATTTCTGATTTAAAGTACTAAATTAACAAAATTTGATAAAAAATGAATGACAATACAGGGAGCGGGGATTAAATTGTCGCCAAAATATTTTTCTACAAAAAACAACACAAAATATACATTTTTTAACTTTTTTATTGAAAATCAAAACTATGACGAGCATATAGGTACAGAGTAGCCATTCATTCGATATAATCACCGTTGGCGTCAATAACGGTCTCAATACGGCCTCTGAGCCGGCCGCAGGCTCTTCTGACCATCTCATTGTCATTGTTGCCGAATACCTCCTTGATGGAGTCCATCAGGCTGGCCTTGGTGCTATGGGGATGTCTGTTGGTATGTCTCTCGACATAGCCCCAGACAAAATAGTCAAAGGATTAAGGTTGGGAGAGTTAGGAGGCCACAAATCCTTGGTTACGACGTCATAACAGTTCTCGGTTAACCACTGCATGGAAATTTTGGACACATGGCAGGGTGCTGAGTTCTGTTGCCACACCCAGGGCCTGTCTCCGTTCACCCCTTGGACCTGGTAGGGTCATCCTCAACCATCTTCTTCACCTTGTCGACAAAGTCGGTGTCCCTGACCTTCCTGTTGGCGCCCTCCTCCTTGGGTGCCCTCTTTATGGTGGCATCAACATCCCAGGTGCCCTCTAGCTTCTTACGGATACGCTGAACAGTCCATAAATTCACTCCTAAGGTTGAAGCAATCGTTGAATTGGAGATTTCACCTCCATTATTAACCAATGCCATGACTACGGCGGACCTCGAAAGCTGCTCGTTCCACTTATAGCTCTTTATCTCCTCATATGATGACGGCATGATGCTAACTGAACTATTTATCGTCACCTGACGAGAATAGCTTTCCTATTTGGTAACCGGTTTTTTATTTGATAATGTCGTCTTCAAGTTATCAAGGTTTAAAGTAGGCGACAATTTGATCCCTGCTTCCTATATATGTTAGAGTAATATTCAAAAGTTGTTCGTTTAATTTTTTTGAAAATCACTTCTTCAATTACAATTTAAGTTGTCAAACGACATTATTATGTTACATTAGCACTATGTATAAGATGGCATTTAATTTGATACAGTAGAAGTAACTTGTTTTAATAATTATTTATTATTTTTATAGACAGAGAAGCAAATCAAAATTATAGTCAAATTTCTTCTTTTTTTTACAGCTAACTATTCCTTCTCCATGTTTCATCAAGTGTACAATCACAATTTGATTCCAGAAAAATCTAGTTATTAAATGCACCATGAGACAATAACTTTATAGGTCAATTGACCTTAGGTCATTATTGAATAAGAAAAAACTGTCTTTTTGCATTTAACTAGACTTAAAAAAGGGTTGAGTCCGACGACATCAGGATGTCCTATTCTTTGTAAAAAATATTCATTTATTTCTTATTATTTGTCTTTTAACTCAGATTGACTTTATATTTATATTCTTACAATTTAAATGAATAAGATTAATTTCAAACACTTTATTTAAAAATTGATTATTTCCATATTTCTCATATATCCACCAGGGAATCAATTATTTAAAAATAATTGAAGAAAACAGTAAACATCTTGGTCCAAATTAAAGTACCATCATATAAATTAAACTACTTGTATTAGAATATGTATTCATACATTTTATAAATATATATTTACATACAATTGACCAACATCTTATTCAATGTTATGTGAGTGACGTATAAAATATGACCAGCCGGTATGTAAAAATGACAGAAATTAGTGAGATACTCCTAACAATTCGAAGAATGCTTGGGAGGAAAGAACATCTTAGCTGTCATGGTGTTTTATTAGAACTCAACTCTTGATGATCATGAAAGTGAATTGATGATTTCATAACTTGAGAAGGCTATGTATCTTATGCAGTATTCTGGTGGGGGGGGTGACGGAGTACATGGAGTTGAACCGTAGTCAACGTAGTCCATTGTAACTTGATTTAAACATATCTGGTGAATTTTTAAAAATATTTTACCTCAATATGGATAAAAAATTCATTCTCAACTTATCATTTTTAATCTATTGCAATCAAACGATTCAAGTGTCTTTATTATTTAACAAAATTTTGAAATTTTATTTACATGTTGTAATAATAAAAAAGAAAAAAGTTATTGAATGTGCTTGCCAGTTTTGCGAATCATTCACAAGATCCGAGACCAAGGATTTGCAGTCTTTGACCACGTTCGTGGGGTAGACTTTGTTTCATTACTTGATGGTGGATACCTTTAAAGAGTCGATGCTGATGTGTAAATTGGCAGATAGATTCCTCGCTAACTCTCCTAAAAGAAGTAATCATGGGATTCATGAAAGGGGAGTTTGAGGACTAAGGGTCAAAATGACACCTACTCCTCTTTAAGCAAGTTTTGGGTCTTGCAGGGCTGGTGAGTGGAGACTGAGTTTTGCTGGAACAGAAAATCAACGCCATTGTTCTTTCATCTAGTTATCACTTGGTCAGACAGAAGTTCACAGTATTTGTCCACGCCTACCCTATCATTTGGCACAAAGAATATGGTGATTGCTCCCAATGACCCCAAAGGGCATGATACTGCCCGGAAACTTGTTTTTAAAGACGTATTTGGGAGAAGCCTCTGAAAACCACTCCTTTAAGCTCATATTCTACACAAATTATTTTTGTATCAATTGACAACTGAAAGCCCATTTTCCAAATTCTAAAAAGTTGATAAAATACCCTCAAAATGACCCATCGTATTCTATATTCACGAATATTTGTATGATGTACATAAATAAAAATGAATGACTTATTGTTATTCCTTACAAAATAGTTGTTTTTTATTTTCTAAAGCTATTACCATTATTCGTAAAGAGAGAGAACATACACGTTTAAAATAATCACTAGTACGTGAAATACAAATAGTAATACTGTTGATTTGTTGTGAAGTTATAAACAAAAGTCCTTATTGGACTCAAAGTGGAATTGAAGATCGCCATATGAGTAGTTTTTGCCTAAATCATTAAACGATATGGTAGAGGATTTTATGGTTTGTATTATATCATCATTTAATGCTTGCAGTTAACTTAATTATACGTCATAAATGCAATGCTGCCTTTCCCCCGAACATTTTTCAAATTGCCAAGATGACAACGTTCATTTTCGGTTTTTTTTTTTTAGCACCCTGGCAGATCATATTTTTTGAACTATAATTATATGTAATCTATTATAACAACAAGATAGTACATCCTATATAATCAATCATATACCGTAACATATATTATTGCTAAATATGACCATCACATTCGTTCCTTAATGTATTGTATTAAGGACAAAAAACTGTGCGCTCAACGCGGTACATTGATTCATAATTTATCATTTGTTTATAAGAATGAGTCATTTCATGATATAACTATGTTCAATATTTTATTTTTATAAGTTGTTTTATTGTGAGTTATTTTTTTTCCTTTAAAAAAGTTGATACATTGAAACTTCAAAGGCTGAATCAAATACTGATCACTTTAGCTAAAACTTCGTATGTATATTTGAGGAACAAATCAAATGTATATATACATTTTTTGTATAGAATAAAACAAGTTAACAGTTGAAATTAGTTATTTATTTTATAAAGGTTATATTACTGTACACTCCCACATCCTTTAATTATGTTTTGATATGCTCGTTTTTGTTTTTTTCAAGAGGAATCGTATATTCAAACGGAATATCTGTTTTGTTTATATAAAAATCAATATTATTGCTCTTTGAAAATGTTAAAAGTAATTTAATAGCACAGATTTAGATCAAATGGTTATTATTTTTCCGATTTAGACAAATTTAAAAGGTATTTTATGTATAAGTATGATTTCCATCCTAACAATGTACTCATAAATTTTTTACATGTAACATTTGTAATACAGACATAGCCATTATAAAATTTACAATGTATTCATCACAGAAATCTTAAGACCCCATTTGCAGTTTCTGCAAAAGTTGTCAATAAAACAATATTTGCATATAAAGTAATAGTTGCATCAAAAAATAAAACAAATGAAAAAAACCCACAAAAGAAGAATTGATAATACCTCCCATCAGCTGACAAACAGTGTGGATTGACATCCGCTTCCAAAAAATGAACACAGTCAATCTAAAAAATGGCTTCAAAGCAAAGTACCAGAGCTTTTTGAAAATTGGTAATCACTCGAAATTTCATAAACAAAATTTATTTTAGTATATTTCATTATAGATAGTTTAATTCAACCAAATGAAAGGTTTTCCATATATATATTGAATATTAAACTATTTTCACTCATAGTTTCGTAATATTTTACTAATACGGTGAAATCAGTTGATTATCCTCCGGGAAACTTTGTTTAGAACCAGGCCTCGACACCTAGACACAAGGCATCTTGGGTTCCGCCAAGAAAAATGTATGTTCAACCCGCATCAAAAGTTTTCTGTGCGAAGGAATGGCTCTGTTATGTCTGTGGAATTAACCACGTGTAAGGTGTACAGCCCCGGATTAAGACCATGATTGATACTGATGGATGCCACATTCAAAAATCATTGTACATGAATGTACCAGTTGTCCATTGAAATCTCGACACTTACTAATACAATTATTAATGAAGGTTAGGTAATTAAAATTAATCATTATTCCATTGATTAAAAGATAAATAATTGGTTTAAAAGAAAAGCTCTAGCTTACGTATAAGTCAAAAAAGTGACACTTGAACGTGATCGACGAATTTCCATTGACGCAATCAAAGTAGTTGAGCGTCTCAAGGACCCTCGTCTACGACGTCAGTACGTTCTGAACGTTGTAAAGGAAGAAAGGCTCTGGCAAAAAGGTGAAATTGGACCTGGAGAGTTAAAGAAAACAGCCCAGGCCAAACCCATCAAGTCCATGTGGGCCTGTACAAGAGATCTTGGGGTTTCAACCACACTGTCTAGAGAGGCTTGTGAGGGTAGAGATACATCTTTTGACACCAGCATTAAAAAAAAAACTCCTCCGTTGCAAGGCTTATTTGAGTTATTTGGGGCTCTTTCTTGTCAATTTTGTGTGCCCTAAATACTGATGCTAGCCCCCTCGACTAACTTTTTTGGGTGGGTATTGAGGAAATCCTAAAGTGTCCGTTATCCAAATACTGAGGTCCTCAAAACCACTGTCGGGCAGCACTGGGACGCTACAACAGAGGACTACATCTTCAGTGGATTCATCCGCAGTCTGGAAGGCATTATTGCCGTTAAGGACGGATACATTAATGATTCATAGAACTCAGACACACATCTATTTATAGTATTACACTTGTTGAAATTATATCGTTTAATAATAAATTATATTTTGCAAAAGTTTAAAATTCAAAGTTTTTCGAATTTTGTTCCCCATTCTATATAAATAAATGTTAGATGTTTCAAAACTAAACTATATTTACTATTTTAAAAACTTGATAAGTAAAAATTTCTATGATTTGCTTCCTTAACATTGTATATACATTATGATGTTACAACGTTTTAAAATAATTTGATGAATATCTCATGTACGATTGTCTAAATGCCAAATGTATGTAATGTTTTTTTTTAGTATTCGTAACATTTTTTGTCACATATCAAAAATAGATACAAAATATACATAGTCTAATACATTAGGATCATAATATTTTGAACTTTAAAGAAAGATATACACAAACGAATTTATTAATTATCAGCTATTATCTTTGTCATAATATAGGCATATCGATAATTATAAGTTTTAACACATAAAATTATATATGATTTGCTTTTTTTTTGTATTCGTAAATACTTTTTTAGTTTCAGGAAAAAGTATTTTCGTATTTACCACCCCTTTTTTTAACTAAGTATATCTTATTGATTATTGATCACCTCAGATCATACGATAAAGTGTTGTAAAAGGTTGACTGTTTACTACACACGCTTTTTGGACAATGTTTCGCTTGGCCAGTTCAATCATGAATTATAGAGTGTCAATTATGGAGGTGTCAAAGAAAGACATTCACCATATTTCACATTTAGACTACCTGAAAGGGAAAAACGAGTGGAAAGCAACCAAAAAATTTGCAGTATATACGGTCTTTCGGTTGTGTTAAACAACAGTGGCTTGAGCAGGGTTTTTTCACTCAATTGGGCCTTCTACTGTAAGCACTTTGATCGTTTGAAGCTGGAGATCGAACAGAAGCGGTGAATAGGCGATAGTAAAACATAATCAAGACCACACCAGGCCACAAACATCTTTGATGCCGCACCAGAAGCATTGGAGCTCAGATGGGAAGTTTTTATGCATCCAACATACATTCCGTACTTGGCAATAGGTGACTACTACCTGTTCCTCTATGAAAAATGCACTTTGAGGAACAAATTGGTAATACAAATTGCTTGTCCGAGTTTGTTCCAATATGGAAAAGAGCTCTGCCAAAAGGGCATTTGATTCTTGTTGTTAAAAAGTTATCAAACCAATCGCGGCATACTTTTCAAATATAGAATGATTGTTACACTTCTTATAAACCCTTAAAATAAAAATAAAAATACGAAATTACTTTTTCCCTAACCTATTAAATTTGATTTAATTCCTTACTTTTTCAATTATTTCGCCTTTCAAAAGGTTAACAAAGTCGATAAAAATTTATTGTACACTAAAAGATTATCCATATATATATAATATTGGATTGCTTATAAAAATAGAAACGTATCTTTATGAGAGTAATATAAATATAAAATTATCTATTGTACGTATACAGAGGGTTCGCAGAAATGTTCTGTTAGATTATTTTCTTTTTGTAACGAAAATAGTAAAATATTTTGCAAATGGTTATTTTTCATAAAATTAATATCAAATAGAATAAGTTTGCTCGATAATGATCGGAATATTGAGAATTTAAAATAAATTTATAATTATTCTGCTTAATTTAAAACAAATAATATAGACCGTAAAATTATAAGAATTATTCTAGTTACATGTATGTTTCTTTATTCTTTTTTTATAAAAATATAGAGTTCTCACCTTTGACCAGGAAATTACAGTTAATTCAGAATTATTCGATATTTTTTTATAGGAGATTTTGAGGTATGGAAAAGAAAAAATATAAAGAAGTTGAACTATCGTTTGCTCATCAAAAATCTTTTGTCTTTTACTCTTTTCTTTTTCTTCTTCTCTAAATCTGATAATCTCCTTTTAAAAAGTGGTTTAAGATACTTATAAGCATGCAGCAATAATCATTCTACAAATTTTAGAGTCTTAATTTTTGTTTTATATGAAATAGTATTTTGTTTCTTGTGCCTTAAAAACCTACATATTTTTTTTAGGAAAATGCATCCATTGGTTTTGCCATTATTCCCGGACTCACAAACCCAGACATTCTCATTTAATATATAAATAAACCTTTGTTTTTCAAAGTATGGCCCTAAAAAGTGATTGAAGAGCATAGAAAAAGACAAAAAATGAGTGGATGCACTTTTGGTGAAAAATTCATTCCCAATATTTGGGAGTGGAGGTACGGTCAATTAGTTATATCATAAAACTCTAGGGACATTGATGCCTATCAACCTCACCCGCACCTCCTTTTTTCTCCCACTTCTTCTTATACAATATGTAGTAACAAAAATTTCTTATTTCGAAAGGCAAAAAAAAAAAAGATCCCCAGGGTGAGGACCGTTTTGATTTCTACATATTTTTATTTTGTAACATTTTGTGGCAAAGTTTTATAGGAAAAGTTGGTTGTTCAACAATTCTCTACACTTTTAATGTCCTCCTCCATTCTGAATTATGGCTTCCATACGAGGTACAACAACAGAAGTATAGCTGGCATTGATGAAGTCGGGTCACAAGTTGTTCCACTCCTCCTTGATTATGGTATTCACGGCATCGAAATTCGGGTGAGAATTCTTGTTGGTCTTGTCTACCGAGATGCACCAAACACCGTAGTCCAGGGGGTTCACATTGGGTGAGGACTTAGTCCCAAATCTACTGGTCAGAAGGCAACTATATTCTCCCTGCAGAAATGCTGCGCCTTCTTGAACGTGTGTGCCGGGTTGCCGTATTGGGTAAACACACACTTGCCCCTGGGGAACGTGCTCTTTTCATTACAAGATATTATACCTGAGGACCTTGTAGTAGACGTCGGTGTTGACATTTGTTGGCTTTAAAGAAGTATAGTACTCTTCACAATTAATTTTCTAATGGTTAATTTAATATTGGAAATTTTCTTGGTATATGAATAAATGTTTAATACAATATTCAAAGAATGCAAGATCCCAAATAATATTTTTTTTTATAATTATATTCCAAATAATTATTTTACCAGACATTGCATAATGATTTAAAATAAGTTTCTTAAAAATATATATGATGGGTATTGTGACCTTTATACCGTGTCGTGCTATTTGTAAATCGTGACACCTTTGACATACAAATTCGACATTCTATTACATATTTTATTATCACATTGTTAAGACAATAAAGATCTATTTATAAAAATAATGTCGTTTTATAGGTATAATCAAGAGTGACAAATGTATCAATAAATCAAAATAAGTTTTTTTAGATTTACAGTACTGTATTGTAAACCTGTGAAATTTCATGGCATACCTTTATATTTTAGCTAACTAAAATAGATTTTGTTCAAACCAAATGATTTGATTAATACACTTTAATCTAACTGTACCTAGTAGGCACAAGTGTCCCATTAGTTCAATATTGGGCACTGCGCTTGTTAATATCCGTCATTTTGCTTTAAAGCCAAGCACAGCAACATTTCTTATCCGGTATGTAAAAATAAATAAAACGAAAATAAACTCGTAATCCTGAAAGTTTGAAGGGTGTTTGAAAGGAGAACAGCCTAGCTGTCATGAATTACTACGATGTCCATGGTCAATTCCACTCTGAGTGCAATTATGACTTATACTGATTAATTCCGAGTAAACCCTCGTTGTTAGTCTCAATCTTTCATAAGCGCATACGCTATCTATTCCTTTATACTTTGATGTTCCCTTCTCAAGAATAAATCAATAGTGATTCCACCTTTGGATAATAAAAACGCCTCTTTAAATTACTTACTAAATAAATCCATTTCCGCTATCTGGGAGATATTTGATACAAATCCGATCATATCTAAGATGCCAAGTTATATTTCATATATATGAAGGATCCATTAAAAGTGATTTTTGAATATTTTGTACATTCGTTACATCTTCTCTTTCTGACCAAATTCCCAATTGGCCGTTTCTAGAGTGTTAATTAATTTTTATTTGTCTTTTTGTGTGCCTTGGACACAAAAAGTTAGGGAAGCACTATCTTAGGGGCCATAAATTGTGGGCCTTTTGTGGAATATCATCCAATTAAGCCTCATAATTAGTTTGAGGTTGAACAAAGGCTTTTCAAGTTTTTGAACTTATGCTTGCGCAAGATTTAGAGATCTAATGTCAATTAACTTTTAATTACAAATTTAAAAAAGTTGCATTTAAGTTGGAAAATTTGTTTCGAAAAATTAAAAGTTATTTTCCAACGGTGTCTCAGAGGGAACCGATATTTGAGTCTTCTTTGAGTGAATATCTACATTAAAGGCAAACTTGTCAACCAAAACAGTAGAGAAGCAGATATACAGCATGGAAAAAATAACTTACTATCTTGAAAAATAACATCAACAGTCTATAGTTTCAATCTTTAGAATTATTCTAAATCTCACAAATTTTTGATGATATTTCACAAGGTGTAGAAACAGAAAAAGTAATACAAACTTATTTAAATGAGCGAAAATTTGAGCGATTTTATTGTTCTTAAAAAATGATTTGTGCGCTCCAGCTCGTTATTTAAAACAATGAGCGTGATCCCACTCAAGAATATTGAGTGTTGCTCTGAGTGCCGCTCTTTAATACTTTTTTTTTTAAGTATTCTCTTTTCTGTGTTTGATATTTTCAAATTTAAAGAAAAAAAAACATACAGAATTCCTCATCTTATTTTATTGAGTTGAATTATTTTTATCAACAACAAATGTTGTCATTTTTATGACGCTGTACCTAAAGGAATTTTGTAATGATTCAAAATTTTTCAAAAGATTCATAATTTCAATCTCTGAGAAGACAGACTAGGCTTATGTAATATATAACTTTGTAACAAACTATAAAAAATCACTCAGTTCCTTAAAAAAATATTAGCACATTAGAGTACATAAAGAAAAAATAATATACCACCTTTTCATTTTTTTTTTTGTATCGGTTCGAACTTTACTCTTGTATCTCAATCAGATTAATTATACCGTAACACATCGTTATCTTTATTGTATAACGCAACCTATCCTCCGAAAAGAAACAGAAAAAAGGCCCAAAGTCATCTGGTAGTTAGCCAAATATGTCAACGATACCAGCCGCTATTTATAATCACTTATTACTTTGTCTGTTTATGAAAAAGAATAAATTATGAAATAGTCATGACGTACCGAGGGAGAAGAGGGAATCGACAGTTGACACCAAAATAGATAGGGTATTTTTGTATTAGCAAT
This sequence comes from Lepeophtheirus salmonis, assembly GCF_016086655.4. Lineage (NCBI taxonomy): Eukaryota > Metazoa > Arthropoda > Copepoda > Siphonostomatoida > Caligidae > Lepeophtheirus > Lepeophtheirus salmonis. Next base: position 71,709,691 of record NC_052135.2, on the reverse strand, counting down.
GTAACGCCGTGTTAAGAGAAGAAGAAGATTGGAAAATATTGACAACAGTAAAGTTCGAACCAAGAGTATAAAAAAAGAAAAAGGCGGCGAAAATGTCAAGCAGAAAATTTCCTTCGAAGCATAATTGCTGGCGCTAAGAATGTAAGCGGCAAAGTTACCGACGGCAAAAACGTTTTTGTCATAATTACCTAAAACCAAATTTTATACAGAATTAGAACTTGCTGGCTCCAAAAATGTAGTGCGGAAGGATCAACACAACTACTTTTGTTTCCTTGGGGTTACTGCAACTTAGCAAATGTTATTAAGGGGGCACGGCATAAGAAAGGTTAGGAATCACTGATATAACGTAATAGTACTTGAGTCTGGGCACAAAATAGGAAGCACGTGAACTCAAATAAAGCTCTTCATCTAGTAAAAACAATGCACGTTCATATAATTGAAATGAGTCATAATACCAAGTGGCTTAGTGTTTCTATTGTTAAATTTATTACTCAAGTTGCATAATTAAACTATACATATTTTTAGTTCATCAAAAATGAGGTAAGTCGGTTTTAAACTCGTCAAAGAATATATTTTCATGTGAGTAATACTTCAGTTTAATATTGAAGAACAAAGCTATATGATATATACCTACACCCTGAAGCAAAGCATAATTAAAGCTAACAAAGAGGGGAAGTGTACCTATGTAGTTTGTATTAATAATAATTGTATTTTCAGATACTTACATACATAGCAAACTGAACAGGTCAACCTCCTCCCCTTAGAAACAACACCCTGCTGAACAACCTTGATACTTGGTTTGTTTCCTACGTGTTATGATTTGTAGTATTTAATCATAAAATAAAGAACAAAAAAAAAAAATGACCAGACGATCATAATGAAATACTGAAAAAAAAATCCTATTAGACACTAAATCCATTTATTTATATAATTTTCAAACATATTTATATAACTGATTTCATATTTTATTAAGATTTAAAACAGCTTTTCAGCTAAAATATCACCCTATACTATTTAACAAATAATAGCTGGCTTATAGGGGGGCAAGCTATCTGGGCTCCTAAAAAGATATTTTCTTTTCAGAAGCAATTTTCTCTCCAACCAATTGTCAGATTAAAAAAATAAAAACAGATTCTAAAAACTTAATGAATTATATAACATTTTATCTAATAGAATAACCTCCAAACTCAATTACGTCTTATACTAGGCCGTAAGCGCGAGCAGGCCTTTGCCACCTGTTACCTTGGTAAATCTAAGAATTGCATCCTGATCCGACTGATAAGTTTGTCTTTGGTGTTATAGCAGATTTGGTTGGTTTGTCGTGCAATCACACTCTACACTAAAAAGTCAATTAAATTCAGATCTGGCGAGTTTGGAGGCCAAAAGTCGGGCGAGGCCACGTTTTCAAAATTGTTTTTGAGCTACTTGAGACTTTTTTCGAGGTGTGGCATGTAGCCGAGTCCTGCAGCCATATGTAAGCCCTTCCATTGGCAACTATGCCGATTCAGGATTTCACCTGGGTCTCTAGCAATTGTTATGTTGTTGCTTCCGGCCTGGATTTTAAGGACGGCTCAATGCCTCTTCCAAATATTTGTGGCAACATATCTATAAAAAAATCAGCTACCTAAAGAACCATGTTTCCCAAATAAAGTACCCAAAATGTTGACAAATAGCTTGCATAATATATATCTATTGCCTATTTTATCAAAAGCTAAATAAACCCGTCTTTATCATAATTTCTAGCAGCCATTCATACCATATAATTACTTAGACTATCAGCTTTCAAATGATTTACTTTATGTTCAATTTAAAGTTAAAATGTCCATTTAAAAGAACAACAATAAGGAATAGCTGATTTGATTTTAGTGCAATGGTCATACCTATAGGACATCGTCAAATAAAATATCCAAATCTTTTTTTAATGTTCCTTTAATTGGTCATATGAAGTTCAACTGATTAAGTAAAGTAAATATTAAAGTATTACACTTTACTTAATCAGACCAAAGAATGGTCTCTTTAGTCCAATATACATACATTAATTACATTTCTTTCCTTAGGAACAATCAATTATCGAACCTAAGCACATTAAATTTAACAGAATACCTTCTACCTTGCACGTTGTTCTAACAAATCAAAAACATAAGAAAGTTGAAGAAAATGTCTGAAAAGGTTGTCAACCATTTGAGGTGGGATGGTATACCTCGTATGAATGTCCATGAACCACCAAAGAGTATCAAACATTGTGCATGAGGAGAATGGGAAGAAAAATGGAAATTTCGAAGACAAGACCTTCCCACATGTCCAGGGGCTTAGTTTGAGGTAATGAGTACGGATACAGAACCATACGAGTATGTTGACATATTTTTTATAAAGAAACGGGTCATACGATGCCATAGAATCGTATACTCTTTTATTAGTAATCAGTATATGATATTCACAATTGATTTACTCTAAGCCAGGTCTATTTGCAGATACTTGGCATCATTTCTAGATTATGTTAATGACCAGAAACGGACGAAACATTTGGCTGAAATTAAGATGTTTGTGGCTTTTGATTTAGACAAAAAGGCTAATGTTCCCTATTTTGTAGTTTCGCTACTAACTGAAATAAACTACATGTAATCTCTGTTGTTTTCGATTCGACATATGTTTCCCAACTGAAGCTTGTGCATATCCTTTTTTTTAAATATATTTAGTTTGTCCTACTCCCAGTATTGATCCCAGCCGACAATAATTTCGTAACTATTTTTTATTTTTATTTATTTTTTGTAATATTATAATCTACATGCAGTCAAGGACATAGTATATAATGCCAATGAGTCCGATGGGCCCATTAAAAGCTTATACACTTATTTACCAAACTTAATAGAGGGATAAAAATTAGAGTAATATAGTTTCGGGGGAAAAGTCATTTAGTTTTTCCGCTTGCTTTCAATGTTTGATAAGAAGTGTTATTATAATCCGATTTAATGCCCTTCTAGTAAGAGCGCTTGTCCTATTGGCAAAAAATTCAGATAATCAATTTTCACATAACTAAATTGAGGCCAAGTTTGTACACCCAGCACATTGAACATAAACAGGAGTAGATGGCAGTCACTTGGTGCCAGGTCCAGACTGTAGGGTGGATACATTAGAACTACCCATCCGAGCTCCCTGAGATTCTGGCATTGTCTTGATGAAACGTGATTCCTCTCCAATTCTAGTTTCTAATTTGTATCCAGCCTTCTCTACATGGTTCAAAACGGATTTTTGATTGATTATCAGCTCCAAGGAGCTGACATAACTGCTCAAATGAGAGTCTATCTCGATATTTTCCATGGGTTTATCGACATTTTAGACTACAAGGCTGGCGTGTCATCAAGTATGTGTGCTGCCTGGCATTGTCTTGATTAAACACAATTCCTTTCCTCTTTGATTTTCTAGTTTGTATCTAGATTTCTGCATATTGTTCAAATCGGTTTACTAATCAATTGTTCAGAACATTGGCGATGCTCCGACTCCTACATTGTTGGTCTTGGTTTTATTGATATTTTCGACGACAAGCCTGTCAGTGTGTGGTCCATAATTTACCTTCACTACACCAGAACGAAATCATTCTGTAGTGTAACGAGAACCAAAAGAGTGCCGATTTTTTTTCTTTGAAATCTCCATTGTCGAAACACGATAATTCACGGCCAACCCGGCCTACCTCAATTCTGTCAAAGGTGTTAGTAGTATATACTCACATCTATACAACAACTTATCGTATGATCTGAAGTGAACAATAATGAAAAAGATATACTAAGTTATAAAGATGAGGAGAATACGAAATTACTTTTTTCAAAACCTGTTATAAGTAATCGTTTCTAAAAATAGTTTTCCTTAACTAATTCAAAATTTTATGGAAATAAACTACAAAAGCTAATTTTAAAGTGGCTTCTCCAATAAATGTATAGGCACTAACAGGAAAAATGATAATAATCTATTGTATTTGCAATGTCTTTGTTCTTACGGTTATGAATCGTTTAATCTATATAAGTATATATATCTATATATGTGACTTTATTATTCTTTACTTATACAAAACTATATTTTGCAATAAAGGTATAAAAATTAACTAACGAATAAATATGCGCCCATAAGACTCAAGTGGTATTATATTTGCAATAAATTGTGTTATATTTTAAAAGATAAGCAACATTTAATGCTAGTAAGACTATAAAGGTTAATTGTCTGTTGTAAGTTGAATATTTGATCGATAGTAAATAGTTACTATTGTTGAGATGAAATTATCGGAAGTATCAAAGTAATAGACCCCATATTTGCAATCATTACATAAATATATACCGAAGAGTAATAAATATCATACATTATCCATGCTGTAAATTGTATGTTATTTTAACAGTTAAAGAATACACTTTTACCAACGACTTTTAAACTTTTTCTATAAGCGCTTAATTTACATACATTATGGACAATAAATATGTGTGTTTGGTAAATATTCGTACCTAAAAGAGAATTTAGTTGAAGAAATGGCCTCTCAAGAAGATATTAAAGGCCATGCCTTGAAATAAAATATGCCAAACTAAAAATCCGGCAGTTGAAGGATAAAGAAAACTCTGTTATTGGAAATAATACACTTAGTAACTCACTCATCTCCAAAAATAAATTTTCTTGGGGTAGTGATGAAGGTGGAAATAGTATGCTCGCAAATCCTAAATATGAGGCTGTCTTTAAAATGATTGGGGGTGTATGAGAGAGGAGGAAATATCCAAGGAGGAGATTTAAACTAGCTTAAAGAGTCGTATCGGGCCAGGGGATTAAAATGATGCACTCTAGTTTTTGAGTAGAGAGGGTAATATTTACTCCACGATACATTGGGAGAAATCAAAAAAAAAAGTTGAAGAAATAGTTTTGATTGTATATTTTGTTTAAATAATGCAAAATACTTGTTTTCGGTAGGAAATTAGTGTTCAAATAATAAAATTTCCATATAAAAAACCACATGTAAACTTTTCAGCAGAATTAAGCTGAAAAATTCTGCATATTTTATTAAAATAATGTGAGATACATATTTTTAAATTTACAACTCTGACAGTGGTTTGAACTAAGCTAAAAAAATTAACAACCTTATAAGCTTTTACAGAAGAATTAAATTGAAAAAGTGAGTTCTTCAAAAAAAAAAAAAAGTTAAATGAAAAGAAAGTTGAAGTTAACAATTTTTTTGTTTTTGCTTAGGAATAAAACTTTTTAATGCTTACAGCTTTAAACTCGAACACGAATGAGTCATAACGTACCTTTATATTTTTGTTATTCATGGGCACAATGAAGATTTTACTTTCCTTTTTACATATAATCCTCTTCGGAAGTAAAATTCAAGTTTCTTATCTTTTTTTGTTCATATTCTCTCTTCATCCGGGGTCAAAAGCATTCTTGGTTCAAGGACAGAGCACATTAACCGCTTTTTCCTTCACTCTCAATGAAAAATTATTGTATGTATAGAAACGATAGTGGATGATGGCATGATACTAATGATGGCTCTCCTCTGTTGTTGTCGTAATTGGACATCAAGTTTGACAATGAAATATATCTCTTCAAGGTTGGGGCTTGAGGGTAGAAGATCCTTATTAGAAATTGTTGTGGAGGAAAAGTCCAAATAAAAAATATAAATAAAGATGGACGACTCTACGATTTGTTATTACATTATAAATTACTTATATAAATCAGAACACCAGGCCATACTTAATCAATTACTTGTCGAAGACGTTGTGTGATTCTTACCTTCAAATTAAGCCTTGCAGTTTTAGACTTCAATTCGATTCATCTTTTTCATGGACTCGGGTTTACGTTGTACTCGGAATTATGCTGATTCCAACTTGACTTGGACTCAAAGACGTATAAAGTCCATTAGAACTGTACATGGACTCGGAAAAGGGAGAATAAAATGTGGATCTGACCATAACAATCATGCTAAAAACGACAATCATCAATTACAAGCGTTTTATTTGTGTTAATAATATTGTAACGGAGTCTTATTTTAAAATTATTTGACCTTTGTAGAAGTATATCTTTGTTCTACTCCAATATTTTACTTTTGAACTGGATGGGGATGGTAAGAGCCAAATATAACTGATACGCATGAAGATATATTGTAAAAACCCATTCCAAGCAATAAAAGGGAGTGAGATATCCTGGTTTATATGTTATTTTATTGAACTAATAATACGTCAACGGAAGACAAGAGAAATAGAGATGGGCATGCAGATAGAATAAACCCTCACTGTCCCATCTAACAAAGGTTCTTATGGTCCTTAACAGAGGAAACGAATCTTTTCATCTTCAATATATATTAATAAAGAAAAGTCTATCTGTATGTGGCTATCTATTAGTGTTGAGACTCGGTTCAGCACCGATTTTTTTAATTTTCTGTTTCATATATTATGAAACACCTTTTTTTTCTAGATCAAATGTCATTACTTTTTTTCAAAAAATCTCAGAAGTAAGTCTCACTGTAAGATCTACATCAAATAATGAATATATATAAGAGACGGCAGGATCCAAAATAATCCGACTTATCTGATAATCCGTTTAAACTTCATATAACGTCATTCTAATTGAAAAAACATATGATATCATCTTATAATCAATTTATCTGTTATTTTTTTGGGACTGACCTAGACTGAATTTTTCCTTTGGGCCAATCCTGACCAATTGTTATATGAGACCGGTCCAGACCAGGCTTTTTGTTGGACCGAACTAACTCGCTATATTTATTTTTTTCCTCCGACATTTAGATACTTTATTAGTATAAATTTCATCTTAGAGCAATATACACTTGATCAGCAATTGCAAACTATCCAAATTTATTATCAATAATTCATCGTAAAATCATCTTCCGTAAAGAAACTCTTTTTGGGCTCAATGTCTTTGTTAATAAGCAAAATATGCGTTTTTGGTCAGGTAGTAATCAACAAGTGCTTCAATAGATATTATAGCATCCCGAAAAAATTAATGTTTGGTGTGGACTTCATACTGAAGGGATAATTGGGAAATATTTTTTTGTTGATGATGATAATCGCCACGTAGCTGTAAATGAAAATCGATATAATAACACCTTGATAACTGATTTTCTTTTGGTCCTTTTGCAAGGTATAGACTTGACGGTGCCATTTGTCAAACAGCAAGCGTTACAATCGATTTATTGTAAATCAAATTTTGTGAGCGCGTTATTCGAAGAAATGGACCAGTTGATTGTCCTCCTCGATCATGGGATTTAACGCCTTCAGATTATTTTCTTGGGGGTAACGTAAAGTCATTGGTCTATACTTATAAGCTGGCGACATTTGAAGAGCACAAAGAAAATATTAAACAGAACATTGCTGCAATAAGGGTAAATTTTTTGGAAAATTGGGTTCAGCGATTTGACTTCTGTAAACGTGAATGTAGTGGTCATACAAGACAAATCGTTTTATTTTTTTTGCATTAATGTATATGTTAAATTTGGAAAATGTTAAACCGTTTGTTTTCTATTTATAAAAAAAGTTGAAACCGTCTTTATGAAAAACCCTATTTATACGAATCTCAAAAAATTACTTAAGCCTTTGGCATACATTTTTGTATCATATACATATAATAATACATACAAATTCAAATTCCCAAAACAGTTATTTGCCTTAAGATGGAATTATACTTTGTTCGTAGATATGTAAGTATATACGGAAAGGTCACTACCACGTGGGTAGATGCTCATGTAATGGGCATAAACTTGTTTGATGGCTATTTCTTGGTCTTTTCCTCCTTCATTTCATCTTTTGATGAAGTAATAAAAATTCCTCGTTGGTAATTATGTTACGATAACAAAATGGTTCACTATAAAAAAAAGTCTAGGAGCATATATGTAATGGATTAGGAAAAGGGCAAAGAGTATTGACTCAATGTAAGTTTGTTGATAGTGATTAAAACCTGTTATTAAAATGAATAATATGACTTAATCACTCTGGAAATGGGTCATTTTGAAAAAGTTCTTATTCGCCCAATGTTAAAAGAACACAGCTTCTTTTTTTTTATAACGTCAATTTATTTTTTAAAGTCATTCTGAAAAAGTATTTTCTTAATTTATTTATTCAAATTTCTCCATTTTTTAATAAATAGTCAAACTTCTTTAAGCAATCAGGCAAGAAAAACTGAAAAAGAAACCGCTTAGGGAAGGTGAACTTTATAACCAAAAAGCCTTTTTGTAACAATTCAAAATTTGAAAAAAAAGATATGACCGCTTATTGTGGTAATAAGCCTAAATGACGTAAGTACTATATCAGGTTTGTCTGTATGTATATCAACAACTAAAACTCTAACATGGCGTATGTATAATTTAATATGTAACGTCAATGAAAATACTTTTTAATGAATTAAGTTTTCGATCAAAAGGAATGTTTTTTGCCTGTAAAGATTAATAACAAACAGTGTAACAAAAAGGTTAGTGACTGAATACATTTGAAAATTCGGATCAAATAGTAAATGAAGATCGATTCCCGGTGTCAAAAGATTTGTTAAGGTAAGGGTTGTCAATTTGTTAATGCACCAAAAAAATTAAAAATCTAATAAATGAATTATCTTGTCAGTGGAAAAAGGGAAAACGTATATTTAACTCGAATTAAAAAAGGGAATTAGGAAGAAGATGAACTGGATAATCTTAGTATGCATCTTTAGATCTTTATTATGGCTGAAGAAGGAACATTGCAAGCTAGCAGTGACAATAAATAAGTAAAAAGGTCAAATATTTGCAAAAATTGGCTTATATTTACCAAAATCAGTATTTTCGCTTGGGCAATTAATTATATACCGCATTTTCAAGAGTGTCAAAAGGGGATGCAAGTTTGATTTTATTTATATCAAATGGACAGAAACAAAAAATAAGTTGTATATAAGGAGGTTTACATTGTAAATTTATTAATTATATAATTATAGTTTATAGAGTACATCGTTTCATTTTAGAATTTTAACATAAACAGACTAAGAATAAACAAAATCTTTTCAATTTTTCATCGACTATCTTTAAGATAGCGTGTCCGCTTTGGTATATTTATAGAACCTTTACAACAGTGTGTTAGATATATCAAAAATATTTGTTTAAATTAATTTACAAAGGTTGTACGACCATTTTTAAAGATACAAACACTTTACATAATGTATTTCATTTTTATTTGAATGAAGTAATTTGAACTTGGCGATGGTACATATCAAAAAGATATATATCAAATATATACAAAAACATTATTCGGGATCTTGACCACTTTTTGCGGGAATAACAACCTCCACATGAGACAGAAATGTGGTGGAGAGATGTGAGATTTAAATCCAGCTCATTCTCTTCCACTCCTTATTCATGGCAAACTTGAGGCCAGTATTATTACTGAGGAGGACTAGGTATACTTTGGACTTTGCACTTGCCACCCCATATGTGGTGTAGCATCTAATGTCCAGGCTATAAATTGATGAACGAGTGGTACCAACAATTTGGGTAGGAGGTTGATCTGGAGCTCCAGCTTTGGCTACCATATCACCCACCTCATTTCCCGTGACATTACTGTGACCTCTTGTCCACCATAGAGAGAGAAGGGGACCTCACTCTTTGTCTGTATCGACCAAAATCAAAATCATTATTTGAACTTGTATTAAGAAGTTCAAATGTCTGTGCAAATATCATAATGGTATGAAATCCAGTATCTTACATGCTATGATGACATTTATAAAATCTTGGAATCTTAAAATTTTATAAATGTTGCCATCCACACAAAAGTAACTGAGAAATTTTTTCTCATAATACAATATGGACTAGATTTGTATTTTTCGACGAATATTTATCGTTAATTTTAATGAACAAAATATTGCTTTATCCCTTTGGAGGTACCGCGAATTGTACTTGAATGAGGAAAAATTGGTCGTCAAGTACAAAAACAAAAAAAAAAAATGTAGAATCGACGTAGCTAAAGGAGAACGCAATAGGAAGAAATTACTCTCTTGAACTGAATGTGCTTAGATTCCGGGCCCGGTTATTCCTAGAAAAATAAATATACTTTACGTTTATGAACTTTGGACAAGTTGCCTAGGTTAGATGGAGTAAATGTAGACCCATAATGATTATTGATACTTTATTGGTGATATTCCATCTAACCAATTAAAAGAACATTAAAAAATTTTTTGCAAGAGATAATGCCGTGCTAGTCTTCAAACTGATCAACTTCCAACACGATGAAAATGGTAAAAGTGCTTTTATAAAAGTAACATATTTTTGTAAAAAATTTTTTTTTGCATCCAACTGGATTTCATGGGATAAAAGACTTATAAATATATTAAAATATAACATAAAATATTTATTTACTATCGAAATTAATCCAACAATGGGAAAAATATATAATATTTGAAAGGTTAGTAAAGATAATGTTATTGATAATGTCTATAAAAATATCTGACGTCCTTTTATTAAACCATTGTTTTGCAAAACGATTACTAATTTAACAGATAGTGCTCAATTTTCTTAACAATTTTAATATAAATATTTATTACTATTAATACTTTTTAACGTTATTATAATATCAATATGACCTTTAACAAAGAAAATAAAAAAAAATCTTATACAAATAGACATTTTTAAACCATTGTAATTCTTTTTTTGTGAAAAACACGCCATTTCAATTATGTTGCAATCAATTGTCATATTATAAGAAATGTATTTGTATTTGTAATAATATGCAAAACATGATCATATCCTGGCTATTGAAAATATATTTGGTAGATTAGTATATATTTTTTTCAAATTTCTTTAGGATCTTAGGTGCTTTTTGTAAATTCAGTAGTCTCTGGTTTCAGCCTATAAATCCTGGAATGGTTTGTAGCCGACATTAATTTTAATACACAAATTATTTTGGCTCCTTCAAAAAAAGTTCGCCTTAGATCGGTCTAAAAACAATTCAGTTTGTATCGGTGCTAAAGAATAAGACTGAATCAGTCTTATAAAAAAATCTGTCTGGATCGGACTCTTAAAATTCAGCCTAGAACGATTATACTTTGTGCAACCTCTATTTAACAACCAACATGATTTAAAAAAAATCATTTCTCTTAGAATAATCATCTGACTTTAATATAAACATATGCCATCCATCAGCTGAATAAGAAAAATTAATATTATTTTTCAATATAATCGCCGTTTGCGTCAATAGCAGCATCTACTCGACCTTGGAAAAGAAGGCAGGTCTGGATGACATTTTCCTTTTGGAGATCCCGTAATTCTTCCTAGATACTAAATATCAACTTGGATCTTTGTGGATGTTACTGTTTTGCTCAATTACCTCTTTCAAAGAGAAATCCTAGGAGTTGAGGTCAGGTTAGCTTAGAGGCAAAACACTTGGTCAAACAAAGTCAAAAAAAAATCTGATAACTAATTCAAAGTTTTCATTGCAGTCTGGTGTTGGATTGTTGTAATATAAAAGGATATCGGGAGAATATCTTTTACTACTATGACTTCCTTTAATCAACTCACTAAATAGTTATATATTATATACATACACGAGACTTAACATAAGCAAACAAGGACAAATATATACACGGACTACTTCAATCATAAAACACTAAACATATATATATATATATATACACAGATCAGCATTTACATAATTATAATACTAACATCTGGCTCGGAGCAGAGTCTTGCTCCCAGAAAAAGTGGCCCACCAGTGGTAACTTCATCACTCCAGGGCTTGACATATCTTTCAGAACCTTAATGTACTCAGTGACATTGAACATTAGGCTACTTTGGGGGAAAATATGGTGGCAGACTCAGTCTAGCATGCTGACATAATCTTGTGATTAGCACGCTTTGCTTTTGATTCATAATCACCTCCAAAACTTTTCCAGTTCCTTGATGACTCTCCAGGCTTATGAAAGTTACAATCTCAATATTGTCTCTTCCGGCGCGGACGGCAACAAGGACATTCTGCCTTTTCCACAATTGTGAAACAAATATTTCGTTAATCAATGTATTTGTTTTTTAAATTCCTACCAATTACTTCTGGTTAGCCGCAAAAGCAACATCCAACTTGCTCATGAACAGATGTTGCAAAGTTTTTATTAAAGAACGGCAGGACGCTGTACGTATCAAATTGTCGATGACGTTATGTGTGCTTGAAAATAACGTGAACCTGTGCGCAATAACATCATATGAAGTTAAATTAGTTACATAAATCAGATTTGTACAGCTGATATTTCAGGTTTTTTGATAAAATCGGTTAATAGATTTACCCTTAAAACATCAGTCTACGTTTTTATAACAATTTATTGTAGTACACGAACAGAGATCGTGTTTTGTACAAAAATATCAGTTCAAATAAGTCGCGAAAAAAAATCAATTAAGACGGAACTAAAAAAAAATCGGGTTTGGGCTGAGTTTCAACACTAATATGCACAAACCAGTAAGTAGCCTACATCTTTGTCTATCAAAATTGTTTAAAATATTTAACTTGGACGACATAACCTTTTTTAACCATAATTGTTTAAATATGTGTGGTTCGTGACGATAAAAATAATCTTTGTGAAAAGAATAAAAAAAACTAAGGAGAAGTAAAACTCATAAAAGTTGTTTCTTCCCTTAAAAACCGATGGTTTCATAAATTCCAATATAATTTTAAAAGATGCCTGTCAACACATAAATAAGCTCGAATGATTTTTATCGGTTGATCCAATGTGGTTTAAATTTGTATCCTTCGATTAATTATCAACAATTTCTAAAAACAAATTACTCCATCTTACCCTTTGGAAATGTCGTAAATTCCACTTAAATGGGTCATAACTGATTTTTACAATAAACAAATAAGAAATTGATCGATTCTATTTAATAGGCCATATCAGGGGAATATAAGTCTTATTAATCAAATAATTTTTATTAACATTTGCTAAAATTATTCGGTATTTTAATTAAAAATGAATTAGAATACAGTGTCAGCCGAAAGTTTTGTTAAATGTTTATTTATGTACTAATGATCAAATTAATTACATAAAAACTGTCTGACATAACTTTAATTCAAAATGGTTACACTTAGCCTTCACCACAGCCCAAAGTATTTTTGAAAGGACCTGCATGCTGCACGCACCATGTTCACGAGGATGGAGTCCCACACAACCACCATTTTGGCATCCAGGTCGTCTTAATTCTTACTGGGGATCAAAGCCTGTGCTTGAAAGAATGGACTACATGAAGTACTCTATTATTTTTAGGTCGGCACTGGAGGGGGGCAACTTTCTTGCCTTTAAGGCTAGTAAAATTGTCAGGGAGCCACTGTTGCGTCTATCTGGGTTGGGAGGAGGCACCATTGTGTTGGAAGGTCCAGGGCTCATTCTGGAAGTGATGTTGGGCCAACGAACAAGACATTCCTCCAGGATAGTGCTAAAGTACTTCTTGGCGTTGATCTTCATCTTGGCCAGCCCAAACACCACAGAGGACTTCCCTGTATCAGTCATGCCCGCCCAAACCTTCACAGCCTTTGTCTTCTGAACTCTGTTTACTCCATTGGTACCCAGATCGCCTTTTTTTGGCCTGAATCTGATTATTTTGGGGGTTAAAAGCATGTTCCACAGTGAAAATCTTTTCATGACTGAAAGCAATGTTGGGAGTCATGCCAGTCCTCAGCTTCTGAAGAATAACTTTATTCTTTTAGACTTGACCTATCTTGCGATTTCAAGATCTTTCAATTTGTAGGGATACATCCCAAGGTCATCGTAGATAAGATATGCAAGTCTGTCTCTCTCAGGGCACAATGGTGCTTTATCGAACACGGTAGAAAAAATACTGACTTACATATTTTTATTAATTTTGTATATAATTTGCATTAATCAGTTTGTTTGTTCCTCTGTTTTAAGCAGGATTACGGAAAAAGTAAGTAACGCTTTCTGTAAAACTTTTTATGAAGATTATATATTTTACTTGAGTGGACTTTTGGCAAAAAACGAATGACATATTGCTCAAAGATAATTTGTCGAATGAAAATTATGCCAAAAGAACAGTTTTTCAAATGAACATATTGTCAAAAAATAATTTGCCAAACGGACATTTCGCTGAATTTCACATAATAGCAAATATAATTAAAATATGCAGTCGTATATATCAATAAATTTTATATCATTTTTAGACCAAATGTCTCAAATGGTCCTATGCGGAAATGAAATTTCGGTAAAATATCCGTTCCAAAAATTGTCCACAGGATTATATATATATATTGGTTTTTGGAAAAAAAATCAAGTATACAATTTGATGTTAAAAATGTTTTTAAAAATCTACGACTATTTACAAGAAATTTAAATTTTAAAGACCCATGGCTATCCTCATCAAATTTCCAAAATCTACGGGTTTTAATTTTTTGGAGAAAAATTTCCAAAAAACGTAGTTATTCAAAAAAAAATTAATGAAAAAAAAAAAAAAATATTACATTTTCTGAAAGAAAAAAGCCAATATTAAATATTTTGTAAAAAGCAAACATTTATTAATTTAGGGGTGCTATTTTTTTGTATAATTAAGAAAAGTAATAAATTCCATTTTCAGTAATAATAAAAAAGAATCAGAATCGCAGATTAAGCATAATTTTTCCCAATTCTGATTACAATCAAATCACACGATTCTGATTAATCGTCCTATCACTATTAAATATATACTCTACAGAGCATTTTAATGATGTAGCATCTCATGTTAAAATTGTAATCGTAAACCAAATGTATATTTTCTTATCTATTTTTTCTTTTAAATTGATCAGCCGTGTTAAATATTAACGTCATAAAAATATATTTTTTAAATTAGTAGGAAATATCAAAAAACATACATATAAATATCTATGCAAAAAGTGGGGAAAATATGCATATCTAATCGTGACAAAACGGATAAAAAAATTTATTCAACTTTTGAAGATAGATGCAATGTTACGATGAAGACTTTGATTTGCTTAAAATTACATAAGAAAGAACACTGAATATATTAAAGCCTAATCAACCAATTGGGTCATTGAAATCTAATCAATACACATAAGTTTATTAATAATTTATCAATATATAAATTTTTAGATTAAATGAATGTGACATATAGCAAAAAGGGTTTTTAGTTTCCTTAAGATATATAATCGATAGACAACGGATGTTGTGGGTTCTGATCTGTGCCCAATACCGATGTCGTTGTCCTATTGATATTTATATTCAAATTACTCGATAAAAAACCGACTAAATTAGTTTTTTTTAAATTCGTGCTTTATATTAAAACTTAAGTGAAACATGAATAAAGATTAATATTTCCAGTTAACCCATTTTGACAGCTATTGCAGGAGCGTCCGAAGGGTTGGGTAAGGGTACTGTAGCCTCCCCAAATTTGGAAAATTATCCCGTTATATACAGTTCTTTCTAAAAAAAAATAGTTTGTCATTTCTCAATAAAAAAATCTTTCATCAAAATTTACACAAAAGTTTTTTGTCTTTTGTAAAAAAAAAAAGTTATTTGTCAATTATAAAAACGACAAATTATTTTTTTAAACTGGTCAAAAAAGTAGAACACCATTCTTCCTTAAATTTGGAATGTTGTTTTCATGTAGTTACATTGTTTAGGCTCCGAGCTCGATAGACCTCAGCCCATGGGTTCTTTTTTGTAGGTGCAGTTGAGAACCACACCAACAGATCATCCAGTTGAACAAAATCCAAGCCGGTGTCCAGGAACCGGGATGAATTTTGTTATCAGGCAAACAAGACTGTCATTAAGATCATCTCTGTTTTTCAATGTAGCGTTGAGATTCATATTGACGCCAAGGGCTATTATAATAAACAATTTTTTTTTTAATCGGATGATTACTTAAGGAGAAAATATATTTCAAAAACTGGAATGAGCTGTTTAGTAGAGTTCGTGCACCATATGTTTACTCATAAACGACTGATTGTAACCCAGAGGATTTGTTGCGGAGTTGGAATTCTTTGTTGAAATTAGAGTAGAATTGCGGATTGAAATTGGAGTATTCATAACAAATGTACCTCTTTTTTTCCTTTCTCTTCCCCACTCATCACAATTGCTTGTATCTGAAAAAAAAAAAAAACTCATGACACCTAAGCTCCTATTTTCCAAAACTTTGTTTTATATTTTCAGGGTTATCATATCGATCGCGTAGACCTTATCCGCATAAATTCATGGATGCGGTTGTGAGCATTAATTTAAAGTTAGTGACAAGGCATCACCGCCAAGTTGTTTAGAACAAGAGCCATACCATTGGACAATTGTAAGACAATATAAAAACTATAAAAAAGAAATTAAACATACTTGTACATATACATATAAAAACTGAATAATTTAATCTTTTTGATGTGTCTCTAATTCTTAGAAACACCCTCTAAATAAGACCTTTCATTGGTCGAGTGAAGGTTTCTCAATTAACGTTCAACTGCAACTTTTATATTGAATTTTCTTTTACAAGGTAAAATTATTTATCAAGGCATTGAATGTCATTGGAACAATTGATTGATGATGCCTTAAATAGAGTAAATCTTTATAGTAGTGATATATTCAAATGGCTTCAAGGAAGTACAAATTGCGCATTACTAGGTGCTATAGTGATACTTTAGTAATAAGTGGTTATGCTAATCGGTAGGACATTGGGGGTGTGAAAAATAATAAAGAAAATCGATATGATAACCATGAAAATTTAAAGAAAGTGTTGGAAGAGAGCAAAGTACTAATATATAATAAAGTACAACTTCTAAAAAACTTTAGCATCTTAACATCACAAATATTTATTTGGGTAAGGATTCTAAAAATTATAATTAATCATTCATTCAACAATAAGTAAAGTCGTGAGTAATGGATTTTAAAACATGATATTAAACAAACACTTGAACAAGTTAACATTATTCTTATACCTCTATAAATAAGTATATTGCATTAAAGACTTATGGCTTAAATCCTTTTTTTTACTGTAATATTCACATTTAATTGATAAATGATATCTTTTTGAGCTTAAAAAAGGATCAGTGTCCCTTTTTAAGCTGTATTTGAACTTATAAATATAATATGTTTAAAGATAAATGATTTAGTATTGTTTAGTAATGGTTCCCATCTACCTACGGCGTTTGAAATAACACCCATATTTGATATGTAGGCTTAAAAATGCAATATGAATATAGGTGAGTCATTTTTTCACCGTAAGTAATTTTCATGCTGAAATACATATATGTATTTACTTAACCCATTAATGACGAGATTTTTTTTCGGTCAGAAATCGGTGAAATTTTTATTATATCCTCTCATTGATCTAATTTTGTAATAAAATTTTCCTTTTTTTAATTATGTGATAGGCATACTAAGGTGCACAAATTTCTTCTTCATACCATAGGTAGAAATTTGTGGACTTTACTGCAATGTTTACTCATAATCCCAGTTCGTTTAAAAAATATATATATATTTGTTCGTTTTTTTAAGACTAGCGGGAGTACTCGAAATTACATGGAACTACTGAGCGGTCTATTTTTTTTCTGTACATTATCATTAAAATGCATTCATATTAATGAACTGTTTTTTTACAAAATTATCCCTGACACCTTCTCCGAATACTTTTTTTGAACAAAATAGCCAACATTGTCTAATCTAAAATCATATCCTCCTGGTAGAGATGTAGATTTTCTCCCATATCTTTTTACATTACATTGATATATTCTTAAGTAACACATTGCAACGGATCTACGAAGTTCTAATTTGCATTCATTTAATCCTTTTTTCCTTCTTATTATCACTTTGAATGGAGGCATCAATCATCCAAGTGAACAATCTTCACTACCATTTCTTTCCTCTTAATTTTCATTTTTGATCCTTTCTATCTGTCCCTCTTATTGACTTGTTATACTCTTATATTCCTCATGGCACGTCAATTTCGATAAATTTATTTTGATGTTTTACCATGTCTTCACTTTACCGGTAGGAGGCTGACCAAAAACAGTTGAAACAACTGTTACGATACCGATATCTTTCCAGCGACTAATTTTGACTTTAAAATCCTTTGATGTTCCTGTGGTTCCTTGTATAGATCCTCTTTCTTAATTTCCAAAATAATTTTTGTAAATTCTGTTTGATCTTATGGTATCAGTTCCTTCATATCCTCGTTTCTTAAGGAATTGTTGTAAAAAGATTATCGGTGAAGAGATGATAAGGTAGAGATTTTTTATCCTCTGTGTAGGTATTCAAAAAGTTAAAGAACGGTTGTATCACGTTTGCCTAATTTATTTTCAAGATCCTCATCTCCAGTGTGAGATTTTCTTGGATTAGGATAAAAGGTAATTATTTCTTTGGCACTGTGTTTTGACACCAAATTTTGCAGTCCAAAACGAAGCTATATTTTCCAAAATATTATACGATGGCCTCATCATGAAATAACATTTTTTCTGGAATTAAATGTTCGAGAAACTTATCTTGAAGATGCTTGATAAAATGCCTTAATTTATGGTTTTTAAGTGAATTTCTGGGAGAATTGAATTACAGGCTTCTCATTATATCTTCCAATCTGTCCTTGCACAAAACATTTTTAATGGATCATTTTGAACGTCAGGGTCCTTGGGCCAATAAAGCTATAATAAACTTTCAATTCTTCTTTTAATTCTTTTATATCATTTCAATTTCTAAAAAGACAATATTTACTCATTTCTTTGGAAATCCATTCCAAAATACCTTCATCAAAAAAAAGTTCGGAATGTTTAGTATTTGAAAATTGACTATAACTAGAAAAATTTCTTTGTAAAAATTATTTTGGTAAAAAATCATCATCAATTTAGGCCCATTTTACTTATTTTCTTTCTTTTCCTTGGTGGTAAATCATTTTCGATGTTATAATCTTTATATTTTCTTTTCCGTAAGCAATATTCGCCCGAGGCAAGAAGTCTGTTTCCAACTACTCTTGAGCGGCCAAATTCAGCTCTTTCTTTCTCGTTTCCTGAATCATTGTACAAAAAATTGTCTGGATCAGGTTTTTTTTGTACACACGTACAAACTTAATTTACAATCTATTTTACCTGCAAGCAGGCCATCCTACAAACAATTTGAAAGAAAAATAAAACCACAACAGAATACAGTATCAAACTATAAAAATTTAACATAAACGTTAAATCATACTTCAACCAATCGTCGTTTATGTTAGTTTCGTTGGTGTAAAAAATGCTTCTATATGGTTAATAAAATTACATGGTATTGAAGTTCGAGTACTTCTAAGTTTGTAGAAAATTATGAAAACTTTCGTAATATAAACATTAGTTTTATTTTGATAGAGACCCATGTAAATAAATGAAAAATGCCTTTGATAAAAAATAACTCCATATTTACAGAAAGTCAGGAGATATATCTTGTGTCTACAGAGGCGTTGCAATAAAAACAAATTCCTTCTTATGGGATCTTTCCATAAATACTTCCTGTCGTCAGGTTGTTCAATAAACTGACCAGGATCATTGTCTTGTAAAATATCATGAATTGTTTCCTGCATAAATGAAATATATGTATTCATATATGCCTAGTTTGTTAACATGAACATGTTTATTTAAAAATAAAAATTCAAGAAGAATAAAATCATTTTACTCATGTGTTTATTTATATAAAAAGTACTAGATTCTCAAAAATAGATTTTTTTTATTTTCAGTATGGCGAAAATATTTTTCAAATAGATTCATTTACATTCCACAAGAATCCTAGGCCCTTTTTTTTTTTTGTTTAAAGCTGCACCTCAATAATAGTATAACAATCAAATGAGTAGTTTTTTTGTCTTATACCAAGTGAAATAATGCAAAATTTATCCTTAAAATATTTTTTTGTATTTAAAATTCACCCGTAATATTTGTTCTCAATATCGATTCGACGTCAGAGACGTTGACATCAACTATTACTGATGATTTAAAACGAAAACTGTCTGTGTATATGCCGTATATAAGGTACAACATTATGTAGCCAAACGGGCTAGATACAAGCCATTCTTCACTAGCCATGGGTTAGTGGGATAGCGTTATGAGGAGTAGATATATAGATATAAAAAAATTAAAATTGTGAGCTAAATTTTGTTAGCTTCTGATCAATTCCTTATTCTAAATAGATAGTAATTAATTGGGCATATTTGATATACAAATTATTAAGGCCTCGGAAGGGGCCACATGGAATTATTTCACAAAAATATGTTACAAAAAAGAAATATATACATATATATTTTATATTTCATGAAGTAATATCTTGATGTCCTGAGGCTTGTTTTTGAACTAGGAAGGACTCATAGCCTTTTACCTTGAATTATACAAGAAAAATGAACATTTACGTATATACCAACTAATAGTTTTCATGTATGTATATTAAGAAGATCCATTAATTTTGCAAGGGATACTACTTTTAATTCCACTTTTTATTAATATATTAAAACTTATCAAGCCTTTAATTTTGGCTTGTAGTAATAGAAGACGAATTCAATACTGATGAAGCCCAAATTTGTGCTCATCATTTTGATTCTTAGTGGTTGATAATTTATGAGATTTAAAAATTACTTTTGGCATTATATTTAGTAAAATATCGCTTCAGAAATATAGAATAACCACTTCTATTATAAAGATATCATTCATTTACATTTTTAAGTTTTTAATTGATGTACTATCAAGAACCAAGATTCGTCCCAATGATGTCACCAGAAATAGAACGAACGAAAGATTTTTCTAGGTACATTGCAAAAACCATCACTTGAACTGAATGTCCCATAAACATCAACTTTTGGGGATTAGTTAGTTAAAATTTTATTAACTGTTAACAATTGGCATAAAAATAATAATAATAAACATAAAAGTGAAGAACATAATTTTCTTCATTTTAACACATGTCATAATTGGAAGAATTTGGCAATTTCCTTCCTCTTCTTGCATAGATTCAATTCTCTTATATGAGAGAGCGAGACATCTATTTATAAGATAATCTGAATTCTGCGTCTCTTCCTTGCAGATATTGCAGAGTGCACTTGTGTTCTTCCATTTACTGAGATAACTGATGAATGGTCCATGTCCTGTGTAGGCTTGAACATCATCAGGCATTCACGTGAAAGTTGATCTGGTTTTGATATTGGCTCTTTCATCATCACATGTGTGTGGTTCATGCTCTGAATGTTTTTAAAACGACTACGCCACATTCTGTAAAAGAAGTCATCCAGTGTTTTCTTAATATAACTAGGAGCTACAACAACACACTCAGGGTTCCACTTTTAGCAAGATAGTGAGCGAATTCATTACCTGTGATGTCATTGTGACCTCCGCACCATTCAAAGAATATTTCATTATCTTTTTTTCCGAGGTTGATGGTTTCTTTACATTTTTGGACTTTATCACTTGTGGTAAGTGGATTAATCAGAGCGGCAACTGCTGATTGAGAGTCAGTTTAGGTCATAACTTTCTTCGATGTTTTTCTAGGTTTTAAAAGGTATTTTACCGATTGTTTTATGGCAAAACCTCAGGCTGTAAGACGGATGCTTCTTTATTCAAATATGTCATCGAGTGATGATTTACAACATATCCCCTGGTAATGCCCAACTTTTGGGAATAATGCCAGATATTTAGAACTGAAGAATAGAGTCTCATCCAATTCAGTCTTATGTCAGGTCCAGTTCAATCTGCATATCTTTTGGGCCTTGATGACAATTTTCCTTTATTTATTTTATTTTAATGGGTCCATTTTTGATTGTCTGAAGGGCTGACAATGTTAAAGATCGGTCCTAAGAATGGACAGAATGACGGAATAAATAAGGACTAACACAACACTAATTTAACCTGTTAAAGACAAGAATTTCATATATAGCCCCTAAAAACCATGATTTAAACCGGATTTTTGTCCAATTCACATCAGTCCCGTCCAAATCTGTCTTGGTTCAGTTTAGGCCTGCGGTAAGAAAGACCGACAGTTTTAAGGGCTGGTCTTATAGTACCATTCATTAGACTAGACTGAAATAGACAGAATAAATTAGGACTGACACAATACTAATTAAACCTGTTGAATACTTTGTCAATTAATTTTTTTTTTTTTTGTCATAACTCTAAAAAAAAATCACTATTGCCGTGCATCGTGATTTCCACGTTCGTCCAGTTTGTCAACACTTTGAATCAGGGTCCGTACCTATGACTTTAACTCCCGTAGTTGTAGTTAAATTCTTGCCTTCGAAATTTCCATGTTTCTTCTCATTTTTTTTTTAATGAACATTGTTGGATCCTCTTTGATGGGCCCTACACCTCCATATCAGGTTTATTAGCTACTTCTGATTGGCTAAAAACCTTTTCATGCTCATCCCCACCTTTGATGTTATTGTTTTTTTGGTCAGCTAGACAAAAGTGAATATATACTTTTACCATGTTGACAATTTTCCGTTGCACTACTACCAAATCAACTATCTGTTGTACTTCTATTTATATATTACTCCGGCTATGTAGACCATGGGATAAATCATTTGTAGTCTGAGAGTCTAAAAAATTAGTGGTCTCAACAGATTTTCGATTTATTTTATAAAAAAGTGTCTTACATAAATTATAAAAAAGATATTGAATATATACCACTCTGTAATTTTATGGTTGGATTATGAAAAGGCGAATAATGAGTAGTTTTAGTTAATAGAGATTATGATACAATTCACTAATCTGTGCTAATAAGTATATTGAACTCTTCTTCATTGACTTTGTTTTCAAGGAGATTCTTTTGAAATGTTTTTTTTTTGTTCTGGCTTAATGCTTAAAAGATGAGACTTTGAAAATGGTGAAGAAGATTATTCTGCTTGCCATATCGAAATTTTCAAGGTCTTCCGTACATATGAATTCAAGATATATATAGAAGACACGAAAAAAAAACTGGTTTAAATAAGATATTATTCTGGAATTTTTTTGCTATATATTTGTTATGGTAGATAATGACTGACAAAGTCGAACAATAATTGTCAAAATTATGCATATGGCTGCATAAACTATGATTTAAAATTATGTCGTAGCTCATAAATGCTCACTTTAGAAATAGATTGTGATACAAAAAGTCAATGGATTCAAAGAATTATGCAGTCATGCATAAGCCTTAAAGTAATATTTTTTATTTATATGACGTCTCAACATAAAACCAGGGAGGAATTGTATTTCATTAAAATCGATAAGTGAAGTAAAATAACTGATTAAGTTTTAGTTCTGTAAAATATATATTAACAATACATATAGTAGCAGTTTTAAACTACTCTAATACGTCTGATCAAAACAGAAACGGTGTTCTTATTATAAACACACCTGCAATATTTCATATTAACACTTCAATATTGTTTCTATAATTAAATTTTACATTATCACAGTATACAATACGCAGTAATTAGGCTATTAAAATAAAGATATAAATTAGGACCAATTTTGGTCTGAGACTTTATTTGTAAAAAATCTAAATACTTTTGTTTAAATTTTAGCTTCATTTTTCAAAATCCTCCACAACTCATTCTTACTTCTGGGGCACTTTACCCAAACTTCTCTGTGTATGTATTCCCACAATAGCTCTATTGGGGTCAAATCAGATGAATGAGCTTGCCATTGTATCATAGATAAGATGTGGGAGCCCTCTTTATTTTCCAAGAAGAGTTGAGAGAGCTTGGATGTATATTTTGGGTCGTTGTCTTATTAAAAAACAAATTTCCTTCTAATTGATCTCTGTCCAGTGGGACTGGATTGTGTCTTTAGGATAGAATGATAACCATTCTGTTTCAGAATACTACCAATCTCTCTTACTTGCCAGAGAAAAACATTACATATGAAATTAATCCTGGCCTAAACAGCTGTATCTTTACAGACAAAAAATAAAAGATATTTTATGGATTTATTTCTTTCATTATAACTTTCATCGGTCAAAGGAAAAATATTGACACAGTCATAAATATTGATGAAAATGACGAAAAGGTATTTTTCCCCAAACTTTTTTTTGGCAAATTACATAGTGTACCCTGTATACACAGCTGATTCTATATGCACACGCTTAAAAGATACAACTAACTGTTATTTCTTAGATCAAAGTATATTTTTATGTAAATCATGGAACATTAAAGAGAGTACACCCCGTGATTTTTTGTCATACATACATTTTGACAGAGAGACAAACTTTGCTTTATCAATATAGGAGTAGATTACAAAAGAAAAATCCTACTTATCTTCTTTCTGACCAGCTTTATTCGAGACATGTCACATATCCCTTTATTCAAAGTAGCTTTACCTATCTTTTATATTCTCACTATGATATAGGCATGATAGTTATATTATATACAAAATCATGTTAGTCATGGTGAACACGTATTTTAATCTTATAAAGAAGATCATCCCCCATATTTAATAAAGTTTTGTCCGTATGAGAAATGTATTGCGTACAAAAAGAACGAACATTGGCTAGGAATAACTATTTTCCAAAAAATGGTTACGGGTATGGACCCAGGTATCAAATCATGGAGCAATATGGCTGTAAACAACGGCTTTGGAAGATATTATTCCTTTGAACTCAATAGAAAATATATGTTCCTAGGTCAGATGGAGAAATTGCAATATTATAATGTTTACTTATACTTAATAAGTGCAACTCTATCTCACCTAATAAAAGAACATTAAAAAAAGATTACCATTTCGTGGTTAAGAGAATAAATACTTAATATTATGTCGGTCCTTATCTAGAACTGACGACTACAGTCCCGTCCAGTTCATCCTAAGTTTGATCAATTTCATTTCCCGCGTTTCAGTCCTAAAACTCTTAAAGTTCGGTCCTTCATGAACATTTTTATTTTCATCTGTTCTATTACTGACTGTCCAAAGGACCGACGGTCTTCAGAACCAGTTTTAAGACTGAACTGGACCGAATAAATTAGGACTGACACAATAGTACAAATGAAAATATTTCTAGAAGCTATTGTGAGTTTCAAATTGTTCTTTAAAGGGGTATTTTCATTGTTATCTCTTCTCTGTTCCCTTTTATTTTTTTCATCAAATAACTTCTCTTGAATTTGTTGTATTTGTATTTTGAGATGGTTTCAGAAGGATGAAGTGTAAAAGTTTCGTTTCACAGATAATACAAATCAGTATATGTTTGTTGTTTAATGAAAAAAACTTCCAAAAAGACCTTTATTTGGTACAACATTGAAGCATTGACCTATAAATTTATGAATTAGGGGGGGGGGAATGTAATTTCGTATTCCCAGCCCCTTTTTCTTCAAAGTATAAAATTGTTTATTATTGACCACATAGGATCATATGATGAAATGTTGTAAAGGCTTGAGTGTATTCTACAAATGCTTACTTGTCAGTATTGCGCTTGGTTCAGTCCTGAATGATTGTGCGTTGATTATGAAGGTGGCAAAGTAAGACATTTGCCATTTTTACTAGTTGAACTGGAAAAAGCAACCAAAAAAATTTGGGATAAATCGGGGTGATACTCCTTCGCTTTGTTTTGCATCACAGTGGTTCCTGTGATTTTTATCACTCAATTATGAACTTTACTCTGAACAACTCGACTGTTTGAAGCTGGCAATTGAACAGAAGTGGTTCGCATTCGTGAATAGGAGACAACAAGACATCATCAAGACAACGCCAGGGCGTACACATCTTTGATGACAATCCAGAAACTCCGGGAGCTCGGATGGGAAGTACTTATACATCCACCCTACAGTCTGGACCTGGTATCAAGTGTCTACCATCTGTTTTTGTCTATGGCCAACGAGCTTGAGAGTACAAATTTTGCCTCAACAAAGGGCTGTAAAAAAATAGGTTGTACAAGTTTTTTCCCAATAAAAACAAGGGGTTCTACGAAAATGGCATTAGGAAGTTGGATTCTCCCTGATAACAAGTTATAGAACCGAATGAGGAATACCTTGCTTAATTTGAATGATTTAAACACTCCTTCTAAAGTATTGAAATACAATAAAAATACGAAATTACTTTATCCCCAACATACGATTTAACATATTTAAACTGTATATAAATGCGTAATATATGAACATTAACAAAATTTGATTAATTTTTAACGTTACATAATTGATTATTTTATGCAATCAAATATTTCTTATATAGAGATTTAAGGGAAAAAAAGACCGAAAAAAAGATACTTGTAATTATATTTATAAACAAAGTGTGTTGTTGTTCAATCACTATTTCAAAAAATAATAATATTCCACTCTGTGGTTTTCCATAGTTTTAACAAATACGCAATAGGTACAGCCCTTTGCTAATGTCTCATAATTACTTCCTTAACCTGTGTTTTGGCATACTGTAATTTTGGCATAAGTTTTTTATTGAAATTGCGTACAAAAAACTCCACCTTTTACTATTGTACGCATTAAAGTGTTTAGTGTTATTTTTGTACTTTGCAGTTTGGACATTTACCGTCAAGTATGCACAGTAGAGCGGATTAATCTTCAACTGAGGATTAGTGTGGAAAAGTGAGCAAATAGTATGATAATTGCATTGTCCTACGAGATTATCTATAAGTAGTGCATCTTAATCAAATTATGACAAAAGGCAAAAACTCTTGACTTGGTTAATATTCATAGATAAAAAAGACATTTTTAGTCATTTTCCATCAAATAATTTTGTTGTACATTTTTAACCGATAAAGAGTGAATAATCATATTAAAAGTGGCTCTACATACTATAGTTAATGATTTAATTAGAAATTATCCCATAAAGATCCCACTCTGGAGTTTATATATGTTTGAAAACATACATTGGGACATATTCTACCAAAGTTAAAACAAAATCAATTTTGCTACATGGTAGGGGCGCCATTTTGAAGGCATCACCGGAGCCTCAAACTTTTATTCGTAATAAAATATAGTGAGTGTTTTTGTGCATCTTTTCGCGTATTTTTTGTTAAAATCAAGCCACTATAAAAGAAATTATGGCCTTCTCAACAACGCTGGTCCAACGCATTAGGCCCAACTTTGAGCCTGGCCTAGAACGGCCCAGGTGTGTTGTAGAACCCTGATATTTCACACACTCTCTTCTTTCATATAGGAAAGCCAGCTCACCAAAAATCATCAAAATCAGTGATGATCATGACGTAAATCGCAAAAAAAGTGTGTACACTTGACGTGGAATGACCCAAATATATTACATAAAAGATGATTTGGTTAAAAAACAACATGTGTTTGGTTTAGGGAGGTGGATGGTGTTGTGATCAGACAGTTTTTTTTTTTTTTTTTTTTTTTTTTGTAGAAGATATAGGCTTTGATTAGTATCTAGGGTATAGGAGATGGGTTAATACTTTTGTTTAAAATTCGCTATAGCGTAAAAAACATCCTTAATAGTAGTGATAAGGCCATGTCTTTTGATTTTGAATTGATAGTTGTTGTTATCTCTCAATGAAAGATAAATTCATGATAACGAGATCAATAATAAATCGATATATATGTAAGAAATACGAATCAAGCTGGTACATCACTTAATCAGAGTAGTATTTTTCTTAATGTTGTTTTTGATATTTCTTTTCCCTTTTCCCTGGGAATTAAAATAATGACTAGTGTCCGAAATATAGTATCAATAAGACGTTGTCGACTCTGTTTAATTATTTAATGAAGAATGGACTACATCAATTATGACGTCATGGTTATTTGGTAAAAGATGTTATTTTTTATTTCTAAGATTCCAATTTAAAAAAACACTGATAATAATTACATGAATCATAATTATTTATTTACATAGTAATATAATTTTTTTTATGATGAAAAATTGTTTAGCAAAATTAAATAATTAACATGACGTTCTACTTAGAACTAAGAAATCATGGAACCCAAATAGGAGGCCATGCTCAATAGTGTGCTAAGGCAGTACTTCAAAATCTACAGTTCACCACTTTTTTTTGTACTTTAATGATTGTGAATCTTACATATTTTGCGAAAAAAAGGGATATTAATTTAAAAAAAGTTATGACCAAAAATGTTTTAATTTTTTGTCCAAAACATACAAATTTACAGTTTTCTACTTACTTGTAAATATTTATTCACTTTTCTGTGACGCTTTTACACTTTTTTGTAAATTGATAATTCCATTATGAACTTAGTTATGATCACGTTCTTTCCCACAGACATGATTCTCTCCATTGTTTCCATTCTTACTTCAGTTTTTTTCATCATACAGCTTAAATTTTGAAAAAATCATAGAGTCGTGATTTTATTATTAAGAGTTGTTTATATACTAAAGAATATTTAAATTCATTTTATATACATATATAATGATTAAAAAAAAGTGATGAAATACGTTTTAAGGTCGTTGACATATATATGTGATTTATTATGCATATTTCTTAAGTAAAAATGATTCATTCACAATGTAGTTGACAAAGGATCAAAATATTGTACCATAATATGTGATGCGTCAACATTCAAACAGTATTGAACAAAAGTCTAGAAAATAAGTAGATCCAAATGTCAATTGTATTAAATTTTATAAAATATCCTATGATAAATACAAGTCCACGGGTCGTTCAAGTGAAGCACTGGTCCACAAAGTTGATTATTACCCACTGCATCCCTGAGTATCAAGGGTCCCTGTTGTGACTAAAAAAAGTTACAATACCAGTATTATCTTGCTACTTAAACCTCAAAAGGGTCAATTCCAAATTGACAAAGTAAATATTTGAACAAATTAATATTGGTGTTGCAAAAATGATTTTACTGTCCGATGATGTATTACAAACTGTTATAGGGATTATTAAAAAGATTATAGGTCCAAAATTTTGTCTAAACATAATATGCGGTTCATTAAAGTCTGAGTACTTTGAATTATAAAATTCAACATAAATAATTTATTAATAAACAAATGAAATTTTTACAAAATAAAAAAAAAAGTAGATGTGTGTATGAACTCTCTTAATAATTAATGTAGCCGCTTTTAGCGGCAATAATAGCTTTCAGGCGAAGTCAGAAGTCCTGGGACCTAAAAGGTGTTTCGAGATAGTTGGTATCATGGCTGCAGGGGGTGAGGGGATAAAGTGTCAAGAACAAAGTCCAACAGAACTGAAAAGAAACATTCAAAAGAGTCTTGCAACGGAAAAGATGGGGTTCTTTCTTTGCTGGTGTCAAAAGTGGCCTCTCCAACCTCACCAGGCGCTTTCCAATCACTTTTTTAATTGGCTCTCAGGCAGTCTGGTGTGAAACCCCGAGATCTCTTGGATGGACATTTTTGAGAGAACTAATCTTCCTTTCCAACATTGTAGACTTGCTGATGGCGTCGACATTAGCCATAGAGACGCCCAACTGCTTCGTGTGTGCAAATATAAATTTGTTAATTAAGTTAAAGTGTCTTTTTTTATACTTGTACTTGAGGTAGAGAGCTCATGTTTTTTTATAACTAATTGTGTATGCTTTTATACATCAAGATATGAATATGTGCGTACGTTCGCGCCCCGGTGATTCCTAGAGAAAGAAATATACTATATGTATATGGATTTCACCAAAAAAATTCCTAGATTAGATGGAGTAATTGTAATACTATAATGTCTACTTATACTTAATCAGTGCAACTCCATCTAACCAATTAAAGGAACATTTAATAATAATAATATGAATAAATTAAATTTACTCAATCCTCATTAGTAAATGTTCAGATTCCAATGGACTACCCGGTAGTAATCACATGATTCATCTTTTCAAAATTAGAGAAATACTTTAGAGCAAAGTAAAAATAGTTTCCAAAATGATAACATTGGTGTACGTGTGTTACCAATGTTATAAATTTTTAGTGGGGAAAGTATCAAAAAATACCGATAGGAAATTGTCAAATCGAACAACACTACAACGCAGTCAACTTTACTAATTTATAAATTCATCAAATTAAAAAAACGACTTAGATGAGGCAAAAACAGGAAATGAGTCAAAGATTACATTGAATTAGTTTGAGGGCAAATATTTTTTTGTACATAAGCTTATCAAAAGTTAATATTTTCCTTGAAGCAATCCTCTTTTACGGCCAATAGTTTACAATGGCAAAAATATAAATCTTAATATTTGGTTCTTTCATTTTATAATTTATGAATAAATTTGTTGAATACATGGTTTTATACATATAAAAAAAATATTTTATTTAGAATAATTATTATCTATTATCCTTTACATATACTTATGCATAAATATAACATCTAAATATTTGTATATTTTGAAATAATAAAGTATTCATCTCAACATTACTTCACAAAGTACATTATGTCTCATTATACCTCGTAAAATTTTTAAAGCCATAATAACTTCTATCATCTATTATCTATATACAACATAACATTTTCTAATTTTTTCCTTGACTTGAGAAGTTTAATAATTTGTTTAATTATTTTTTATTTCTGTTTGCAATTAATTCCTCTAAAAATAACATTCAAGACATACGAGTTCATCAATTTTCTGTAATAGTTTTTACAAATTTGAAAAAAGAACATTACTGACAGATAGTTTTAAATTAAGTAATACCTCTATTTACCATAGGGTCCATTGAAATCTGAAGACTTAATAAGTCAACAATTTACGAATCTTGAGTTATTGAATGTAATTCATATTCCAATATATTAAAGCATAATTTTTTTTTTTTTTCAAACAAAAAAAAAAAAATACTTGAGCTCTCCAGTTTACGTACAAATAGAGAAAATGACACTTGGATGGGATTGACGAATTTCCATTCACGTAATCCAAGCATTTGGGTATATGGAGGAACACCGTCTGCGCTGTGAACAAGTACGAAACATTAGAGAAGAAGAAGGTATTTGTCAAATAGGTCAAACTGGATCCGCAGGAGTGAAAGAAAACAGCCAAAGCCAATGTTCTCAAGTCTATAAGGGGCCATGGAAGAGATTTCGGAGTTTCAATACATACTCCTCAGCGAGCTTACAAAAAAGTAGGTGGAAAGAGCCTTGTGAGGGTGAAGAGCCGATTTTTGACACCAGCAATGAAAAGAAAACAATCTCCTTCGTTGCATAATTCTTTTGAGTTCTTTTGAACTATTTTTTGATAATTTTATACCCGTAAAGCCCTGATGCAAACCCTCTCGACTACATATTTTGGATGCATGCCTAGTAGCACGCCAGCAGTGTCCGTCATCAAAACACCGGGGCCCTCAAAGCTACTGTCAGCCAGCACTGGGACACCATGACAGAGAACTACATCCACAGCGGGTGCCATGCCTTTCACCACCACCTGGAAGCCATCATTGTCACTAAGGGTGGCTACATTAATGATTAAGAGTGCTCAGTGATACACCTATCTTTATTATTAATTTTGTTTAAATTATATTCTGAATTATAAACTAAATCTTGTTGAAGTTTAAGATTCAAAGTGCTAAGATTTTTTATATACTACTTGGTATAGAGCTGAACTTATTAAAAATATAAGTTATATCAAATTATCTCTAAAAAAAAAAATTGCCCTAGCGATATTGGGACATGTGGTAGACTTTTCAAATATTACTGGATGTACATTTCATTCTGACACACTTCAGATTAATGAATATTGATGTACTTATTATCTATTGAACATTTATTAATAAACATTTTGACATGTCGTACAAAGAAAATTCCTATTTATTCAATATGAATATCTTTGGCCTCATTAAAACGTACCAACCAGTGCCAAAGTGACAAGCAGACGTAAATTGCCTGTCGCAATTTATGTATTTTCTTTCAGAAAACAAAAATTTGAAATTTAATACGAGTCCATAATTCTTCCACTTCATATAATTCACGACTGAACTGACCAAGCGCAATAATGTCAAAAAAGCGTTTGTAGTATACACTCATATCTGTACAACATTTTATCCTATGATCCAATATTACTATAAATGATAAAGATATTGTTTTTTTGTTTTTTTAAAGGGGTTGTA
Organism: Lepeophtheirus salmonis; assembly: GCF_016086655.4. NCBI lineage: Eukaryota > Metazoa > Arthropoda > Copepoda > Siphonostomatoida > Caligidae > Lepeophtheirus > Lepeophtheirus salmonis. The sequence goes on along the minus strand of NC_052135.2, from coordinate 71,677,808 downwards.
AATACGAAATTACTTCTTAACAACTGCACACAACTTTTCACTGTTTTTTGAGGGGAAAGCATCGTGTATAGTACTTAATATGACAATTCAGTAATGTGGATTTTCATTAAATAATGCGAACAAAGATAAATTATAACCGAAATATTAAATACACATAATGAATCATTTTGAATGATAATTAAGGAATTACATCTCAGGTAGACAGTTGAACTACCATCACATAGGCTAACCACAACTATTTTGGTCCTTATTACAAAGTAGCTGCAAATAATCATTTTTACAACCACAGGGGCAATGTGGTTTTGATTAGGTAAAATATATTATTTATATATTTTATAGTCATAAATGTTGTATATTTATCATGCTAAACCTTATGTAAATTATTTTAATATACTTGTACATACAAAAATATTTTCTATATATTTCAGTTATCGTATTGCAATTGACAAGTATCGCATTTTATTTTTTTCTTCCCATTAAAATTTAGGAAATACATTTGCATAACTTGGCAATCACATACATAATATTTCATTAATATGATAAAATAGTAAAAAGTGTTTTTTATGCAACGTCATAACTCTGGAAGTTGGCCATCTTGGATATATAAGCAACTAAATTTTAATGGATCAAAAACACTTATTCTTGTGCAAAGATTGATATTTGTTTTTCATTTTATAATGATATAAAACATATCAAATATTTTTTTTTGAAATTTGTCCATTTTATTTTATAATAATTATATCAGCCACAATTAGTGTTAAATCAGTGTCAAAAAACAAAAACTAAAAAGACTGCATTTCTACAAGTCTGGTCCTAATATAATTGATCAGTCCTCGGACCGGTCCTTATAGGTCTTTTATGATAACAACAACAGTTAAACTGACGTAGTAACAAAGTATATTCTACCAGAATATCAACATAACCTCTTTCAGAAGACAAAATACCTCAAGTTTAAAATAGGAATGGTGTTGCTGGAACTAATTATTTTATCGCATTTACTAGTTCTGATTCATTATTTTTTATTTATTTATTTTATTCAATCCTAGCAATGAGTGAAAAATAGATAGTTTGGAATCGTAGGACTACAGGACCGATCCAACACCTTTCGTTTAATATCAAACTGTGACATAGTCAAAGCGATCCATAGAGAATTTGTCATGGGAAGATCGTAATATATATAATATAGCAATACACAGAGGTTTAAAACAAATGTCACCTACAAGTCAGGAGCGGCTTTTTCAAGACAGATATTTTACAAAGCTGTTATCTTTAATATTTAAATCTTAAAAACCACATGTGCTCGAAAGACAATGGTTTGCTTGTGAGTAATCAGTGTAATTTTTTTTGGACTCGGAGTAGAATAAAAGATCGACATTGGAGTAAGTTCAGCCCATAGTGCCTTGCTTTAAAAATCGACCTACAGACTCAACAAGAAATGATACAGTCCTTTGGGAAGTGTCCATTGGGCAATAAGGCCTAATTCTACTTCACTCGTTGTTCCATCAAAAATTGACTCATTGTTAAAAAAAACCTTCTCACTTTCTTAGTGGTAAATATGAAAATCTTTATTCATTGATTTTAATCATCTATTTGGGGGGAGGGGGGGGGGATCACCCACAGTCCAGGCACATTGATGAAACACAATCATACCCAACAATTTGACATCCTTATTTAATTAGTAATTTTATTAATATCAATTTATTTTTAGAAAACTAGAAGCCTATAAAAAAGGACCTACAAACGAAGTACTCAGAATCCATTTGTTAGCATCCCTTAATAAAAGAAATTGGTTGTACATCACTTGAAAATATTTTTGATTATAATCTCATCAACGTACATTTATATAAAATATATCCAATAAGTAAATATTGCCCAAAAGTTAATCATGAGAAACAAATGGCGAATATTAATGTCAGAATATGTATTACCTGTGCAATCACTTCAAATTAGAAGTAATTATATTTCTAAGACTGTTTTAATATAATTATTTTGTAATCTATCAAAGAAAAATATTGGCAATTATTCTTCATATGAATTTAAGGAATCAAGTTGTAGCCAATCATTGAAGATTGTAATGATATTTTGTTTTATTTCAAAAAAGTGATATCACCTACATTGATTTGAAATAGTATGCTATGCAGTGTACCAACATACCAATTTTGAACAAAAATAAAGAAAAGTGAATATCCTTCTTTTTTTTCTTCATAAAAACATACAACTCAAGCTTAGTTTTTGGAATTTTTCGGAAAAAATATTAAAAATTATTTTTTTTGGAAATAAATTTCTGCATTACGGTCGAGCAAATCGTGTATAATTGTATACTTGATGTATATGTGCGTCTTATGCGTAAACCATACGAATAATAAGTTCAACGCTTATATGTTTTTAACGGAAAATAAAAATAGCTCCTAGAATATTATTCTAAAGCTTATGTGGAACGCTTTGTTAATGAGGAACTCTTGTCCAAGGTCAGTCTACTTTTTTTGTGTTAGTTATGCCTTTGGCTGAGAAGTACTCCTCTATGAAGTTTACAATAATAATGTTCCTTTAATATATTAGAAAGCAAGAATTTAGCGAAACATTGCCCCTGTTTTTGTCCAATTCAGCCAATGGAAATGCTCACCAGTTTCATTTAAGTTCAAATAGTCATAAAAATCAATTTTTGAGTTCTTGAGCAATATTTTATTATTATACAAAGCAAGTTTGGCCATCCTTACTTTCAATTTTAAGAATAGGTAAAGACCTCGATTTTGTTCTTTTTCGTTTTATTGATATCTAGCTTCCGTCTAGAATTATGGAGGGAAAGAGTTGGATCCCTTCTAGGTGCCAATTTGTCAATCTCAAAGATCATGTACAAGGAGAAGTGCTCCAGAAGTTTTATTTATATAAAGCCAAAGCTATGGTCAAATCTAGCAATGACCTTGAGAAAAAAAAGATAGTAGTGGACACAATAGGATACGGACAGAACCTAAGTTGGCCGAAATCAAGGCCAGAAACCATGAGAACCCCGACATAACCTGGAAAAGGCCCCAGGGTTGTCCAAGACAACTACAATTGATGCAGTAAGGCATCTAATGCTCAAAAGCTACATGAGAAGGGATTGGCAGCTCATAACTAAGGCCATTATGGCAATGAGAGTGACCAAAGGAAAATACTTCTAAACTGTATAAAGAAAAATTCTAACGTTGTGTGCATCTTCAGTGATGATAAGTTTTGGACTGTTGACCAAACCAGAAATGCACAAAATGATTGATATTTGGCCACAAGTACCAAGGAGGTTCTCCCTATCAATAGGACAAAGCACCGGGCTTGGGGCATTATGTTAGGTGTGGTGGTATCTGATGGCGAGGCAATGCCTCCGTACTGGTTCCAAAAGGGTCTCAAAATCAACACAGAGGAGTATATGAAGGTTATGAACGAGGTGTAACATTAATAAAAAAGGAAAAAAAAAATTCAAATATTACATTTTTTGTCGACAATATAAAATTTTAATAAATGAAAATAAAACGATAGTAAAAAAATATATGGTGGTTAAAATGATAGTTGTTAAAATAGGACAAGGCAAAAGTTCTTTGCGTTTTTTTTTTTTTTTGCTTTATTTTGATAATAAAATTAGCATAGTTCGGATTGTCCCATCTAAATGGTTCCACTCGGTTTTCTGGCTAATCTTCAGTTCCTGGGCAAAGGAATAAACATGCCGGACCAACTCAATGATTTCTATTATTTTATCGATATTTTCGATGTCCATATTACCAGAACGGAATCGTTGGAACGACCGTTTTACTCTCGCATTCGATACTGTTTTGGTTTTATACACAGTATATATATATATTATATTTATTTTTTTTTGACCGCCTGCTCTGCCTTTTACCTTGGCCGATGTAATATTGAGGAATGCATCAAATTTTGTCTTTTTATTTCCATTTTGGAACGCTGCAACACACAACTGGCTTTATGAAACACAAAACTGTAAATGAACTTTTTTGAAGTGCACGCTTAACCTTTAAGTATACTTAAGCTTTTTTATGATGTAAAATATTAATTGTGAGATAGATCCATAAAAACATAAAGAAAAAAACGCTGAGACCTTTATATTTAACCTAATATTTAAATATGGGATTTTAACACGATGAAATATCAACTTTTACCGGTTTGAACTGATTCAAAATCAACTTTTCTAGAAGGAACATAAAACCACATTCCTCATTATTGAAGTTATGGGTTAAATGACATTTTTATATACAGCATTATCATAGACAACGTCATAAGTCTATGGGCGAAAGGTCGTTGACTGCAGTACATGGTAAAATTGTATCTTATTTCCAAGAAAATAATAACATACTTTTTGGTAAACAAAGCAAAAAAGGTGCTGTAACATTTTTTCAAGGTTATTTTCAATGATGTATACATTAATCCTTTCGATATACGAACAATATAACTTTTCTTGGGAAATATGTACGCATACGTACGCTTATACATATGTGGATATACGGAATCTGCTTAAAGAATGATTTTTCATTTTTGATATGGAGCAAATCTACGTCTAAAAAAATTGTCTTATTCCTGTTTAAATGATCGATTATTACCTTCATTTTAACATAAAATGCAATACTAATAATTTTGTTTCTAAGAAATAAACAATCACACACATAAATCACCTTTGTATCTCTGTAAGATCACCAATTAGTATTTGTTATGCGTCAACATATAAAAAATCTTGAATAAAAGTCAAGAAAGGTATATATTTTACATCATATACAGAGAGGGAACCCAATATTTGCATTGACATTTTATTTCGATTTTATTATCATTATTTTTAATTATTAAATTTATTTACGCTAATAGATTTTGAAAAGGAATTTGATCAATTCTCGTATGAGGATATACATATTAAAAGAGTTGGTGAAATATATCCCTCGAAAGTTTATTGACATGATATTTTGTACAATTAGAACGGCAACTTCTATGTTTCAATGTACCTGGATTCAACCTAAAATTTAATATAAGTAGATGAGTTAAACAAGCTGACAAACTTGAACTATTAAGAAAATAAAATTAATTATGAATTCTTCTGCTTTACATAATAGAAAAAATTATGACGATGTAACTTAACAAATTATATGTGCAACATGTTGGTTGGTATTGTAATACACTTTTTACTAGCGTTTTTAAGGTTCGAAGAATAAAAAATATTCAAGTTGATCTGTCGTTCCCAAAACTTTCATATTATTGTCGAAAATCCTTTGTCATATTTTTTTCTCTTTTTTTCTTCTGTTAATCTTAAAATCTACTTTAAAATGAGTGTACAAAGAGATAAATAAATACCTGAATAATTCTTAGAACTTCATAATCTTTATTTCTTTATTTTATATAGAAAGTAGTCGTTTGTTAGTCAAAAAGTTTGTTTTTAAGAAAATTCTATTTTTAGGCAGTCATGGAAAAAATTTACCAAAACCATTTCTGGAGCTTTAAGAACTTAAATGAAAAATATCAATAAAATCCATTATTTGGTTACCGTGCAGAATCATGAACTATTATGAAGACTGACGTAATTAGTCAACTACTTCTTGATCATTACCTTTTTTTTCCCCCAAGGCTTGAAAGACCGGTTGAATGAGCAAATGAGTTAGGAGTCTATGGGGTATATTTCTTAGATATGTTTGTATAAATAAACCGTAATACAGGAGCTGTTGAAGCAAATTATCTAATCAAATGTTTTTACAGTAATATTATATAAGAACAAATCTTTTGATAAGGTGATGTAGATTTTAATCAAAGAATTTATTATTTTATTCCGTCAATTATGTCATTGTTAATTGCATATGTCATAACAATAAATTATATGGTTTGAAATAGATCCTATGCAAGTGGAAAAGACAACCTAGTTATTCTTCCTTCTCGTAAATATTTTCAATGTCAAATATCCCTTCAAAAATATACTTAGTTTTAAGCTCCACAAAGCATGTACTTTAAAATTTAAGTAACAGAGGTACATAAAAAGTGTATAAGATTATCCAATTATTGATCATAATTGATATGTTGTCAATTGGCTGATTGGATATACTCAAATAATATCTGGGTAAAAAGTAAAATAGTTACAGGCATATATTTTATATTACTTGATTAATAGGCAATTTCGTTCTATTAGGTAGAACCAAGAGATTAGTCTTATGCCACCGTTTTAAAACCAGTAACCTCGAGAATATGTTCCTTCTATTTCAACTGTTGAAAAGTAGGCAGCTGAATGTAAAAGTGGTTACAAATGCCTCAAGGATGATCCACTTGAAGAACAGCCAAAAACTGAAGTTACATCGTGTTGAACAATATACAGACGAGTGAAATAGCTGAGGCTGTAGGGATATCGGAAGAAAGGGTGTGGAGATCGAGCATGAAGAATTCGGAATGCGAAAAGCTCTTTGCCAAAAGGTTGCCGCATTTGCGAAATACTGAGCAAAAGCAAATACACAAATGATTTTCGCAGCAATCTTTCGACCGATTCAACATGGATCTAACTGATTTTGTGCAGCGATTTGGCACAACGGATTAGAAAAAAGTGTGGGGAATCTAAAAGGAAATCATTTGAAAATCATTAATTACTTTGCACTGAGTCGCAAGAATGTTATCAAAATTCAAAAACCACTCATACAGGGGCAATTTGAGATATAGTAACCTTCAGTACAAAGGGGGCAGTTGCAACAAGTGTGCCAATTTCCCTCAAAGCGTGTCTTCTTTTTTATTCTTTCATATACTCGCACTTCACAGAAAGTACTTTTGTTTTGCAATGAAGAGTTTTAATAAGAGAAGTGAGAGTCAGTTTTTCTTATAGATAATTAGAGCTGTAGAATTATACAACCTTAGACAACCTCGATATTTTTAGTAGTTGTCAAGACAACAGTGTTTTTATTCTTCCGAAATTCTTCTCAATTATTTTTCATTCTTGAAGAAGTACATCTTAAAAGGAAGTACTTGTGCTTTTGTAAATTCTTAGGACGTATAAATAAAAGTCCCTGTGGATCTCAGAGTAGAATTGAGTTTCCACATCGAAATAATTTCTTACCTATGTTCTTACTCGTTAAGAAGTGTGATAAGTGTGTACTTCATTTCTTTCATAGCTCCTTGTAGCTAATCTAATAATACGTCATGAAAACTAAGCTGCTATTTTACAAAACATTTATTAAAATAATTTTTTTGTGAATTGTGCTCATAAATGACGGACAGTAAATTTTTGGAAGTCATAATCAAAGTCCTTGTTCGACTTAGAGTAGAATGGAGATCAGACATAGAGTAATTTTTTTTTATTTCCTTACTAGATACGGAGTGGAATTGGCATTTATTGCCTTCATTTTATAGTTACTAGCAGCTAAAGTGACAAAATTTCATGACAGCTAGGCTGTTTTTTTCCCCATAGCTTTACTCAATGTGTCTTTTCAAATTTTAGTTTATTTTTTAAGCATATTTTCTACAACTTTATCTGTATGACTGATAAGTAACCAAAAATATAAACCTTATTCTTATATATTTCGTAGAACACCTAAATAGGTCACAAGAATATAACTTTAGTCGATATTTTTACCCTCGTGTGGTCTTTTATTTTTCATTAAAAGTTGAATGTAGCTTTAAGCTCAATCATATGGCAGGTTTTTTTAACTTTGACCATATCTGGAAAACCTTTTTATAAATTTTTTGATAACATTTATAAAAATTCCGTTGATACATCTTAGTAGTTCTAAATCTACCGGTTCTTCAATTACAGTGATCTTGTCTATATTATGTCCTTCTAAAATAGGCATACCTATTTAATCTAGGAAAGAATATCTATAGATATTTTTAAAATGTTTTTATATGTAACTTGAATTTTTATACCATAAAATATAATTTAAAATATACGTGTCAAAATTATCTGCAAGATAATATTTGTAGTAAAGTTATTTAGGATAGTCAAAAAAGTAGCATTACGTATAGCAAAAACTTAATGATACAAAAATTATAATTTTTTACTATCCCACATGTTGAGGTCTACGAGGGGGGTCTGAAAAGTTCAAGAACTCAACATAAAGATGGCAGAACTCGTAAATAAAAAGCAAATCACATCTATCTAGCATCGATTGACAGTTATTCACCAAAGTTTCAGCCATTTTGGATGCACAGTTGCTATGTAACAGTCGTTTGTAAAAATGGAGAAAATAGAGAATCGAGCTATTGTTAAATATTACTTACGAAAAATGTGACCTTTAAATAGATTTATACAATATAAGACATATAAGGGCTTGTTGTGTTAAAAATTTGACGCATCTCAGTCAATCCAACTCGGAGTAATTGATCCAAAATTATTTTAAAGAACAAAACCCCGAGTACTATTTGAACAGATTAAAGATCTGGGATCCTCACTGGGAGAAGTGTGGAGGTTTACAAGTAGAATATTTGTCGGGACGTTGCATTCAAATTAAATATGTAAGAAAACTTTTAATCTTTAAATTGTTTTCATGCATCAAACTTTAACGAGTCTGAGACAAACCATCTCTTATTAATTGATTAAACGAAAAAAGTGTGACAACTCTCCTTGGTATTATTCCCTATATTAAATAAATTGAAATAGTGAAAAGGTATAGAAAAAAATTAGAAAACTTTTTCTTATAAACACAATATTATTTGCTATTAACGTAAATTATTAAAGCATCCATGCGCATGCTTAGTCAAAGGGAAAATTTTACAAGTTTCAGGACATTCAACTTAATAGACATGTGTTATACCCAGGTATGTCTCCAAAAATAAATAGTCTTTTAAATCTGCAAAGAAAAGAGATATATTAATTTGTTATAATTTTACAAATTCGTCATATATATTTTTTAATCAATTCTATTATACAAATGTGGTACGTTAATATAAAAACAATTTTGAATATAAAGTTAAAATCCTAATTAATTTTTTTACTTAAATATACATAATTAACTCGATTATAGGCTTTGTATTCAAATTTGTGGTATAAATTATCATACACAATAATTTTAGCTATGGTTGAGACCCTTTACTTTATTTAGTCGACTTTTATTAGCCCTGATATCCCCTATAAACAATCAATCAATTTATCATTATTTTATAGTGATATCAATTTTGACTATTTCAAGTCCAATTTGTGACGCCTCATGAAGGGTTGATAATAATAAATTGGAGGTAAAAATTGACAATAATTTGTCTAAGAATATAAACGTAATTTACACTCAATTTTGAGAAAAATCAGACTTGTTTTTTTTTTGTTGACGGGCACTTCAATGATTGTTTCGAACTGTTTGCACCCATCAATTAGCTAATTCTAATACAAACACTAAATGTTTAGAATATGAATTAAAAGAGAAGAGTAAAAAACATCGAGACTGACTAGAAAATATACAGAGATGTATGTTTGTTTTAACAGGGTAACGCCATGCTCATCGTCAGTGTTTGAATGTGGAAGAATAAGGACTAACCAAATATTTTGTATTGTTTGAAAAATACCTACGAAATACATAGTGTGCTCCGGATACCAATACTGGTTTATACTGGTTTTGGTAGTAACATAGGTTTTGGTGTTCTAATACATTTTTGATTAAAAATATTTTACGATAATGTTGCTAGGATCATTAAAATGAAGTTACAAGAGGGTGCCCAAATGGTTGGGGAAAGTAGGTTTCCTATCAATGTTAAGATTTCCATTTTAATAAAACCATAATTTTCACTCTTGCTTTTTTATGAAGGATAACTTTGTTAGGAGGAGTGATACATTTTGTGGTTATAACATTGGCGGATAATACTTTTATGTTATAACGGGACTGGAAGTTCCAATACACAATTAGTATATTACTGTTTTAAGTGCGTCAATATACCACTATTTTGAATAAAAAATAGTTTTACGATCAACTGCAAAAATTCAAACTCTATTAGTATTGAACAAGAATAATTGATTGAAAATTTTGCTCTAACATCATTATCGATTGAGGCCTTTCTTATGTCCTTTTTTCAAAAAGGTGGAGCCTTTTTACAAAATTTTAGTATTTCATTGAATCACATAGTTGCCATCTTTGGTAACCAGCTCTGATTGGTGTAATGTACGCTTTGATGAAAATACGTGAGTATACGTAAACTTTAGAACTCTTTGGAATGATTTTGTCTTTTTCTTTTGTTTTTACAAGTTTTAAGTTATTTTAACACTCATATAATAAAAATATATGAACAGTAAAAGTATCAAAAAAATGCATCAAATTTTTTCATTCAGATAAATTATTTATCAACAATAATGTGATTAAAAATTTAAAAACCCTTTTACATTAAAATTTTTAAATGAATTTTACATTGCTTAAAATAGATGCACGGATTTTGATTGTCTTTGCCTTGATTGCATAAAAACAACACTGGGTTTTATGGCCACTGAATGCTGTTTTATTTTTATTTTTGATAAGAACACAAATAAATCCTGCCTCTCTAATGAAATTGAACGTAACAATTTTAGTCAGCGAAGGTTTTTAGTTCTCACGGAAAATTTCATAGCTTTATAGATGACGTCAAGAATTAAATTTTTTTAGAAAAAATTTAAAAATTCAATTTCAGTCCCTTCAAACCAACCCCTGTGGGCGGCCCTGTCGTATTGTATCAGTCCTTTTTTTTGTTCAGTCTAGTCTTAGGATCGGTCCTATTAGCCCTTGGGACCTGTTCTTAAGACCACATCTCCTTCGGACTGTCAGTGTTAGAACTGATTAAAAAATAATTAATTAAGTTGAGTTCATTTATAAAGGACCAAACTTTATAAGTTTTAGCACTGATAGGCAGGACTAAATTGGACTGAGAGTGAACTGGAGGAAAATGCAGATCGTCAGTCCTAGATAAAGACTGGAAAAACGATAATACTCGTAGTATTTTACATTCATATTACAGGTGTCATTTTGTTTTTATACAACTGGACAATAAGTGATACGTATTTTTTATTTATATGTACAAATACATGTATACTATATATACAATGAAAGAAAAGTGAATGCATATCAATTTGTTTTGCTTTAAAATTGTGTAATCAATAAGTATTGCATCAAATACAACACGGTCAATTTTATATAATGTGTACAGAAAGGAAAAAAAAATTGTATAACCATTAGGGTGACTCGGTTTGAGAGGGTTTGATCAATTGTATGGAATTTTAAAATCGAGGTATGAAGATATCTACAAACCAAGCGCTTACTTAGAGAGTAGTTCATGTAATGTCATAAACTATGGTTATCCTGGTTTGAATGGAAAAAAAGTCAACTTACAACCACAAAAGCTTGAATAATGTGCCAAAACGGTATAATGACTTCCTATGGAAGAGAAAAATTGGTGTTGGAGAGAAAAAGACAAGACGAGATGAAGAAAATAAAATAAACAATATTTATCGGTGTGAACACTTTAAGCTAAAGTTCTACGATTAAGCATTTATTTACCCAGTGTCAAACTAAAAAAATGGATCATCTCGTCTACCATTCTTCGTTCTCTTCTCTTATGAGAACAAAGTTTTCGATATGTCAATTATAACTAAATTTTTAATATTCCATATTATTCATATTTTATTCCAAAGTATAATAGAAAAATACTGTATTAGATTTTAACGTTTTAAATGGACTGCGATTAAGATTTTTTTTTATTTTGAAAGACAGTATTGTCGTATTTTAAAAGTGAATAAAGAATTTAAAAAAAAAAAAAAAAAACTTAATATGTATACAAGGTATGAGGTAAAAATTATTTGAAAAAATATCCAAGTTATTTATAAATTATGCTTTACTATAATTAATGTAAAATATATCTTCAATTGAGTAGGTTTCAGAGGTTTCCCAACGCATATACGCTTTTAAAATTACCATTTTTCTATTTAATTAATTTCTTATGTGAGGATCACTAACCGCAAGATCATTTGTATATATGTAATACTGTTTGTTTCTGTGTCTTTCATGGGTTACAACTTAGTAAGGCTAAGACGGGGTCGGTAATTTACTTTGGGGTGAGGTTGTTAAGTGGGTATATTCTTTACTCAAAAAACAAAAATTGTATTTTAGAGATCAAGAATACATAATAGTGGGTTGAATTATACATCAAAAAAATAACTTTACAATTAAGAAGGCTGTCTTAATTTATTCAAAAAGTTATGAGCAAAAAAAAAAAAAAAAAAAAAAAAAATCGGTGTAAAAATGGATTTGAATTTGTTAATTAAATATAATTGCTTTAAATTTGTCTTGAGATTCGTTTGCATATAAATGTGTCATATAAAAGATTTGATTTATTACAAGAAAATCAGTCATTTTCAGAATAATTTTTCATTTTTGTTTTCCATATCATCAAATATACTGGCTTTATGTTATAATATATTATAGAATACTCTAACGCTCACCCGCAACGAAGTGGTCTAAACGTTCAGGAAATTGCATTGACCACAGTCATTGTTATTCCCCACTCCCTCCTCGCCTTAAGCAACGCCGGGTAACCCTTTGCTTGTTTTTCCATATGAATGACTGCGTATCTTAGGATCACTCACCGCAGTCCCCATTCACTACAAATACAAGATTACCTTAGTTATTTTCAGGAATATCAACTATTTATAAGTTTTGTGGATAATTATTATGTTATGAAAAGTTTATTTATTATAGTTACGTTCATGATGCATTAGGATCAAAATAACAAAATATTTAAAAGAAAAAAGAAAATCTTATTTGTGGAAAAAATAAATTGTTTTCTATAAGAACAAAACAAGAACTATTTGATTGTAAATGGTTAAAAATACCTGTCAAGTTTCTCCCGAAATCAAATTACTGATCACAATGGGAAAGAATATTTTTTTTTCTTTAAATCCACAACATATGTAAAAAAAAAAAGGGTTTTCCTGAATTTGGGACCTTTTAAAGTAGGTTAAAGTGTACTCAAATTTGGCATAGAATAGTTTTTTACACGGTATTACAATTTTCACATATTAAATAGTAGGGGTATAGAAAAGTAATATATTAATTTTCCAAAAGATGGCTTTATTAATATGTATCTCACGTTTTATAAATACAATCAGTTTAAGCTAGATCCCCTTAAACGCATAAAATTTTGCACTAAAATAACTTTTGTGACAGTTTGTGATTATGCCACTCAGTATTGTTTATGTGCACATAAAAATTTGACAGCAGCAAAGAGGCAATATGACATATTTTATAGGTTTTCTTTAAACAAGTCCAAAAGTAAGACAGGTCACTGAAAATGTGAATCGTCTTTATGGTTCTGATATTGAAGTCAAGTAAGTCGTAAGTTCGCGCCTCAGTCATTCCTAGAGAAAGAAATTTAATTAATGTACCTATATGGATTTTAAAGTAGATTCTTTGGTTAGATGCAGTAATTGTAAAACTGTAATGTTTACTAATACCTAATCAGTGAAACTCTATCCGACCAATTAAAGGACAGAAGAATGGTACAGATAATGTAATAGCCAATCACACGCAATTTTTGTTTTGTCCATTCCATTCGGGTAATTTTAATATCAAAAGTTCGATTTTCGAAAAGGGGGATAAAATCATAAAAATTATTGAGTCCGTACGTTAAGTAGGCATTGTTTTGATTGCCGGAAGAGATACAAATAATGGAAAAATTTTTTTTTTTAAATCCATAGAAAATAATGTATCTCTTTTTTTCTACCTAATATTTCTAATATTCTCGTTTTTGACCCACTCTAATGTACAGTTTGAGTATCAGAAATGCTCCTCTATTTAAAGCATAAGCGACCAACGCCCAAAATTAAAAAAAAAAAACAGAGCAACAGTCTAAAAGACAAAGAGTCATACATTCAAGAAGTTGTTGCAAAGACCTCCTCACTCTGGGCGTGGTAATTCCCCTTCCTTTATGGAGGATCATATATTATAAGTCATACTTTATATTAGCTCTACCTAAGTGATACAAATCTCTCTTGTAATGTAAGATTGGACAAGGAGATTGTATGATGATGCAGTGAATCTCATTATTCATTCAATTCATTCAAAGAAGTTTTGTTTTTTAATGAGATATTTTTTTGAATGAAACAAAGACATTGTTTGTATGTTTTACATATGGTATTCTTAAATATTTTGAGTTGAAGTAACACATTGTGTGATATTTTACTCATTGTTTTGTTGACATTTTTAAGGGCATAATTGAACCGTTAAAAAAAGTTTTTAAGTAGGAGACAAAGGCTTCATATACCAATCAACAAACATTTCATTTAAGATAATTTTGGAAATGTAATTATAGAAGAGAGTGCCACGTTAATCGGTTGAATAGAAAGGAATATAATTTCCCTGGTCGCATCGGAGTCCCCTTGAAAGCTTTATGTCTCTTTTTGCTGATAGAACACTTCTTGTGTGGCACAAGACCTGTACAAACTAAATCGATACCAATTTTAGGTACAATGTAAATTCAGAAGATGATTCTACTTATAGATGTAATATAACTTTTAATTAGATTTTTCAAATACTATCTTTATTAATATCTTTACAATCTACTGAAGGGGACATACCAGGGAAAACCATAAGATAAATTGTTACAGAATCATAATGAACCTATAGCTTGTAAAAGATTCAATTCAAAATCCATTCTTCACTATTACATTCAACAAATTGTTTTGGGATATACTCGTTAAAGAAACAAACATTTTAATTTAATATTTCCAAAAATCAATTTTCGCTATTTCAAACAAATGATTAATCGTCTTCTACCTTTTTTCATGATGTTACTATTATTGTAGGCCACAAAAGATGAAACATAAGAATTCTTAGAAATGATGTTCCCTTTAGCAGAATTGTGATTTACAAATACAACACATCCATTTTTATCAAAAAATATTTTATTAAAAACACATATAAGAATGAGAACATGGTATTCGAAGCCTTGCATATAATCATTTTAAATAGAAGCACTTTTCAATTAACCTTTGGCTCAAAAATCAGGATCAAAGGCACAGTGCCAACGAGGCCGATGATATGTACTAAATTTTAACACATAATAACTTCCATCTAGTAGGTAGTGTTTGTTCATTACAACGTTACTTAAAAATGCTCTAAATTTAAGTCTGTAATAGTGGAAAGGGTAAGAAATAATTGGCCATTGTCTGTTTATATAATAATTCTGTGGAGTAACACTATTTTGTGGGTTTGTAACTTTTCAAGGTCTTTTATGTTTATATCATTAGAGGAAATACACATATCACTTTTAGAAATGGTATTCACATTGGAAATGAATAAATATCTATATGTCAAATAAGGTATTTTTGGATCTCTTGTTTGCGTAGGTTCAATTCCCATTGGCTCCTAGAAAAGCGAATATACATTTCGCATATGGATTTCAAAGATAATTGCTAGGTCAGTATGAGTAATTGTAATACTATAATGAATGTTCAACTAAATCCCTGCAACACCGTCTGACGAATTGAAGGAACATAAAAATTTATATAACCAATCACAACTCACATTTTCTTAATGGAATTAATTAATCTAATTTACTAACTAAGGTTAAAATATTCACAAATAAAATTTGGGTTTTAGTTTACGTTAACAATAAATAAAAAAAATTATACACATCTATTTGGTCAAGAATGGATAAAAATTACAATATTAAGAAAAAAATGGTTCTGGATTTTTTTTTGTACGGACTAGAGAAATGTAAATGTACTTTGGAGTCGATTAAAACCTGGTCTTTTAATATCATTGAGTAATTGACAACTATACAGTCGCAGTTACAAATAATCTTCAAAAGTGCCGAATCATGTATTAATGCAACTAAGTTGCTGATGACTAATAAATAGGATTATAAATTGTAAGAAAATTCGTTATGTAAAAAATAAAGAGACCAAAAATTAAAATGATAATTTTGACAAATTGATGAGGGTTTGGGAGAAGTGCTGCTTTGCATTTCCTTAGTTTAAGTTACAAGAAGCTATGAGGGCTATGAAATTTACCAAGTAGTCCTTTAAAATCTGAAAATATTCGAAGCATTGCATATAATCATTTTTTGGCATTGTTGAATTTCAACAAAATAACACTAAAATATATATGCCTGTGCATTGTCTTGGCGGGTGTAATTTCTTCCAGGAGCTACTTTATCCATCCAGAGAATGTAAATTTAAAGTCCCAAACCCGAACCAGTAAAATGGAAATGCGGGATCCACATGAGGTCACCCAGACTTGTCAAACCTTCTAGCACTATGTAGCCCGTGTTTTCAAGAGAGGCGTCTTTCATTATAAATAATTGAATTTCATTAAATGTAGATTTCAAAAAAAAAAAAAAATATAGTTTTTTACTAAGCCCTGTGTTAGTGAACATCCTTTTTTAAAAGTGATTAGTCAACTGAGTAAAAACTAAAACGTATTTAAATACTCGACATACCATTGAACGATTATAATAACGAGAGTAACGAATTTTTGTATAATTTGTTTTACTAATCATCCGTTCTGCAATTGTAAATACATATCAATTAAAATGTTAAAATACTTGTATGAATATAAGAGAAAAAAATGAAAAATTTGAAAATAATCTTAACAACATGATTTTAGGGTTCTACAATTTCTGTGTCTTATGGAGAAAAACATTAAATTTCTATGAAATATTCATTACTGTATATAATTTTTGATGAAGTTTGGTGTATTATATAAAAAAATAATAGTTATAGTATTCTTTGTACAAGATATATATTGTAGCTATTGTCTCATGCCTCAGTTTTTAAATTGAAAATAAGACAAAACATTTTTGACATTATGGAAAAAATATTGTGTAAGAATCGAAATGTTTTTTTTTCCATGAGTTTGTCTGATGCATCTAGACTTAGAGGCATATATATGTATGTGCTTGCATGTTTAAAGAGTCCTTAGGCATACTATACTTTTTTGTTATTTGTAGTTCTAGTATTTTTTAACCTTGAATGTGAAATAAAGGTGGTTTAATTTGAGGAGGTTTTTTTAAGGAAAAAAAAAAGGATTTATACGCATCCTATATGAAGAAAAAAGGACTTTTTAAGAATTACGTTTTTAAAACATTGGTTATCTTAATGGATCAAAGTATTATGGTATTAATTCGTCTGTACATTCTAAAATATGTTTTTAAAGTAATGTATTTGTTTATAAATAAAATCATTATAAAATTATCGATAAGATGCGGAGTAATGAAACCGAATCTGTCTGGAAAATTAACGCTTTAATAATTGATGTGTGAAAATGCATCCTATCCAAAAAGTGTATTAACATAAATTCAGACAAACACAATTTTCAAAACAGTTATTTATAAATTTCGACCCCTCAATAACACCCTCAACATAGTAAAGGTAGGACTACCTGACTTTGGGGGCATGACAATATTAATTCGCTTATTTTTTGACAGAAGTCTTTAGTTCGTCGACATTACTCGGTGAACATGGTAGGCTTGGCTCTCAATTTGTTGGAGTGGCAACATTGTCACCATCTAATCCTGAATGGTCTTGGGGATGTAAGCAGGACCTTCGTCCTGTTGGAAGAATAAGATGATTTATTCGACTTCTTCATTATTTCGGCTATCAATCTTGAGCAACCTTGGTTTTCAAGACGACCAAGTAGTAGATATCAGTGAGTCTGTACCCGGAAGGAACTAGATTGATATAATAAATCTTGGGCACATTCCAAACATAACTGCATCTGTTCCGGAAGCAAGATACGTGGCCATTTTGTATATTATAGATAGAGTACACAGAAAAGCCTCCAATCAAAGCGATGAAACGTAGCATTATTAGATTCATGGTCGTACTGATATCCTTTTTTCCACGGAAGATGTTTGTTTTTTTATAAGACAAATGACATCACCTTATAATTTTTTAAATCTCTCTACATAATTTACATTTTCAGTTAAGTTAAACAGGTTAATTAATTGAAGCTGCGCAGTTAGTTATGGAGTAATATTCATAGTGATGCCATTCGTCTGTATTTCTTAGCTGGGCCCCTTTTTTGGAATAGGTAATCTGAAGAATGAATTCTCTTTTCCTTAGCAGTTTTAATTATATTTTAACTCCTGAGGGAGTAAACTTAGTTTCCTACTACATTTAATTATATTCAAAACCTGACTAAACATTCGCTTGTCTTTATAAAAGACGGGGAGGGACCTTGAAGATTTGGTGCGAAGTTATAATTCTAAGTAATTGTTGGATTCAGAGAAGAAAAGGGGATCGACATCAAAGTGTCCTTGTCTATTTCTTTCTCTCCGCCTGCTTTGTCACAGCTTATTTTAGCTGATCCATTGAAACGTCATGACAACTAAGTAGCTCATAACCAAAAACATTCTTTAAATTATCAGGGTTACCATGTTGATTTTCTGTTTCTTTTTTTAACATGCCCAAAATACATACAATTTTAACCACTAAATATTTAATATCTTTAGCCGACAAAATAAATGTTGCTCAGAGCACTAACTTGTACAAATATAAATCATTTGTTCTTTGTTTCGCCATATGAAATAAGGTAAAGGTATTATTATTGGAGAATAAACAGGGTGTGTCAATATTTGGGAAATTTTTAAGAACTGATCAATGTGATTGGACTAAAGGGACTTAATTTAAGTTCTATATTAAAAACCAATATAAACATTATGCTCATAATGATCCTTTTGTCATGCATCTTCTAGTATATTCAAACTTTCAATTAAAGTTATGATATAAATTCAACTTCATTAAATGACATGTTTTTGAATGTATGTTTTTGTATGATGTGTACCACATTCATCTATCATATAAATTGAAATATCTATGTTTATTATTGTGGTAGAAGATTTCCCTTCATCCAGCTATTTATTATTGCCAAATATATTTTAGAAAGTTTGCTAAAAAAATAGAAACTTTTATTTCTCAAAATAAATAAATCCACTCAATTAATAGTTGACTGATGCTAAGGCTATGGTTAAGATATTTACGATATTGTTTTATGGAAGGAATGTATTTACTGAAGTCTATTGTTGTTAAAAATTAGAATCTCAATAATTTTCCACCCATTTTTATCGATTACGTAGTACTTCAACTCAATGTTTGTAGGTTCGCATCTCAGTTGTTCCTAGATAAGAAACTTACAGGGTGGGTAAGCTATCTGTACAGCGAAAATGATTTTCTCTCGAACCAGTTATAACATTAAAAAAATATAAACAGATTTTGAATTCTTGGTGAATTCAAAATTTATTTTATTCATTAAAATCACATCGATTGTCAGTTACAGTTTCTATACGAAGCCGAAAGCGCGAAAATGCCTTCTCCATTTGGTCCCTTGGTAAACCCTGCAATTCCTTCTTGATCCGACTGATTTTTTCCCCATGGTGTGGAAGGATGCTGAATCCTGCTGCCACATGTAGGGCCTCCCGTTGGCAACCATGTGGGTCCAGAGCTTCACCTTGGTCTCTAGCACGTCCATGTATGTATAAGTGTTGAGGCCTTGGAGGAACATATGAGGATGCATGACGTTGCCTTTGGAGCTAACTACCACAAATACCATGACATGTGATGGGAAATTCGTCTGCATGATGGCAGGCCAATCCTTTGGGCATAATATCAACCATATGTTGTTCTGGCTGTTGACCGTCTGATCCAGGTAAAAGTTATGTTGACACATTTTCCAAAGATGTAATATTAATTATTAATAATAATAATTTAGGAAACAGATTCGTTAATTGATTTCATTTTTTCCTATTGGTGATTGTTTGAACCAGCTATCTATTAATACAAAAATCATCTGCCTTAGTGGCTCTTTTTCCCAAGAGAGTGTGTAAAAGTGGCAGCATACATAGCTTGCGCACACAGTATATTGAGGCAGAGAATGAAAGAGATTTAGTCATTTAAAAAATGATATATCTACGCAAAAGTCAGTTTTTAATGTGTACAGGATGACAAAACACATTATTATACATTTTAAATCTTTATTTGGTTTCCTTATCATCTCATCTTGCTTTATTATATACATTTACTATTTGTATGTAGAAAGAACAACAAAGTCAATCATGATAGTGAATAAAGAATTATTATTTATGAATGTAAAAATATATTTTATTTAATCATAAAAACAAATGCTTCTCTTTTAAGAGATGCTCTAAACGGGAAGTGAATGTCCTGAAAATGATAACGTACTGGATTTTATTTTCTATATCTTTTTATACTGTGTATTTTATTATTTATGCATGGACAAATGTGGCATTAGCTTGATCACAAAACCATGATTTTATATTTTTTATTATTGTTATTGATTTTTATGAGATTAGTATCTTGAGTATCTAAAAATAAAATAAACAAAAAACGTTGTTACTCAGACAAGTTAAAGATTGTACGGGAGAAAAGCAGCTTAGCTGTCATACGTGTTATTGTAGCAGCTGCATCTAACCTTGATGGAAATGAAGTAAACACAAATCCAACATGGCATATAGCCAGGGCATATAGAAAAAAATAAATGCGATGGCAATCCTCAATTCTACTCCGAGTCCAACATAGACTTTTACTCCTGAGCTGAGCTAACCCTCATTGTTACACTGAGTCATTCAGATCACAGGCACTTGAAATCATTTACCTTTTATTTATATGTTCTCTCGTCAATAATTAAATAATAATTTTGGAAAATAGTCATCCTGTAGACCCCCCACTTTCTAGGACATGCTTTATACACCTTTGCTATTACTTATAACTCCCATCACATCATCAAATTACTCTCTGTCATTCATGGGCACACTCACGAGTGATTACTTTATACATATAAGTTTAATTCTCGAGCATGGAAAAAAATAATGATAACATGGAAAATATATAAAAACATTACTCAGTTTGCCAACTTCGTAAAATCTGGCACGTGATACAAAGTTTAGAATTGACAACTATATATATAAAGATACGAACTTATGATGTGTACTGGCCTTTTGTAGGAACTCATTTTTTGAATTGTGTAACGCAGTCTTTTACGTTTGTAAAAATATTATCTCTAAGAAAATGACATAGCATGGGATATGATATTTTTACAGAAAAATACAGAATATTATATTTGATAAGTGCAAAAAGTTACAAGTATTTAATTGAGCTTTAAAAGTGTTCTAATATTTTTTTTTTTAAAGCGCATAAACCTCTCATTGCCTACGTTTTATACATAAACTAAATGTGTCTTTACTCTCCAAAATAAACACGAGATAAATGGTAACCAGTCGAAATATGAAGTAACGAAGACTAGACCTAATGAAATGAAACTACACTAAGCGAACCGAAATGTTAGTAAGATACTATGAAATACAAAGGGTAGACTACATGTAACGAAAGAAGACTAGACGAAATGCTACGAGACGGATTAAAGGATAATTGTGAAAAGACCAAGATTAAACAAAATGTGAACACACAAAGACAAAAACAATTGGTGAATAATTAACATCGTGTCCCAACACCCATGTATATAATTTAAAAATGCAGATCTCCTCCTCTTGAGATATTAATTTTAAGTTTTTTTCTTTCATAGAAAATTACAGAATGCTGGAATTGAAAGGATTTATTTTTGTATGTAAATATATGGCTTTATGCTCTATTAGAAGCACTTGACTCAAAATATATATAAATTAAAGATTCATTTCCGTACTCTTTTACTCGATCCTCCCATCTCAGCTTCTCATTGAGAGACGACAAGAGTTTTGATTCATTCACAACAATATAAAGTAGTAGTTTTCCCCTTCCTTCATGGGATCATAAAAGATCCTATAATTAGATGCAATTATTATTATACTTTGTAAAACATGTTGATTCATGCTTTAACGTATGCTTATATGGACACATATACATATATTTTTTACTTTCAAAAGTATTTTGTTCAATTTAGAATGGCCCTTAAATTTGTTTTTGTTTTTCAAAATTGTAGAGGGACATAGTCAAAATAGGTTCCCTTTGATTAAAAATGAAAAAATACATAGTTTGACCTGTATTGATCAAAGCTTAGTGGTTGTACATAAATTTTTTTAAAGCATTTAAATCTTCGGTCAAACCTATAGGACAAAAAATGTATGTATATGTTTATTTTATTGGAAAGTTATATAAAACCTTTTAAAATAATGCATATTCCTCAAAAAGAAGATATAATTTGTATTAATTTCTCTATTTTGACTTACATTGACAATTTTTAAAATTAAAAATTTTTTTTTTTAGTTTGTAAAAATTATAAAATTTAGAAACTTTCACGTCAATGCAGAACCTCTAAATATTGACAAATATAGCTCAAACTTTAAATTGGATGAGATTATACTTAATAAATATTATAGATTAATAAACGGTCTTCCAAAAGTTTAAATATAATTTCTGCCAAATAGAGGATATATAAAATATTAGTATAGCACGCGTGGTGCGCAATATTTATTCCTTTAATACTTTGTGTAACATCATAACTTTTTTTTTTTAAAGAAAACTGACTACTTTATTGAGGTTTTTTGTATCGGTTATAGAGTATTTTATTGTTTTGTTTTAATTTAATAAATTCTTGATATTAGTCAATCTTAATAGATGAAAGTAAATCCGAGTCTGAAGGGCATAGACTTACCGGAATGGACGTCAGTAGTACTGTGTGGGTCCACATTTAGGACTAACGACCGCAGACAAAGTCCGGTCCCATCCAATCTCACTTGTTGGTACTTATAGAAGGAAAAATAGATCCTTTGTGACGTCAATGAGGGTGGTTTTGCCATTTTAAATTATTACGTTATTTAATAAAAGAAATTATATAACAAAAATATAATATGTTCGTATTATATTGTGTTATAAAGAAAAAATGTAATATTTTTTGCAAGATATGTGCATAATCTTAGAAAAACCATCGGTATTCTTTTGACTAATTCGAAGGGCCGAAAGTCTTCAGGACGAGTCCCAAGGAATGGCGGTCCTAAGTACCAATAGGACTAGTCCTAATACTGGACTGGACCGTATAAATAAGGACCCACACAGCAATGGACGTCAGGGACCTCAAATGACGTCCCTGGTGTGGGTCTCATTTTCAAAAGGAAAAAAGGGCGGAAAAGGGATGGAAAAAAATTAAGAGAACATAGCAAAAACATATTGTTGGGCTACAATGGCCGTCAGGCTTAAAATAGACTGTGACGTCCCTGATGTTGGAGCTCCGGTACGTCTATGCTTAGGAGTATATGCTACATTGGTTGCTGCATTTATTTGGCTTAAGAGGGAAGTGGCTATCCCGTCGGCGTAACCTTAAAACATATAGTAATAAAAAATGGAGATCTTTTGTTTGATAAAATGATATTAAAAATATTTTGAAACATTATTTATTTGTATAAAATAGGTATTTTATTATAAAATACTCCATTTGGACATTTATTGACTCTTTTTAGGTTCAAATGCTATTTTTTTGTAAATGATTGTGAAATTTAGAAACTTCAAAAGCGAGGCACAACCTTCTAAAACTAAATTAATAAATTTATTCCCCGCTATGAATTGAGATGTTGTGTTCTTACAAATATTTTACATCAAAAAATTTGAAAGTAACTTTTATTGCCCAAAATTTATACTTTTGTGTTCTACAGAAAGGAAAATTTTATATACTATAACCATATTATATATTTTTTAAACAAAAATCTTAAATAACTTTTTAATATACATAATTTATTTTTGTTTTTTATGAACTATATTAATTATAAAGTTCTTTGTCCTCATTTGACGTTAAATTATAGTAGAAATTTGTCAGATTTATAAAAAAAAAGTCAATTTACGTCAATAAATTAAATTAAAAGACTTTTTCTCCGATTCACAAAAAAAAAATATAGAAATTATTTATAAATTTGGAATTCGGAAATATTTTCTTAACAATAAATATTTTTGCAACCAAATCTTCGCCCGTCACGAAAGCATTTTTGTTTTGTTTTAAAGGTCATTTATTTATTTCTTGCCTTCAGAATTCATCAAGAACACAACATCTCAATCGAAGGTCAAAAAAGGTTGAAACTTTGTTAATGAGTGTTATTAAAATGGCTATTCTTCATTTTTTTTTTTTATGAGACTTATATTTTTGGAATATGCTTCTCCAAC